>NC_139257.1:33677409-34277409 GCF_977018435.1 Lepisma saccharinum
ACTGTGAAAAGAAGCAGTCTGTTTTATTTTTATTTCAGATAAAAAAATTTTGATCACATTATTTTTTTATTTAAAATTATGAATCCCAAATATCATCAGGTAATTCAAATTCATCATTGTTTTCACAAAGTCTCTTGATGTTTTCTGTTACATTAAATTTTAAAGATGGTAGCTTACTCTATTTGTGAAAGAGAAAACTCCATACTGGATCTATTTTACCATTTTCATTATTTAATTTATTCCAGTGTTCTTCAGCAATGAACGAAGCTTCCCAGATGTGAGCTGACAAACCTGTTCTTGGGTTTAGATTTATAATGTCCAAATCGTGTTCGTGCCATCTTATTGTTATTTTCCTTGCTGTTTGTAATAATCCTTTGAACATGAACAACTTATATTATATACTCCTGTGGTTTCCACATCTGGTAGAGAGTTTCTCATTTTGAATTCATTAAATGTACATTCCAAACTTCTTGGTGATCTAAAAACAATTTTGAAATTAAAACTTCTAACTTTTAACAATGCAAGCAATGCGTACATACAAGAAAAACTAAATTCAAATAGCTGTCACTTCATCACAAAAGCCCTCCCCCCCCTTTTTTTTTTTTTACCAAACACTTCTACAAATTTAATGAAGATTACAAATTTTGCATAATTTGAGTTTGGCTAATCTCCATGAAAGCATCGCAGTCCCTGTGAGGTACCCAGACTCTGGAAGCCCCTATCAAGCAGTAGCGAAGCGTAGTCTTACGAAGGAGGCAAGCAATGTTTCAGTACAACAAAACATGTAGTACAACGACATGCCGAGGGGAAAGATTCAAGGTTTATAGCCTCATTTACCCAGTCGCTGGATTTGTCAAAATATCGTAATAAAGTGACTGTACTAAAAATAAACCATATGATCCGCAAACGTCACATTTACTTTTTAAAAAAAATCCAGGTAACGTTATATGATATTAAACGTTTTGCATATGCGAACTTTCCGCATTCGACTAAAGGGAGACGGAATTTCTTACTTACTTATTAGTACCTTTATTTGTTCATTATTATTTTATATGGTCAAACGGTGACCAAACCGATTTAGATAAAAAAAAAAAATGGGAATCATTTGTTTATTTTACGCTGCATGATGTAATTTAGTATTTTTGGGCACCCTAAAAACCGCATTGGAGTAACTTAAACACTAAATAAAAAGTTAAACACAAACAATAAAAAATTCATTTCAAAGCAAAGAAACACATGCATAGACGATGTACTCACCACAATAAATTTCAAACTCTTGGTCCATTGGATGCCACCCTTAGTGACGATATTCATACTCCATTCTTCTTTTCTTCTCTAGAAAATGTTTAAGCACACAATCGTAAAATTTAGTTTCATCCATTTTGAGTTCCTTTAATAGTTCCTTCTCAATGGACAAATGAGCAAGGGCTGACAACCTTTCCTGACCCATGCTGTTCCTGGCGAATGTCTTGATACGTTTCAGCGTTGAAAACGATCTTTCAACTGACGCTGTTGTGGCTGGTATAGTCAGTACTAGCAGACACAGTTTGTGGAGTTCGGGCATCACTTGTTGTAATTCGTTGTTTACAATGTACTTCAAGATGTCCTTTACACTCTTATTGCGGAAACAATCCCGAGAATGATAATTCTTGACTACCAAGAAAGGTTGTTACACTTGCAAGATGCTTTAAAATATCGCGATTTTGACGAACAACTTTGTTATGGCGCTCGATTGTTACTAGTCTGTGGTGATCCAGAGCAAAATCCACACAAGATTTTCCGAATTCCTTCAGAGTTAAAAATGCCCTTATGTGAGATTCTGCTTTTTCATGTGTCTGTAATGCATTGTGCACGTTATTCAGATCACAGTATCCCTCACTTGACCACATGGAGTTCGTCTTGTGCACGGCGAACAATACGCATGGCCAACAGTACAACCTACTGCGTGCTTCACAACCTGCTAGCCAAATAAACTTGTGGTACAAATTGCTTTGGAAATGTCGCACAAAGCCCCTTGGGCTAACTTGTTTTAAGTCCGGTAAATGCGGTGTTGGTCGACCCCCTTCCACGATTTTCATTTTAACACTTATCTCTCTCGAGCTAAACGAAGCAATTTTCAATTGCTCAATAATACACCTGCACTTCACATCAACCGTTCCTAAATACGCGTTCATTCCGATAAATTCACAGCACAAAACACGAAGCAACAAACACTCACACTATCCCACGCGCTTTCCACAACTGCAAATGCAAGCATCCACACAAGATCACTTTGAAAATCTCTGAAACAACAGAAAGTGATACCAACCTATTTCCTTAATTTTATCCGTCACAAAGGAAAGATATATCAGTTTGGAGATAAAAATTACGCGGAGGAATCAGAATCATTTCAGCAGAACGAGTATGTACATTAATATTTAAGTAATAAAGTGTCATTCAATGGCGTGCCCGGGGCGAAGGGGGGGTGGATTGTAGACATAACCCTCTTTTGGCCCACTATATATCTAAGAAAAAACGTCAAAGGAAGGAAAAGATGACAAAATGGGGACCGTAAAAAGACCCTGGGAACACCACTTGCGTCATAATAATAGAACTTAAAACATATTCGGGCCTCCCCGATGGCGCAGTGGTAGTGTCGTCGCCTTGTAATCAAGGGGTTCCGGGTTCGATACCCGATGGAGGCACAAGTGTTTCAGATCCCATTTTAAACTGTAGGTCCAGTCCCGATTAGCCTTACTGTGCATAAAGTGGACTTAAAACAACAAATCAATCAATCAATCATTAAAACATATTCTTGTGCTCATAATATGCAGAATGTATACGATTTACTTCTATGCCATGTACAAATATCAGTAGATAGTTCTTTCTCAGATAGCTTTATTTTCACCCCAAGTTTTATTCAAAAGCAGTCAATTTATTGATTGTAAAATTTGTGAAAGAGCTCACTTGAATTACTGCGTAAATAATTTGGCAGTTGCAAACGCTGGTAGCGGTCAACACTTCTGGCGTAATTTGAGCTGGACCGACCAGGAAGCAGGGTGCAGGACCAAGGTCCGTCCAATCTTCCCTCCCTCCCTGAGAAAACTCTTCACGGGGGTGCAGAAATTCCACTGCCCCAACTCCCAATGTCAACTTTTTTTACGCCTTTTACATTTCGCGAAATCTAAAATAATTTGTAATATAATATGATATATATGGAATTTAGAACAGTGATAATAACTTCTTTTAGTTATTTTATGACTAACAATTATTATTATATTTGCGATCTTGTTTACGTGTTCATGAAGACAAATATTCGTTACTAGTTTTTGCTGGCAACGTACCCATAGATGAATCCTTCTGCTTTCGGTTGAACTCAGCTATTTTCGGGAATCACGCAAGCTCGGAAAGCACAGCTTTTTGTAGAAGCTTTGTGGACGGGTTCCACCAGAATTTCACGCTTCGCCATGTGACTCCTTCGGAGGCCTTATTTTCCCGCAGAACGGCTGCAAGCATTGAGGCTGGTGCTTGCTACAGAGCTGCTGGGGGAGTTTGTGGCCGCATTTTTTCGCGAAATCGAGTGCGATGGAAACTAAATACGGTTAGAACATTAAGTACATTAAATGATATTCGAATTATGCAAGCAGTGCTTGCATTGCTTGTACTATATCTTCGCCTCTGCTATCAAGGATAAAATTTGAACCTATACATCGGTATTGGAACAGCTTAGCTGACATTTATATGGTTAGCTAAAGGACAACAAAGTAAAAGGTCAGCTCGGGGCCAAACACTTTTTGTGGTTGATTTTTGATCCCACCCTGAACGTGGGTGTTCCTTGTGAGTGTCCCTTCATCAATTTCATCATATTATCATTCATTCTCGCCACAAGAGGCAAAAATGGCAGCAAAGTGATGTTTAAAAAAAATAAGGTAAAAGACGTGAGACGTGAGCAGCAGTATTTAAAGTGGAGGAAAGGTGGGGTGATGCTTTTCCCCAGTTAAGAGAATTCTCCTATAGCATCCCCACCACTAGGATAATTTGCATAGGCACTTAATCTGCCGTCTTTCACGGCACCCCTCGTCCATGTTTTCGCCTTACAATTTCAAAATTTTAATTGTGTGAAGTCTCGACACATATCTCCAGCCACTCTGCGGGTGCCCTTGTGCTGAATATCTAATCGAACAGAAACCAATGCCATTCTAAGTTTCGTTGATTCAGATTATAGTCCAGTACCGCCTATTGGCAAATCAGAAACCAAATGAGAAGGAACAGGAACGTATAAGTTTTGCCAACATTTAATGAGCAGTGATGTATCAAAAAAGAAATAAACTTTGACATTAAGTGCACTAAACTGGAACACTAAGTATTATGACACTTTCGGATCTTAAGAAATTGTCTTTTGAAGAAATGAATTAAGGAAATGAAGAATTACGGACTATTCCAAAATTGAGAATCTCGCAATTTACTGAATTTTCACGAAAGGTCTCTATTCTTGATCTCTATGTAGGCTTAAAATAAATTCATTTTTTTATTAACAGAATTACCATTTGTGCCTGAAAACAAGGTCTGAATGAAACAAAATATTAAACAAAAGAACATGCACTAATAATTGATGGCATGAAGGATGTAGAAAGTTGCTATATAGGTGAAATATTATTTAATTATCCTGAAAACTAGACTCTAAATGAGGATCGTTGACCAAATAACTTTTATATAAACCTGGCCAAGTGACTTCAAGAGAAATCCGATTATGACATTATGTGATCACTTTGCCTATGTATTCTTTAATTCAATAGTCTAAGCTTGTTTGCTCGATGCCTGGCTTTTACTATTAATAAACTCTCTATTAAAAGGAATGATCATTCTATCATTTGTGCTTTAATTTCACAAACAATATGAGCACAACGTCAAATAATAGTTTTCCGATAATTTTAAATCTCCAAAAGATGATTAAGATTTCTTGGTGTTATACACACATCATAAGCCAGGTTCGAATCCCAGTCGGGCTTGGTTGTTTGTGAATGTCCATTCATCAATTTCATAATTTCATCACTCATCCCCATCTTCGCAAATTAGCCAAGAGGCACAAAATGCGAAGTAAAATAAACTAAATCAAACCAAATCAAATCAAAACACATCATAAGCACGTGTCCTTCCACGATATAATTTTCCTGTGGGTTACTTGAAACAACAAATAAGTTTCTTCTTACCTCCAGAAGAATGAATCTATCTAGAGACTCCCAAGAGATACCTGAGATTCCTAGAGCAGCATCCCTAGTAGAAGTGATCCACAAGATTCACCTGTCACCAGGAGAGTTGAACACAACTTTCAACTGCACCGCCTTCGTACAATGAAAAATCCAAATAAGCCCGGCACATCTGAATACAAATTTGTGACACAGTGCAACACACACAAAAGACTTGGAAAAACGTGATTTCTCCAATGGTCTGTAGCGATAACCATTTAATAAAACAATTACACACGATTGAATTGCTTCTAAAGGATTGTGACGTGACATTTAAGCGTACATCTTTAAATGTCCCCAACGCAATACAAATCCACAGACTAAATTCACTTCTTTGAACTGACTCCTTTTACCTATCAAAACTGCTATTCTGTTTAAGTATCTACAATAACGGCTTCTCTTTTTCATGTTCGAAAAAACACAATTATAGGAACTCATTGTTGAAAGGTTACACTGGATGCAACGCTGCTATTCTTTGAATGTAATAATGTTGTTTACCTTGCGCTCCAAGGTGGAAGATCAAAAGAAATAACGGTGATCTATTTTCTTTGAAATCTTGTTCGGAACATATGGTCCCTCGTAAAGACATATGCACTTCAACTTTCATTGCATTCTACATCAGGACATAATTTGAAATTCTTTCCTTATCTGCGACTGGCACACCCCAAGAGTAACACATGAAAGTTTCATGAGAATTTTCTAATTTTTGTGTGCAGTTTCTCTTTCCTTAATTATTTTATGCATATATCACATGCATTTGGGGGGGGGGGCTAATGGCTGGTTCTGGGGGGGGATTAGCCTCCCCTAGCTCCTATCTAACTACGCCTATGTATAAGATATTTATAGATATGTCAGATTGGTAAAATTAATGGTAATTTTTCCGACACAATGATATGCCTATATCGGTCAATACCAATAGAGTACCAATTAATCTGCCCCATCCGTAATACAGGGTGTCCCAGAAGTCTTTCCCTGATTACAAACTTTATTCATATCCGCTATATGCAAGGTAGAGATGTGAAAGTGGTGCCAAAATGTTAGAAAACTAACCAAGTTTATTTGTTGCAAGTTTGAGTAACGTGGCTGTAGTGTAGCAGTGTCAGTGCCCAGAAAACTGGAAATGTTCACAAATCAGGATAAAGCTCAGCATGTCCTCTGGTATCACGAAACCCGGTCACCAATAACAGTGCAGAGGAACTTTCAAATGTACAGAATTATTTCGCCTAGAATATCTGCCATCAATAAGTTGGTATTTAGAAAATGGAATTCATCTTCATTCCCAAATCCTGTCAAGTCCAAGAAACATTGCATGGAAAGATGCCACCCGATGTCAAGAGCATTAATTCCGGATTCCTTGGCACTCATACTGCTACACTACAGCCACATTACTGAAACCTGCAACAAATAAACTTGATTAGTTTTCCAACATTTTGGCACCACTTTCACATCTCTACATTGCATATAGCGGATATGAATAAAGTTTGTAATCAGGGAAAGACTTCTGGGACACCCGGTATAACGAGAGGCCAAGCAGAAAGACGCTTTCAGCTGAAGGCCACGGCAGTGTATTAAGAAAGAAAGCAAAATCATTTTATTATTTCATGCACTAAAAATGATAAATAAATATTAATAAACCTTGATAAAAGATACACCAGTGAAGTTGCCATTTGCAGCACATCTTGATAAGGATCAGTGCAGTCATATTTGTTTCTACCACAAGAGGAGATAGGGTCTGGGTTCGATGCCTGTTGGAGGAATATTGCACAGTGGTTGGGATCCCACTTTAAACCGTAGGTCCAGTTCCGATTAGCCTATCTGTGCATAAGGTGGACTTAAGAGAACAATTCAAACAAACAATGAGGGGTGGGGCAGTTTCCAGTGATGTAGTAATCTCACCAGAAAGGACTGTCACAAGCACTCATCGAAATAGCCTTTCGTTTTTTATATAAGTACAGATCATCTTTTTTTGGAGCCACGGTGGTCTAATCTGACTACCACATGGAAGACCCGGATTCTATATCTGGCGTTCATGATCTAAGGTTGAAATTTTTCCTACCCATGACTCCATATAAAGCAGCTCTGGGTATCACCCAGCCTCAAATCAGTGGGGGATAAAGGTGGTCAGAACATGGTGCTGATCACATCACTTCCAAAATGTCAGAGATCGAGAATGTGTGGAGCCCTACCCCCATATCCCCTAAATGTGCCTTCATGGCATGGTGCTATATGCATGGGGAACATTACCTTTACCTTTTTACCTTTTCAGATCTTCTTTTAATAAGATCTCAGTTGTATTTAACTTTTCAGTGTCATGCTCTGTTGCTGTCCTGATTTTAGTACTGGTAAAACTACTTGCCATTTTCTTTCAATGTTTTAATGGCTGCTGTATGTAATGCTTACGTATTCAGTGGTTTTCTCGTTATAGGTGTCCTCTGGGCAAGGATATCTGTCGGGAAGTTGAACGAGAAAGTATTCAGTGCTCTTGGGCCAAGTTAAAAGATGTGGAAAAAGTTCAGCTGTGATAGGAGACCGCATTCACTGCAGTTCATGTGCTATTAGATTGTAAATACGGCTTTTTTGCAATTGTAAATTCATCAGTGAAATAAAATTAGTACTTTTTAGTAAAGTTGTATTTTTTTAATGTTATTTCTTTGGTGGGGAGGAAACCACAGTGGCCTAGTTGGTGGGGCATCTGACTGACACGTGGGATCAATTCCCAGGTGGATGATCTGAGGTCAGAATTTTTTTTGGCCTCGTCCTTGCAAAAAGTGGCTCTGGGGCTCACCCAGCCTCAAATCAATGGGTACCTGGGGGAAACTCGTGGTGGGGGTTAAAGGTGGCCAGAGCATGGTGCTGATCACATCACCTCCAAAATGGTTGAGATCGAGAATGTGTGTGGTCCTACTTCCACATCCCCTAAAATGTGCCTTCATGGCATGGTCCAATATGCACGAGGAACTTTACTGTAAGTTGTGTAATGCCAAAAGATTATTAGATTATAGCATTTAGATAGGATAGCTTTAGTCTAACTACAAATTAACATTTTAAAATATTGGTTTGAAACATTTGCACATCTAATTAAAAAATTGTCTTGTCCATGTTGATGTTATGCACTCCTCTACCCATTCACTTGTGTTGTAATGGTTAGTTTTTGTATATTGGTGCGAGTGGTTCAGCTTTATTCCTCATATTTCTGTATTTATCCACTAATAGGTGGAGAATGTTGAATCTAGGGATGTAGATAGATGCTTGCATGATTCAAAATGGAGACGAAGCAGTAGGTGGGAGATGCTTATGCAAATTATTCTATCTTGGGTGATCCTTTATGAAATTTGCTTGTCTTCCACTTTCTTCTAATCATGAACATGATGCTGAGTGATGATTGGACGAAATTGATGAAGGGGACACACACCAAGAGCACCAACGCCAAGTCCAGGATTTGAACCTGGGACCCATGTCATCGTAGCATGCTGTGCTAACCACTCTGTCACAGAGACTGGCAGGCACTGGACACATCACCATTTCCTCTATGAGGGGAATTTGAACTCCTGGTTACCACATGTGCACTGCAGGTATTTCAGATGGTGAGAGGAAAGGAATTTGCCCTCTAAGGAAGTGCTTGAAATGGGGGAGGGGTGATATACAGATACTTATCAATTTAATGGAAACACCTGAAAAAAGTGGAACTTATCAGATTAATATGGCGTTGGACCACCTTTCGCCCTCAGAACAGCTCTGATGCAGAATGGTGTCATGGAGGTCGTGAATGATAGCAAGCCGAATATTACACCATTTGTCGTGCAGTGCAGCACTCAGTTCCATTAGAGAGGATGGAGGAGGACATCTGCGCCGGAGTCGTGTCTCCAAAATGGACCACAGATGTTCAATTATGTTCAGGTCCGGGGATTGGGTGGGCCAGGGGAGGTGTTCAAATTCCTCTCGATGTTTCTCAAACCACGCCTCAACAGCTCCAGCTGTGTGAATTGGTGCATTATCATCCTGGGATATGGTGTCATTGCCCAGAAACAACATCTGGAACATCTGATGCATGTGGTCCCCTAAAATGGCGACATAATCACAAGCGGTGACATGACTGGTTAGCATTAGCACAGGACCCACTGAAAACCAGGATATTGCACACCACAGCATTACAGAGCCGCCACCATGTTTCACAGTTGGGAGGAGACACTGTGGATATTACACTTCTTTAGGCATCCACCAGACATAAACACGGCCCCTGGTTTGAAATAAGGTGAATGCTGACTCATCCGACCTTATCACACGTTTCAAGTCATCAGTGGTCCATGTTGCATGTTCGTGGCACCATTTGCATCGAGCTAAAGGGTTATGGTCCCTTATTGGTGGTTTTGCCCATGCAACCCAACCCTGTATGTCCATGTAACTCACGGCGGACTGTGATTGTCCACACAGACTATTGGAGGTGCTGATTGAGTTCCTCCGTTACTTGCACTGCCGTCGCAGTGACAATCCACTTTAATTATCGGCAGGATCTGTCACTTCAGGGTTTTCTTGAGAGCACTGTTCCTCTTCACCGATGTGGTTTTGCCATGAGTTGTGTAGGCCATCATCACCTTGGACACTGTCCCTCGCGACACACCCAACACACTTGCCACTTTCGTCACACTCGCACCACATAACCGAGCGCCAACAATTTGCCATCTTTGAAAATCAGAGAGGTCGACCATTTTCCACTTTCACTGTCAGCTCAGTTCACTGCACGCTGCCATTCTATTGCTCCTCACATAGTTCGGAGATTTCCCTACCGCACCACTACCAACAGCCTGGTGCTGCAGTCGCCGCCTGATCGTTGCCAACCCAGACATCTGACGTGTTTCCACCTCCAGGTGTTTCCATTAAATTGATAAGTATCTGTATATGTGTGTGTGTGTTTATACGAGGGCTGCTATATATTTGCTGAAACCACCAACATTCTGAACCACGAGCCGCCACTGCAATGGAGAGCCTTTTGATGAAAATATTATTGGAGAGGGTGAAATGGTTGAGTTAACGAATGTTTCTTTTATTTATTATTATTTGCGCGTATACGTATTATATAACAAAAAAATTTAGTTAGTGCTTTGCAACTCCCATGTAATTTTAAGCCACAGTTTTCTGGCTACCGATTATGATTGTTCTTGATTCATGTGTATCGTCTAATAGTTTACGTTCGTAAATCATTTTATTGTACACTATTGGCTCCCAAATAACCCCAGAGTGTAAAGAGCGCATGCCACTATCAAGGACGTATCGGAAGGCAAGGAGTATATTATGATCATAGGACTTGAATGACAGTACCAAATAAGTGTTATGCAAAATGTATTACTACTTGTAATAATATTTTTAAAATATTACTAGGAACTTTACTTTCCGTTAACTGGATTTAACATCTTTTTTGATATTCAATAAATATTCAAATTTTTATTAATTTGTCATTAATTTCCTTGCCATGTCAGTTGTTCTTTTTTTCTTACAAATTTTACTGACCTTAACTATACAAGTAATTAAGCTAGAATACGTGCTGTTATATCAGTATCCTTATATCATCTTTTTACCTATTAATTTAATAAAATATACAATTTAATTTGAATACTTTAATTAACTTACTAATAATTTTTTATTATTATTATTATTATTATTATTATTATTATTATTATTATTGTGGAACACTTGGTTCAGACCCCCTCCCCCGAAATATATTTCTAGATATGTGCCTGGCCACTATACTTCTAGCTCATTTGGCCGATAAAAGAATGATTTGGTTCGAATCCGTGGTCGGCGATTAGCTCGGGTCTATTTAGTGTTGCTTACGAGACGGGAAAGCCTTTTTAAAATTTGAGACAAAACGAGACTGACCACCTGTCCGTTAAATTAAAGTGAATGAAAAAAAGCAAAAGTAAACATAGTTGCCAAATTTCTTAGTTATTGTCCGGATGCTCTGCCAGGTTACTGAAATTTTCAGGGTGAGGGGACCTTTTAATTTCTGGGGTTATTTCTCCCCCCCGCCACCCCCTGACTTCATCAACTTGTGGAAAAGTTCGGCTGAAACCAGATCCAACATGGCCATACCCTAAATCTTAAAGCATCGCACATATTGCCCCCTCCCTCCCTCCCCCACACACAAATGCATAGATTGAAATGTGTTTTTCAATACAGACAAAGGAATTTGGTTACTTCATAGAAGTGATAATTTGGCATGAAACCTGAATTTAATTTGTCTATATTCCTGCTTTCAAATACATGAATTCTCTATGATGTTTCACTTCAAATATTACACTTACTGTATTCTGTATTATTAATCAGGTGCGGATCTTTGGGGAGGGCAATAGGGGCGATTGCCTCTCCCAACTGCCAGGTTTTCGGATATATTATTATGCCTAATTTTTTCAAGGCTCAACTTTTGTCTTTTATCATCAAGTTTAAAAGGTTTGAGAACATTTTTTAAAGCTTTATATAAGCACAGTTTAAATTTGGACCCAAACCACTGAGCAATATGCTTCCAAAGGGGAACCAATTTGAGAACAGTTTTTGTTTTCTATATTTAATCACTGTAAACCGATCGTTCAGTTTATCGTGGCAATGGGAGGAATAAGGAATTATGACCTGGGTTCCTATTTTTGCAAAATATTGGCCTTCACAGTCGCAAATTAAATAGGCAGAAAAGATATGCTAAATATATGAATATTGTATGAAGACTTCAACATCAACCACTCGGTTTATAGTTACAGGAAAGTCAACTAATTTATCAAATTCCATGCACATTATAATATAAAATAATTTAATTTCCATAGGAACCTATTGCCTTCCCATTACAAAAGTTTGCACTCATATGGTAAATTAATGTCTCTAAAATGTATACTCGTATTTAAAAAAATAAAAGGAGTGTTATTGAGATTTTCAATTTTTTTTTTTTAAATAATTACAAAATTTGAATAGCACAGTCATGTTGCATTTCAAATTAAAACTCACTAAAGACAGAATGATACCAATTTGGGCTCTTTGGTCAAAAAGTTTTTGATATACAGCTGTTTAAAGACATCAAAATGTTGTCAAAATATTGAGACTGTTTTGTTTTTGAAAGTCAATAGCTCAAAAACTAAGAGCCCTAGAAATCTGAAATTTGACATTCTTTGTCAACTTTACAGGTTCTACCACTGTACCAAAAATTATCTATTTCTGAGATGTCAAGGTTCAGACAGGTTTGACATGGAAGGACTGACTATTTAGTGTTGTGTAGGTATCTAAGAATCATGACACCGAAAACCAGATACAATGGTCGATATCCAGTCCTCCATGATGGTGACACCACCACCTTGTAATTAAGTGATCCCAGGTTCGATACCCAGTAAAAACAGGGAGAAATGTGTAGTAGTAGTAAACAAAGAAGAAGAAGAAGTAGTAATGTTTTTTGTGTTTACAATAAACAAGTGTGTGTTGAGAGATATTTTAAGTTTTGTTTTCTTTTGCAGACATCGCCACCAGCTCCATTTCCCGGGAACTACTGTCTGCCGTGCAAGAGAATCCACGTGATGGGAGAAAGGTGTGGCGAGAATGAGGTTGACGAGTCTGCGTACTATCTGGAAGCTCTGACAAGGAAAGAAGGAGAGATCGAGAACCTAATCAAAGCAGTGGAAACCAAAGCACAATCAATCGAGAAGGATATTCAGGGACTGGTGGCTTTGTACCAGACTATGAAGTTACTACAGACATCGTGCCCCCAAATAGAAGTGTTTTTTGCAAGTGTGGTGAATGTGGAACCCATAAGGTCCCACTACACCATGCGAAGTGCGTATGATTTGTATAAACTATTCAAGAAGCATAACTTCGCAGGAGCAGATAAGTCTCTTGCTGCTAAATACAGAATGTAGAATGTGTGTGTAAAACCAAATAAATAAAAGTTTTTCCTGAACACTGTGTGTTTGATTTTTACTGGGTTACCTCACTCTTCTAAAGTCAAGAGTTCGAATAGCTGAGTATATGTTTACTGTTTTGTTTGGTGAGAGAAAGAGAGAAGACTCGGAATGAATCTATCCATACTGAGGCCATGATTCGAATCCAGGTCGTCCCCTCTGGCGTGTGTGCTAACCACTCCGCAACGAGGGTCGGCACTAATGATATACAAATCTGAAACTAAAACTAGCGTATGTGTGTGTTTGCTATCAAACTGAGAAAGAAATATTCTCTCTGCCTCAGTAAGAAACACAAGTATGTATGCTATGAGTGTCGAACCCAGGATGATAGGTGCTGATAGAGAGAGAGAGAGAGAGAGAGAGAGAGAGAGAGAGAGAGAGAGAGAGAGAGAGAGAGAGAGGAATTGTACATACGAGGGAAACCGCATCGGGTGTGTTGATGCTGCATCTTGCTAACAACACTTTACACGCACGCACACGTTTTAAAATACAAATGAGACAAGGAATAGAGTCTGCTGCCGACTCATTTAAAGCTGCAAGAGGTTCATTAGCACTTGTCTGCTTCTGGAGTGTGTTGGGCGAGCAAAAACAATTGGCACATGTCGCAAAACCTAACAGTGTTGCAGCCAAAGGGTAAAAATCACCAGATGTAGTTTTATCCCTCTGTGGGGAGAAATTATTTCCACGGTGTCTGTGACCACGCCAGCTGTTGCTCTGGAGTGGGAGCGACAGTGTTATAGGTCCGACCGAGGCATGCAACAAAAAAAAATATATATCTGTCTATACTGCAGGTAGGAGAGAGAGAGTGTATTTCACAAAAAGGCATCCAAGAACCACCACAGGTGGTTTTTGGACGGCCTTTGGCCACCGCGCACGCAGGGGGGTTCCCTCGCTCTCTTTCTCCATCTGGAAGTGATGAGTTGATTTGTTCGAAATGAAACAATGGATATATGTGAACATACCATTTTAATTGCTAAAACACACAAACACAAAAGCATACAAAATAAGGAAAGTTGTCATCATCAGCAGCAGCAGGAGTAGTAGTAGCACCACATATGTAGTAGTTCAGGGTTCCACAGGCAGTAGTAGTAGTAGTTGAAGTCGTGTTCTGCAGCACCATCGACATAAGTAGTTAAGGGGTGTGCATGCCGGCTGTAGTAGTAGGTGAGGCATGTTCTGTCACTGTGCATGCCAACGTCGGAAGTAAGTAAGTAAGCAAGCAAGCCACAAAGTCACTCATCCAGTCTTTGACGATCACTCGAAACGTGGAGGTGATGACGAACTTGACGCTTCTGCAACGGGAACAATCCAGATGAAGCTCATGGAAAAGGTGCAAGAACGATGACAAGAGTCTTCACGAGCTCGATGTACTTGTCTGTGTCGAGGATCACCGTGGACTCATTCTTGCGGAAGCCAACCGAAGTGGCATCCTGTTTGTCCACCATGGATACCTCCAGGCTCTCGTCGACGGTGAAGACTACCTTCTCCATGCTGCTGTACTCACACACTGGGCGACTAACTTCCACTCTATTTATGGTTTCTCCAGCTGTGCACGCACGATGCACAGAAAGTCGTTGTGGAGACGGAGTATGGAACGACGTGAAGGGGGAGGGGGAAGTACCCTGGTTAGTTTGTCGTCCTCGGTTCTTTCGGCGTGCCGTTGCACGCAAGCTGAGACATGTTCGTGGAGATGCTTGTAGAAGGTCATGTACGCCTACAGTAGTCGCCTGATGATCAGATAACGGTAGAATTCAGTCTCATTCCAGTGGATCTTCATATCGCCCACGATCAGCATGATATGGTGTTTGGAGAACAACGTCATGGTGCCGATGGCCATACACTTCTCCTGCTCTGAAACCTCGCCTTCTTCATCTTCTTCACCGATGCTCCTTACGATGCCCGGTTTCAGGTCAAAGCTGTACCTCTCGCCCGTCTTGAAGTATCGTGCCATAAGGGCGGGATCGAGCGCTAAGAAGTTTCGGAACACGCTCCACTTGACTGCTGCTTCCCTGCCGCCGCTGCCGAAAACACGTTGATAGCCGATCAGGATGCATTTGGTGTGCGACGGAGAGAGATGCTCGATGCTCGGTAGGAGGAACAGACCGTCGGAACGTACCCTGCTCTTTTTTGTCCCTTGGATGTAGGCGAAATCGTTGTCTTCTTCTTCTTCTTCTGGTGCTTTCCCGCCGCTCTCCACCACCGCCGCCACCAGCTGCTGCTGCTGCTGCAGCATCACTGAACCTCTTCGCACTTCCGTCTCCGACATCCTCCGCTTTACTCTCTGCCACATCCATGTCTCGTTCTCTGTACTTATGGAACCACTCCCGCAGCCACCGCCGCCACGTCATCGATGGGATTGCGTCTCATCAGACTCACTGCTAGACGACATCTCCTGCTACTGCAACAACAAGGAGGAGGAGGGGTGAGATAGTGGCTGTTGAACTGTGGACGACAGATCTGGTTGCAACGTTTTATAATTATTCTTCTTCAGCATGTCACCGATCTGTGGCCTAACCGTCGTAGTTAATGATAACACGTCTGTCTTTTGTAATTTCCACCAATGCACCGTGGAGCAGATACTCGAAGAGCAGGAAAGTCGGTATCGTGCCGTTGGTGATGTTGTTAAATGTCAGGAGTAATGGAAACGTATTGTTTTTAAGTAATCCTAGTAGGTATGCCTAGTATTTAACCTCAGTTGTGACATATTTTGATGATTTTTTTATGGATTTTATTGTGTTCGACGATGTTCTAGCCCTATTTTTTGCTCAATCTTATTTTTGGAGCCTCATCTTTGTAGGTATGCCATGATCTTACGTGATATAACTCAACCTATTTATTTCTTTTACAGCATTTTACGGGTTAAAATAACCTACAAAGTGTAAAAAATGGTTGTTTCTATGTTATTCTTGTAGGTAAACTCCTCCTCATCATAAACGGCTACGAAGTATTTTTTGTTGATTTTATAGCATTTGACGATGTTCTAGCCCTATTTTTTGCTCAATTTTATTTTTTGTAGGTGGGGCCCTCAACGTAAAAGTCTACGATGTATTTGGGGGTCTTTTGTAGGTGGGGGCCCTCAGCGTAAACGGCTACGATGTATTTTTTTATGATGTGTGAGCCCCCTCCCCCCTTTTTACGATGTGTGTCGTGGAATTGGTTCAATACCCCCACTACTTTTGGAGGGGCCACAGTGGGGGCTCGCAGTGTTGCCAATTTACTCCACAAAAATTTCACCATATGATATTTTACAGGCGAAGCTAACCTACAAATAGAAGTTGGCACAGTAGGGGGCTCGCAGTTATAGAACTCGTCGAGAAATAGCAGATAAAGCAAGAATTGTTTTCCTACAGCCCATAGTTTAAGAATTACAAAACATCTTAGAAACTACATCTTGAAATTTTAATCTAAAATAACTCGGAACCAGCAAGCACTAACCATCATCAGTCTAATATCTTGTAGGGTACTTCTAATTTTTTATCGAATGCTATTAAAATTTTCGAATTAGGGTCAACACTAAGCCAGCAAATCAAGTTTCTTAAAAAATAAAAAAATGTACATATTTCCGAAACTTGAGGGGATGGAATTAATTTTGTTTGCTAGTCGAGAAGTTTTCGTCAAACTCTATCCAACAAACCTATAATTATCATCCTAGTTCAATTAGGAGCCAAGAAAATTAATTTCTTAGAAAACGTCTTAAGATTTTGTTTTAAGAAAATTTTCTTGACAGACCGGAAGTAACATCTTGACAGACCGGAAGTCGACTTTCTTAAAGATTAAGATATTTGTCTTAAGACATTTTATAAGAAGTTGAGTATCTCGACTCCTATGGGAGCTAGAACCATGTAACTTTGTTCTATGTATATACTAGTGCTTTTCCAACATGTTCACCCACCTTAGAACCTTCACAGATAAAAAAAGTAAAGTTTCCCCCTGTGCACATGTATAAAATTTAAACTCCAACCCACCAACATTCCCATTATCATACTGATTTTTTACCTTCACAAAGCTTTTCACGCCATTCACACACCTCCACTGTAGACCTCATGGTAAGTGAATTGGGCAATAAAATTCATTCAGTTATTTCATTTGCAATAACAGAGCCATCTATGTGCAAATGTCTGAACTCGATGAATGCTTGAGGGGGTCAAGTCATTTTTTTCAGTACGTCAACATTTTTAACTCTTTTTGCCAGTGAATGGGTTAGGTGACTTGCAACGACGAAGGCCTTCTAGCAATACGAACTTAGCTTATACCGGCGTAATTCGCTAAAATGTCTTTAAATTTGCATATTTCTCATACCGCCGTATCTTGTTCTATTAGACCTCTTCAAGAAAATTGCCAATTAGTGAAAATTAATTGAGCAACAACAGCAAAAGAGGGGCTAATAGGGAGCAAGCATACAGTGATATGAGAATATACAAATTGTCGTTTTCTTCGATTCAGACAGATGGATCGAATTGAAACTGGGATATTTTGCATTTTTTTATATGATAGCTAAAAAAACAGAGATTTTGATTTGCTAATAATTTATACGTGGTGTTTTCTGATTGGTTTAAGTAAACAAGATTTCTATTGGCTCTATAAATCTATATAAGTCAGAACACAGTGCTGATTTCTCACATGTGCTGGATCGGCAGAGGAACCCACATCGCGGGGGATAGAACCTGAACGGGCTCCACCAAAGTATAGGAGACTAGAAGCATATAATTTGGAGGAAAAACCCAAGGTCATAGAGTTTTCATAGAGAATAGTATTATCAGGTTGAATTTTAAGTTGGTGATATCCCATTAAATTTTATATAAAAATTTTAAATTTTATATAAAGAACATATCTGAAATTTCTATAGTTTGTTTGCTCATATTTTAAAGCATATAAAAAAATGGAATCACCTACCTGTTTGACTCGTAAGATTGATAAGATGGAATGTGTCACTTGTGGGAAACTAATTTCAAAGAATAATTTATTGATACATAAGACAAGGTGTAACAGAGCAAATCGTGTGTTACCTTCTAAAGCCTGTGCTCAATGTGGAAAAGAAATTAGCATTCCAATAAGTAGACATTTGAAAATTTGCAAACCATCGACCGGAGAAGGAACATTGAAAAGAAAAATTGATTATTCTGAAGCTGAAGCTTCTGCTCCAAAACAAATTAAATTAAATAATAAATATAAACCTGTTAGGTCTGCATTTAATGGTCAACTTCAGGATTTATCATTTACGTCGCAAGCAGGCCGTGACATTCCTAGTTTCTCGCGTGAAGCGAAAACTTTTTTACTGAACACTTTGAAAAGCAATCTTGAAAATAATTTCATAAAGTATACGTTGATTTATGTTCCGAATATGAGAAAGTCGATGGTACAACAAAAGTTTTTTATCATCGTACCATAAACCAGGCTCTTTATTTGGCAGATGTTGAAAATTTGGACGAGTTTTACTCTAATCTGTCAAATGAGTTGATTATGAAACATGACACTTTCGAGGCTAAGGGGTCGGGATGGTCTTATGTGGTAGTCCTCATACATTAACCATTTACGTGAACAAATTCATGCCTTTTTCTGCATCGAGTTACGTTCCTCTACATTCAAAGCAAGAGAGCAGTGTTAAATATTCAACAAAATGACTCAAAATGCTTTCTTTCGTGCATCTTCGCAGCTTTGTATCCTGTTCATTGGAAAAATCATCCAGAGCAAGTTTGTCATTACAAGCAGTACGAGATAGAGTTTGAAAATGTAATGTCTAGCATTGAATACCCCGTGGCATTGTCAGACATATCAAAGTTCGAGTTGCGCGCACGAGATTCTGATGGAAAACGCATTGCTATTAATGTATATTCTTATACGTCAGAAAAAACATATTCTGCATCCAATTAGGATAAATGATATCAACGATAATAATGCTCATATAATTAATCTTCTTTTAATTTCAAACAACAATATTCACCATTACTGCCTTATTCGCTCACTATCACGACTAATCAGAAGTCAAGCAAGGAAGTATGCAAATCACATAGAGGTTTGTCCAAGGAGTTTGACCACATTTAATGATCGAAGAGAATTCAATCACCAAATATATACCGCACGGCAAATTGCTATTGAAAAACGTGTCGAACATGAAATATATTGCGGTGACAACAAACCAGCTCGAATGTTGATGCCCAAAAAGAACGAAATCGAAGAATTCAAAATGTACAAGGCTTTGTTTGATCATCCAGCCATTATCGTCGCAGATTTTGAATCATTTCTGAAGCCACTGTCCACCTGCAAACCAAATCCTAAAATTTCCTCCACAAAGCCATACCAGCTTCATGAACCAAATAGTTTTTGGTTACATTGTCATACGACAAGATGAAATAAATAAACCATATGTATAACGTGGACCGAATGTTATCGAACACTTCTTTGAAAAGATGGAAGAGGAGGTTGAGAAAATTGGCAGCTTCTTGCAAATAACCAAACCGATGAATTTGTTGACAACAGAGGAACAAAAAATATTTGATGAAACTGTTGAGTGTCCAAGGTGCAATCAATACTTCACAAACGAGAATCGTAAAGTGTTTCACCATTCGCACACAGACAGTCGTTTCATCAGCGGAATCTGTAATGATTGCAACCTCAAAATTCAAAAGCCCAAATTTGTCCCCATATTTTTTCATAATGGATCGAATTACGATTTTCATTTCTTAATTCGGAAACTTGGATATGACACACAAAAAAATACATTCTTGCTCAAAATGAAGAACGATACATTTCTATAAGTAAGAAAGTTAAGATTTCGGGGACAAATAAAACCATTGAGATGAGGTTTCTTGACTCGTTCAGATTTCTCTCTGCAAGTTTGGACGCTCTAGCAAGTAAACTCTGTGGCGAACAATTCAAAATTACGAAAGCTAGTTTTCCCAACATAGATATAAAACTGATTAGAAGTAAAGGGATTTATCCGTATGAATACGTAAACAATGAATCTAAATTTAATGACGACACACTCCCTCCTCAAAAAGAATTCTTCAGTCAACTGAGAAAAGCAGGAATTACGGACAAAGAATTCGAACATGCACAACTGATGTGGGATAAACTAGAATGTAAAACATTCGGAGATTATCACAACGCATACTTGAAATTTGACGTAACAATACTTGCGGATGTTTTCAAGCATTCAGGAAAACGTCAATGTCTATTCACAAGTTGGACCCTGGACATTTCTTTAGCCTCCCGGGATTAGCGTGGTCTGCAATGTTGTTGCAAACTAAAATTAAGTTAGAATTATTAACAGATGTAGGCATGTTACTTCTCATCGAGAGAGGGATTCGGGGTGGGATGGTACAATGTGCACAGAGACATGCAGAAGCCAACAACATGCACATGGAAGAAAAATATGATGCGAATAAACCATCGAATTACATTTTTTACATCGACGTTAATAATCTCTAAGGATATGCTATGGTACCGAAACTTCCTTATGGAGGTTTCGAATGGATAGAACCAACTTCCATAAATATTATTGATTTTGACGATTGTGAAATTGGTTTCTTTGCAGAAGTGGATATTGAATTTCCAGACAATTTGCATGATATTTTTTCCGATTTACCACCAGCACCCGAACTTAAATGTCCACCTAATTCTAATCAACGCAAGCTTTTATTAACTTTGGAGAAGAAAGAAAGATACGTTCTCCATTACAAAAGTCTACAGTTTTTGATTGCGATGGGTGTTAAGGTATTGGATATTAGAAGAGTCCTCAGGTTTAAACATTCCGAGTGGCTCAAACCATACATTGAAACAAACACACAACCTAGAACAGTTGCCACTTCCGATTTAGACAAAGATTTTTTCAAATTGATGAACTATGCTGTATATGGCAAGACAATGGAGAACGTGAGAAATCACGTGGACGTGAGATTGGTTTCAGATGAAAATAAATGCAGTAAGTGGGTGGCTGATCCTAGATTTAAATCACGAAAAATTTACAACGAGAATCTGAAACTTTTCAATCTAGATATAAAAGTGATAAAATTCCGAAAACCAATTTATGTGGGAGCAACAGTTTTAGATTTATCGAAACTTCACATGTTTCAATTTCACTACAATGTTATGCAACCTTTCTACAACGATAGCATTTCATTACTTTACATGGACACGGACAGTTTTATTTATAGCATTAAAACATCCAATCTATATGAAGATTTAAAAAATCCGTCGTTCCTTGATTTTTAAGATGCTTCTTCCTACCCTCAACCGAACAGATTTGGAATTCCATCTAGTAACAAAAAAGTTCTAGGTACATTAAAAGACGAGTGTAACGGTGACATCATTCTCGAGTTTGTCGGTTTGCGTTCCAAAATGTATACATTTAGAACTGAGAGCAGCATCACGAAGAAAGCTAAAGGTGTTGGTAAAAATACTGTACAAAACAAACTTACATTTCAAGACTATATTGTGTGAAGGAATTGTAGCCGCAGCTACGATTGGAAAAAAGAATCCAAAGTGTAGACCATGTGATTACAACAAACAACGTTAGGAAAGTAGCATTAGATCCGCATGATGATAAGAGATGTATTTTGTCTTGTGGGATCCACACGTTGCCTTGTGGACACTATCGTTTAAATAGTAGTAAGAAATGCATACAATGCACTTAAAAAAAACATCGTACACATACAAAAAAAATCAATTATTATATCATAAAAAAACATTAATTTTTTTACATGCAACTAACCTTACGGCTGGCAATATTTCTATCAACACAAGCATATAAAATAACCATGCCTATGAATCTGTTTTGCTTCAGGAAG
Organism: Lepisma saccharinum; assembly: GCF_977018435.1. Lineage (NCBI taxonomy): Eukaryota > Metazoa > Arthropoda > Insecta > Zygentoma > Lepismatidae > Lepisma > Lepisma saccharinum. The sequence continues at coordinate 33,699,349 of NC_139257.1, forward strand.
CAAGCTATGGAAGTGCCCGTCCAGCCTACGTCGTCGTCGAGCTTCAACGAACTTCTGCCTCCCTATGCTATCTAAACTTAATGGTCTGTTAATTATACACTTGAATAGCATTCTGACCCAGTACGATGAGGATGTGGGCAAAACTTTCTATGTATTCAACAACAACTTGAATTATTACCGGTTCCTCATCTCCGGCAAACTGGAGTTCAACATAAACCCTGAGAACAAAGGGGGGGGGTCAAGGTTTCCTCTGGCAAGAACATCTATCGCATCAAGCATGATAGGATGGATGCGACTACAACGTACGATGTGTCTGCTGGCGATCGCCTGTACGTGGAGCTCTTGGACGACTACGAAATACTCACCCCTTTTTTCATAGAAATAAAAATCACCTACTCTATAATAAATAACCATAGCAACAATGCTTAATGACATCTTTCGTCACACCAAGCGTGATGATCACGGCGAGGAGCTACTCATGCTTGACATCAGGTTGAAGAAGCTGCGAAGCGACCTGCAAGCTATGCAGTCCACGCCAACTCTAGCCTCCAGACCGAGAAAGCCAGCCTGCAGTCTCAGTGCCTGGACCCCGTACTCAAAATTGACGCCGAGCTTAAATCGCTGCTGCAAAAATATACCGACCTCGCGTCAATAGACAACCACGAGAACCTGGCACTGAGTGTAGGCAAGCTCAAAAACGAACTTGTGAAGCTGCAGCAAGCACAAACTTCTGACGTGGAACAGCTGAAGCGACACCTGCAGGACCAAACTAACACCATCCAGACTGAACTGCAAAACATTATCCAGAGTATAAAAATTTAAGATGACTACGATCGCGTGAATGCAAGTATTGCCAAATTACACGAACAGTTTCAATCGTTCGAAATTCCTACGTTAGAAAGCATCAAGGCTGAGCTTCAAACGGAAGCTTTGCATGCAGCCATCAAACTCAAAGTCGCACAGTACTGTTTCCCATGCGCCTGCTTCCTGGCTTCTTCTCAGACTACACAGAGATTATGCGGAAGGGTGGTTTGCGCGTCACTTTTCGCAGAAGCGCCAACGACAACGATCCGCTGATGCGTTACAGCACCTTGAGTGCAGACGGTTCAGCACTTCCCAACACACTACCCGATCCTGCCAAGTGCATCATCCAGTCCATGGAGCTGCGCATGCCCGTAGTGGAATACGAAACTAACTACGCTCTCAAGTACAAAGCAGACATTTTGAAGAATCCCCAAGTACCCATCCAATTTTACGGTTACCAGTGCGTGCAGACACCTGCTTCCGGCAACCATTTTGAATTTGACGTGACCACACAGTTTAACAGCATCCGGTGCTATATGCCAGAGTTTGTGGTCGTGCTCTTCCAGACAGGGGAGGACAACAACCAAGAAAAAGATTCGAGTCAGTTCGACAACTGGAAGATCAAGAACATCTACCTGAAAAATGGCAGGAACGAAGTTTTCCCGCGTGAGAACTACAACCTGAACATTGCAAACAACAACTACCTGAAACTGTATGAGGCATACACAGCTTACAAGAGAGTGACAACCCCAATGAGTTCATAGCTCGCAGACCCATGTTCGTCATTAACACATCGAAGAGAAAGCAGGTGGTTGTTAACAATCGTACCAACATCAAAATTGTGTGCGCGTTCCATGACACCTTGCCTGCCGATACTCTATGCAGCGTTATTCTTATTGCAGAGAAAACTTTTGTGTACGATGTCAAGAATGAAAGAGTGACTGAACAGTTTTAGATACAAGAAAAAAAATGGATAATTCTATAAAAATTACATTGACTTTAGATCCAAACATTCTTCACACAAAAAAACACTATACTATAGAAATTTATGGCAATACTGAGTAGTGCCAACTTCTATTTGTAGGTTAGCTTCGCCTGTGAAATATCATATGGTGAAATTTTTGTGGAGTAAGTTGGCAACACTGCGAGCCCCCACTGTGGCCCCTCCAAAAATAGGGGGGGCATTGAACCAATTCCACGACATACATCGTGAAAAGGGGGGAGGGGGGCTCACACATCATAAAAAATACATCGTAGCCGTTTACGCTGAGGGCCCCCCACCTACAAAAAAAAATAAGGCCCCCAAATACATCGTAGGCGTTTACGTTGAGGGCCCACCACCTACAAAAATAAGATTGAGCAAAAAATAGGGCTAGAACATCGTCAAATGCTATAAAATCAACAAAAAATACATCGTAGCCGTTTACGCTTAGGGCCCACCTACAAGGATAACATAGAAACATCCATTTTTACACTTTGTAGGTTATTTTAACCCGTAAAAGGCTGGAAAAAAGTGAGTAAGTTAAGTTATATCACGTAATCATGGCATACGTACAAAGATGAGGCTCCAAAAATGTGATTGGGAAAAAAATAGGGCTAGAACATCGTCGAACACAATAAAATCCATAAAAAAATCATCAAAATCATCAAAATATGTCACAACTGAGGTTAAATACTAGGCATACCTACAAGGATTACTTAAAAACAATACGTTCCCACTACTACTTTCCGCCCGAAGGTACGGTGAAGGTTTTCAGCTCCGAACGCTTGAAGAAATATTTTGCGTTGCTCTTCTCTAACGCAATGCTGTGCGCCACCAGGAACGATTTGCTGATCGTGAAGTGGTTCACGTAGAGAGACGCTTTCAGAATCTGGATTGTCATCGGCGAGGTCGCACCTTCTCCCCAAATGTAGAATTCATCCTTAGCCTTGGTCAGCACCACCTTCATGTCCACGTCGTTCAGAAGGTACCGCTCCTGATTGAAAAAGTCCACGTTGAGCCTCGAAATCAGTTCCACGTCATTCTGGATTTCGCTCGTGTCGGCATCGTTGTTGCTCCCACCCTGGAACAATTCCCACCGCTTCTTGAATCCTTCGTTGGTGGTCGTGTTGGGTTCGTTATTTGTGTCCAGGTAGAAACCACTCGATGTAAGGTGAGTGTGCAGAGCGTCCTTTCCAAAGTTGACCACGTTGGCGAGATACGACTTATAGGGGTAGTTGGTGCTAGAACCTGTCACCAACGTGTTGTTCAGGTAGACTCTAACTTGACTGAAGAGCGTGTTGTTGGCGTGAAACGGTAAGGGTTCGTTTGTATCGTTCCGGAACTCGATGTCGATGGTTTCGAAGGTGTATGTATCGAGCGGGTGATAGTACACTTTGTCAAACATGTGATGTGCCACGGTGCGGTTACCCAACATCGAGAGGTCCTGGGAAATCACTCGCAACAGACGGAACCTGACGTCCCCGGTGAATTGGTGTTCCATAATGTCGCAATACACAAAGACCAGCTGGCTGTTGAATGGTGTGACCGTGGGTGGGACACCGTGAAAGACGGACCTGCCATCTTCATCCACCTTGTCGAGGTTTTATCTCAGGCCACTCGCGGTATTGATCATGTTGTTCTTTGTACCTTCCGCGTCCCCCTTGTCCGGCAGGAGATTGTGAATGTTGGCCAACAGTTCGGTCGGAGAGGTGTACAGTTGCGGCGGTAGCTCCAGGATTTTATCATGAAGACCGATCTTGATTGTGTTTCTTGTAGAGAGTACCTTCACGTTGTACGGGTAATCGTAAGACTTCCCACCGCCGCCGCCGCCGCCACCACCTTCATTCATCTTCCTTTTCTTGTGATCCCCATCATCATCCGATGGAGGCACACGTATCACATTCGGGTCTTCCTCATTATTCTCCTCACCGCCACCACCACCACCATCATCTAGTTTTCGTGACACAGATCCACGTCCTACGTTTGAGTCTTCTTCCTCCTCCTCCTCAGGGCTGAGTATCGGCGTTTCTTCTGGAATCGGTAACCCCTACACCCCTATACGCCTACATGGCGTGGTTTTATGCACAGGGGAGCACTTTACCTTTTTTAATATTCAAGTCAGTCCTGTGAGGATGTACAAAACTGTCACCCATGTACACGTACACGTCAAATTCAATTTCACGATTGGGTTAATTGAGATTAGCAAATGTACGACGATTGGGAGGAAAATATTGTAATTCATAACTTTCAATATGCTACATGTTAATGGTTATTTTATATATTGATTTCTATTATATGCTGTTGTAGAAGCACTAGCAAAATCTACTACTTCACCTTTTTCGTTGGTTACTACTAACTCTATGTGGTCTATACGATTGTGAGATACTGGAAAATAGATAGGTGAGGAGGGTGTGTAGATGATAGGTTCCATGAACTCAGAATTTGGTTTGAAAGTTGCTATTATTCCAGTTTGTTTGTGACTACCTATGTTGCCATCAGAATTGGTAATCATTCCTTCTGCCACATTACAATGGATGTTCAAAGTCTCTATTGCTAAGAATTTAGGAATATTGTGACCTACATGTGTTTGATGCCAGGCTCAAGCTTTGTATTATTCTCAAAACCTAGTAGTTTACCAAGTGTACCTAGATCAACTGTTTCAGTTGCAGAAACTAATTCTACTCTATGTGTAACAGAATTTTGTGATAGTAACACACATCTAAGCACATGAGCTTGTAATGTTGATAGATTATACTGACCAAGAGTAATAATAATTTTTTTCATTTCCTACTGCAACCCTATTATTGTGTTCTTTGATATTAGGAATAAGATACATACTGTAGAAAGCACGTAGAGCTATGGATTTAGGATAAATAATATCATTGTGTAAGCTAAGTTTTAGTATTGAAGTCTCAATAGTGAGATGGAATACTCCCATGATGCTTTAAATGCCACAATGCTTTCTGAAAATCTTCAATTGATGGTTTATTTATTTGAGATAAGAAGGCCAGCATAGAAACACATAGGTGGCCAAAATTTACATCCTCAAAACCGTGGATACGCTCGTCACTATAATAAAGATTACAAGTATTAAGATAACTAACTAAGCCTGATGGTGGTATTCCACCAAAAGTATCAAAAACAAAAACTATGTTAGGTTGTTTGTAATAACAAATCCAGTGAGTGCCTTGATTTTTGAAACTATCCAAATTGATTACTCCACACTATTTTAAATGGTAACTTGATAGGTAGAGAATCTGACACGAAAACACCTCTGAAGTATTTAAATTCAGTAACTTAATAATATTTTCAATATCATAGTTGGATATTTTTATATATATATATTTTCTCAAAGCATTAATACCCTTGCCTTTCTCCTCCATTGCCAGATTATGACGTTTTTGCTCATCTAGTTCAGCTTTGTTCTTCTTTGCGTCAATAACTGTTTTTGCTATAGCTGCAGTACCCCCTGCTAGACTCCCCACAGCACGCAGAGCTGCTAAAATAGCTGGAATACTGAATATGAATCCACCAGTGTGTTTCTTTTTGCTAGATCTCTGCAATCTTTTCAACTGAGGTGTACTAAGTCTTAATTTCATTCCATGACCTCTACTCAAACAAGATTTCTTCTTCTCCTGTTGTTTTTTAGTGAGGAGATTGTCTAAGGATCCTAGAGACTTTAGATCGGAATAAGGTACTTGGTATACAATACAAAACCTAAAGGTATTGTATACCAAGTACCTTATTCCGATCTAAAGTCTCTAGGATCCTTAGACAATCTCCCCATCCTAATTTTTGTTTTGTATTCATGACAATGGTTGTATCTAATGCTGCTATTTTTTCACCTGATGAAGCATCTTTGCTTATTAGTATTCCAAATGCTAATTGTTCCAATTTTCGATCAGCCTTATGACGAACACTAAGGTCATTGTGGGTATTGTAGGCAATGTCATGGTCTTTACAAGCTGTATCCAAAGGATTAATTCCTTTGTCTCATTTCTCTAGTCTTTGTTCTAGTTTAGTCATTGGACCAAAGTATTGGTAACCAGGTAAGTGCATTTCGAAAGGAAGTTTGTTAATAATGTCATTAACTAAACCCTGACCCTTCCAGAATTTGGGAGGTAGAGTATTAATAATTTTAATTACGTATCCTATGCCTTTACTGTCATTTAAAATAAAATTGGCTAGTTTAGAACTAATCATATATACAATGCCTATTTTTTCATTATATAAATTATTATTGCCAGCATTTTCTTCTCCTGCTATGACCAACAATCTATCTACGAGTTTTCTCACATCATCCACCCACACAAAATCTTTAGGTAAAGTATTGTAGTGTTTAATGTCACTACCAGTTTTAAGTTGGTTTCATATAGGTTTAATCAAATTTTTGTATTTGTCTCCACTGCTAGATTTAACTCTATTCTGACTAGCATCATTGTTTTGGTATAGAGCATCAGACAGTATTAAAATTTCTGTATAATCTCTAGGATGTTTCTTGGTGATGAGTTCCCACAGTCCCACATTTCCGGATAGTTGTAATTCTGCATCTGCATTTCTAGAGTTTTGAACTTGCATTACTTATTTTTAACAGTTATGTAATAGTGTAAATCCCCCCCCAATTGTTTAAAATGGTGCAACAAACGACATGAGTTCAACATCGAACATAAAAAGGTTTGAGAAAATGGTTTACCTCCAACTTGCTACCGATTTCCTACCATAAAATATCCTGATGAACTAAATCGGGCAGGATGAAGGAAAGATAGAGGATGGATTGTTACATGGTTGTATAAAAAGCTTTCCGCTGGATCGGCATACTCCCTTTCGTTTGAAACATGTCCGCTGGTGAAGTAGAAACAAAATTTGGACATAATTTTATTTTTATTTCCTGAAAACATATTCCTTTGAATTCGATTTCCCTCTCCCAGGGATTGGAGTTTGCAGATTATGCTAGAAACGGTGCTAAGTGCCAACAAAGATCAAATTGTGTTTGGTTTAGTAACATTTTGTTGGGATTAGCATCGCTGATTGAGGAAAGTCTTGCTGGTTCCTCGATCCTCGCCAATCCTCGTAACCTTTCCCCACTCCCTTGCACTGCCCCTTCCACCCCCACCCATCTGTCTGTAGGATGACTGCTGAGGTTCCTCAGCGAGCGGCAGAATAGCCCGTGTCCATCGTCTTTGGACTGGTACTGGAGCGACCGAGAGTAGTCAACTCTTGACAGTAGCTAACCTAGGCAATTGTAGCGCTCATAATTTTATAACACGCATTTAAACTCCTAAAAAGTAGAGAACTGGAAATACCGTAAGTAAACATGAACTGTAGGAAGTTCCTTACTTCCTACATGGAGGAATCGCCTCTGTCGCTTGGAATTCATCTACCGATAATTTTCCGGCATATTGGTCTTTCACGGGGTCAACAAAAATACCGTGCGACATTTACGCGAAGTCTAATTTTCCTGGAAGTTATGAAAAAATCAAACTTCTTTGTATTTTGCACGAGAAACTGTATTTTTTTTATTACCTAACATCAATTTTAATATTCTAATGTAATTCTTTAATATTATAAAGCAAATTTGGTAAATTGATGAGTATAGATATTTACATACCAAAATTGATCAATATTTTGGAAAAAAATAATTATTGTAATTTTCAAGTATCTGTATCGGTGGGAATCGGTAAGAGTATAGGGATCGGTTCAAAGTGTTATCGGCTCAGCCCTAGTTAAAATTGAATAGTCCTAATCGACGCACATCATTTCTTCGCGACAATTTAGCGAACATTTTTTCCGGCCTGAAGGAAAAGTTAACATAGGGTAACTTCGGTGAATAACGCCACCAATTGGTCATTTTGTTCTATAACTCATACATTTTTATTGTTAGGAACATGAAACTTACATGTTTAAGAGAATGAACTTTCCTCTATTGTGTAATAATAAAATATTGATTGCACTGTTATAATGAAAGCAATAAAATACAAAATTCTGTGTTAATGCAAAATGGCGTTATTTCCAGACCTGTCGGGTAATAACGCCATGTTCTTAATTACAAATAAAACATTCACATTATCTTAATTACAAATAAAATATTCACATTTTCTTTACTAAACTGTACTAGGAAAAATAATTACTGTAGTAAGTTATTAGAAAAAGCATGTCTTTTTTTGTCTTTTCGCGATACCCAGTCCCTCAAAGTTCTGCGAGGAATTTTGAACAAACGTGCAGCACATGCTATCTTCATTCCTTGTTTGACGACTGCCATAGCTTGCCTAAAGTCATCTACTGACCATTTGGCCTGTATATTTCTACATTTTCTCGCCATCTGAAAGAGGAAATTAACCGAGAATAAATATCTGTACGCCTCGAAAGTAACTGAGCAAGGATAAACCTATTTTCGAAATCAACATTTCCTTAAATTTGAGTTTAAATTGAGTGGCGTTATTCCCCGACACGATGATGGCGTTATTTCCCAAAACAACAGATTGCAGTTTAACCAACTGTTCTAAACTTACGACACCGACCATGAAAACCGTACACACATCATTATCTTACGTAATAAACGTATTGTGTACGTACAACATTGTTAACATTTAAAATCTAATCCTACAATAGAAAAACACTCATCTTTGTCGGCGCGATGAAAATGTGGACCCTTTTTCCTCGAAACGCAACTCAAACGTCTACATTGTTCAAAGTGTTTCTCTTAAATGAAGGCTCGACAATGGCAACCGTTCTTATCAGCAATGCTACCAGGCACCATTGTTTATCGCAAAATGGTGAGTCACCCCTTAACATTACATGCGTCCATGCTTTCAGAGTTGAAACTTTGAAATGGCGTTGTTTCCCGCCTGGCGTTATTCACCGAAGTTACCCTATCACTTGTTATTGATTTGTGTATTATAGACGAAATATTACACTTGAGAAAATTTACTACAGTGTTGCGAAGTATCGTAACACCTACAGTCCAGCAGAATTAACTTGAGAGAAATGCCCGCTCTGTGAGTGATGGAACTGCGCTCGAATTGGCTAGAGCGGGGGACTTCCCGCTGTAACGGGCCAATGGAAACTCTACAAACTCTACTCTAGAAGTCCCCCGCTCTAGCCAATTCGAGCGCAGTTGCATCACTCACAGAGCGGCCATTTCTCTCAAGTTAATTCTGCTGGACTGTAGGACCCGGGCGTCATAAATAAATAAGCCAATCATGTTATAAAAAGGGTCCCGCTGAAGCATTGTAAAATAACTTCTTAAAAGTTAATCACGCCAGCGGCCTTCAGCGGAGTTGGAAAAACTCCGCTGACATTGCATTAGGTCCGTACAATATGAAAATCAGGAAATCAGCGTGTTTCATCAGAATCGCCGTTGCCAAAGGACGCGCTCAGGCAACGGATTATCGATCACATGTTCGTATAACAAATTCAAACATTGAAAATCATATCATACTATTAGGTTCTATTAAAAACACATACAAAACTACTCTAGTTATGTGAATCTGTTTATACTACATAGATGTACTTAACAAGCTTACCGAAATATGAAGATAACACTCAGAAAGAACCGTCTATTAAAAGAAGCCAGTTTTTTTTTAAAAAAAACTTTTTATGTCTAGCTACGAATTTATTTTTATTTTTTTTATTTTAAAAACGCGCCGAAATAACTACCTCTCATTTCAAATTTATCAAGATGTATTTGAGAACTGACATGCCTCCTTTTAAATAAAAATGCTCACCGAGAGTGGCATTTAAAGGGGCGGTGGGGGGGGGGGGTCCTCTGGTTTCTGAATACCGTCTCTGGTTAATAACTTTTGGCACGGGGTGCTATGCATGTAATTTACATAAATATTACGATGCTTCAAATAGCAGTGGACTGAAATTCTCCCTCCCCCCAGCTCCAGTCGGAATTCTTCCAAAACCATAGCTTCAGATGATCGGTAGGAACGTATGTGACGTAACAATTCGTTTTCACAAACGGCGAAAAATAAATTTCATCTTCATTGTAGGAATTTCCTTATACCATGTGAAATGTTCATACTTTCAAAATTCTTGCCCCCCGCCCACTTTTTTGCCACTTTTGCCCCCGCACTATGCTATTCTTTGCCCCCCCCCCCAGGTTTGGCACCTTGCCCCCTTATATTTGTAACCAAATCTCCGTCATTGCCATTGTGTAAAGCAGCACTCGAAGGGCAAAGTGTTCTTCAAGCCTTGGAGGCAGCTAAAAGGATGCTTCGCATAAAATCTCCTTGCTGGGGGAATATCTCCCCACTTAAAATATCGGTAAAGATTTTAAGTAACACACACACATATGTGCATACACACATGCCCAGGGTGTCGCTGTGAACCACCGACGAACTTTCACAGCATGTAGAGGCAGGGGTACCCATCCTCCCCAAGGTCTATGACGCACTCCCCCCAAAAGGTAGAACATCCCCCCCCCTTTTTGAGCCGAATTATTTCCTCAAATTATTATGGCTAGACAAAATTTGCGGAACAATATAATACAGACATATTTAAGCAATATATGTTTACTTTGGGTACTTTAGGCTCACTTTCATGTTTGCTAACATAAAACGTACAAAACTGCTCAGTAGGGGTGTGCGGGAAAGAATTTTATAGTCGGGACTGGACATGTTCGAAATTTCCAGAAGCTCTGTATTGGCATTTCTGGAATAAAAACTAACAATTTCCGATAAGTTCCAGACATTTGCAATGCAGAAAACGACGAGAATTAAGGACTTTTTAAAATAACCATTCGGTATTTCCCGACCTCTCGGGATCCCGAAAAGTGGGGAATTCATTTCCCGAAGTCGGGATCGGGACGGGAGATTTTTTTCCCGATCCTGGTCCCCACTTTTCAGGATCCCGCACACCCCTACTGCTCAGGCTCACTGCCATTCTTAGTGTACTGAACCTTATTCTTAACAGTTTGTCTGCTTGACTAACTTTGTACTAATGCGAACAGACCCCGCCACCCCAAACCCAACCGATTCTAAAGGCATAAGAGGTGGTGTTTCATTTCAACCTTATCACCACGATCATCCAGGCAGGTAAGAAAACTGTACATAATAACCATAACTAGAAATCATTAACAAGTCAATCAATCGAAATGATCTCCCTATTTTTGTGTGAAGATATATAGAATTGGTAATAATTTCCCCCCCTCCAAAATTCCCACGACGCAGGCCCGTCATGAAACCCCCTTGTGGGCACCCCTGTTAGAGGATATCAGTTATCAGTGTGAACTACTCGTATTTTACACGATAACGTTGTTGTTCAGGTCTGATTTCGACTCTACGAACCCCTAAAGGAATAGCATTTTCATCCTGTAAGCTCAGGTGCCTGCAGTCTCGTATCACTCTTTGCTTTCGTTTTGAAGCCAGTGGGCTTAAGTTTGTCGGCGTAAGTTGGCCGCATCTACTTCAACCAATGACTGCACAGACAGAAGAACATCGCATCGGCTGCTGCAAGCGATTTTTTTTTCCAGTCAACTTGTGAATGCGAGTTCATTTCTTGCTCTCTGATTGGCTGTTGGAAAGTTACGGTGCTCTGATTGTGAGAATATCTTATTTCCTATTTTCAGCGCAGTCTAACCTAACGTACAGCGCAAATAAGATATTCTCACAATCAGAGCACCGTAACTTTCCAACAGCCAATCAGAGAGCAAGAAATGAACCCGCATTCACAAGTTGACTGGAAAAAGAAAAAGCGCCTGCTGAAAGCGCACGCGGGCTGGAAGGAGCATGGAACTAGGCTCCAACTACAAACGGAAACTCGAAGTCTACTTTACACTTAAATACTACAAAACAAACTATAACTAGCTTTATTTGCATATGTAATATTATTCCTTCAGGTTTCCTGTCGCTTCTGTTAGTACAACCGTGTGTTGAGCAGGCACCATTGCTTCCTAAATCTTATTCAAAAGTACACAAAATTACATGCTTTCTTACGGCGTCTTCGAATGTTTTGGTCTGACTTCTCCGGTTCTGTCACTTGACCCAGCTTCAGAAACAGCGCGCAGTGCTTACTCCTCCCTTTTTTACCTCCATGTGTAAGCTTGCAGACACGCATCACATTCATGGTTGCCACTAGGATTTTCTTTCTGCCGGAAAACGAGAAATGCTTTAGTACGCGATCGACAGAGAGGGATGGATCCACCCTTGGGATATGAATATCTCAGAATGAAACTTAACGAATCTCTAAAGCAAAATACGAGGGGTGTCCCATAAGTTAAAGTAGCGAGCCTAACCTAGAAGGGAATAGGATGGGTTCACAATAGCAACCTATTTCAATTCCTAGATTGAACTATGGGAACCCTATCAGGTTCACTACTTATGGGACACCCCTCGTAATAAAATACAATAAGTAACAATGCATGAATTGAGCGAGAGGATTAAAATCAGGAGTTTCATCTTATCAGCTTGTTTACGGCACTTCCATAGAGTACTAACGTCTTCAGTATGTCATCTGACAGAAAAAGAATTGCAGTGGCAAGACTACTTCTGTAGTGCATGGATACATACACACAGGATAAATACATGAGCGTGCGCACAGGGGCAAGAGGGGGGCAGTTACCCTTCTAATACTCTCATGTATTTTCAAGCCGACGAAAGTTCCAAGCAACTACGGCAGGTTTATTTCCTATGTAATTGGACTATCTCACTTCCTTCTCCAGCAAATTACTTGTTATTAAGACTTGCATTTTATTCGTCAGCCTAGTTCTGTTACATCTATGTGGTCCCAGAACAAATTATGTGTAGTTGATTTCAATCTGCTGAACGAAATCATGTTTATATGTAAATTAGTCTGAACCACAGAGAAGGATAATAAAGAGGGAAAGGAACAGAACTTTGTGCCGCGGAAGCTGGAATTCTTCTAATAGAATAATTCTCGGTTGGTCCGGACACACACTTTGTTTAGTACCCATTAAGATAGTAAAACTGAGATGAAATGAGGTTTTCTTTATCCGACTGAACTTTCTTCAAGACTTTCGCCCTATTAATCAGAGGGTCTGCGCACGCATATGGTATAATTATTGGTGATAGCGCCAAACCAAGACCTGAATTAGCAAAAAGTTAAGAAAAGCTGTTTGTATTGGTGTCCTCTACACGCTGATAAATTTCGTCACTGGTTCACAGGAAATCCTTGTGCAGAAGGGGGGTGCGGGTGGGGGAGTTCGAGTTGAGTTTTAAGTCCGTCCGTTTCATTCACAGGTATGCAAATAGGGAGGACTGGACTTACAGTTGAAGACTAAAATTGGTAATCGCTGTAAGTGCCACAATAATTCAAACACCGTTTTCCACGTCAAACTGCGAAACGTGCCATGCTTTATAATGTGGTGAACGTGAAATGTGGCTGGTAGCCCTCTAAGTAGTTCAAGGGGCGTGTAAAGAGGTCACTAGTGTGCACGTTCTTACGGGCTGATGTGCGGAACGATGCGATTTCTCAACACTTTCGCTTTTGGCACTTACAACGTTTACCACTTTTAGTCCTCAGTTCAAAGTAGGATTCGAATCAGCATTTGCCTCGAACACGGACATATTGTTTACGAGGAGGCGACGTTGCCACTACACCATCGGGAAGGCACATTGGCTATAGTCAGGGTTGTTAAAAGTGCAGGAACCAATACATTCAACGGAAACGGGACCTTTTTTCTCGCACAATTCAATTCGGTCCAAGTTGCTTATTGTTTCATTGAAAAAGGTTCCTGGACCGAATTGAAATACTTTAAATATAAAAAGGGTCTTTACGGTCCAGAACCCATTTACGCTTGCTGATTTTCTCTCCTGGACCGGAATTGAATTTATTTAAAATTTCTCGACCTTTAACAAGCCTGGTTATAGTGTAGACGAGGAATTGAAGATATCCATACTTGTAATTTTCAAAGTGTAAGGCCTTCGCGGGTCTAGTTCGCACAAGACCTCGCATGTCATAACGGCGGGCCTGCGTCTGACGCGAAGAAACCATTTTTTGGATTGATAAAACAGGATACGGTGTATGCGGTGACCACAATTCTGCAGTGAAATAAAGAGAAGACGAAGTTAGTTTCAATAATTGTTTCATACGCATCAATTCAACGCACAGTCAAGGTTTTCATTTCTTATCATAGCAGGAAGTTAAGAAAGAACCAACTGTCGAATCGGATCTTGAGGTGTGTCGACAATCTTCCGGTTATACGTCACTTCCGCTGCAAGAGGAAGTGTGACTGCGACAGTTTCTCGGCTAACTGCGCCTGATAAACTGGGAATTTATCTTCTGTCGCAGGTATGTTCAAATAAATTAAGTATTTAAAGCGTTGTTCTGAGAAGAGGAATATTATATATGATATTACATTTTTCGAAAGGGGTTACCAAGTCATTGCGTTGTTATCAGTACTTTCAAGTTTGGTTAAAAAACAATAATGTATACCCTGTCCCAGCTAACTGTAGAGCAGGGCCGCGCATATCGGTAGAGGAGGAGGAGGAAAATCGAATGGTGAAAGCGCAGTGTTGCCAACCGTACGGTCCAGACTTTAGTCCTTACGCTAAATGTACGGCTTGTCAAAATTTGCTCTTGCAGTATTATCCCTGATATTTCCCTAAGAAATTCTTAAACCAATCGTACGGACCTGGAGACAAAAATACGGTCCGTTTGCCATGTGCGTTAAGTATTATCCTTTCAAAAATTTGCAACACTGAATAGCGAAGGGGGAAATCGGGTAACTCCCGTTGCCCATTACACAATCCCTTTTTTCTCACTGTTCATTGGTGGAGCCGTTTCGCGTCACTACTTGCGCAGAGACTTGTTATCGTTCGCCTGGTCTACAGTTAGCTGGTACGGAGTTTAGATTACAGGATTGCCGAGAATGAATGGTATGGTTTGTATAAAAATAAATAGAACGTGAGCGCAAATTTACAACAAATATTGTGCTTTATTGAACCTATTTTACCATACATTGATGGACATTTGTGTGCATATTTCGAAAGTGAAAGGCGGTCCCCGGGGCGGAGTGGGGTCCCGATGACAGGGGTCCCGGATTCGAATCCTGGCCTGGGCATGGATGTTTCTGAGTGTCCTTCCATCGATTTCATCTTATCATCACTCATCCCCATCTTCGCAAATTAGCCAAAAAGTGGGCGAAGTAAAATAAAGCAAATCAATCAATAATATCGAAAGTGAAAGTTTTAATATAAAAAAGAAATCCAGTAGACTGCTGCCAAACTAACAAACTCGTCAAGTAAGAAATTAACGAACTGCTTTGGAACTGTTCTCTCCGACGAATGTAGTCGCTGTATAGTCGCCAAAAGCGGCAAGTTGAGAGAAAATTACGTAGGCTCAGAATCAAAAATTGTAGTCGGATCTTGCGACTTTCGAGCACAAATTTCGAACGTGGCGCTACAGTCATGGGCTAACCAGACTTGTTTTTAGTAGAGGGACAAACCTTTTTTCCAGGTGCGTAGTCAAACAAAACTTTTACTTTTCACTTAAGAGAAGCACAGCGAGGAGAATGAAAGTACTCACTAGGGGTGTGCGGGATCCCGAAAAGTCGGGATTGGGATGGGGAAAAAAAATTCCCGTCCTGATCCCGACTTTTCGGGATCCCAAACAGTCTGGAAACACCGAATGATCATTTTCAAAAAATGTTAATTCTCGACGTTTTAGTTTTGTTAGTTTTAATTTCAGAAATCCAAAAAAGAATCACTTAAGGTGAAAATGACCGTGTAGAATTCGTGAGTCGGGAAATTGAGAATTTTTCCCGTCCCGAATGTCGGGATTTAAAAAAATTCCCTTCCCGACTCCTCGACCAAATAAATTCTGTCCCGCACACCCCTAGTTCTCACCATTTATTTTCGCGGAATGGGGGGTGGGGGGCAAGTTCGGCGCCCTATTGAGGATCCTCTAGCTATGGTCCTATAGGGCATCAAACCATTATTTGCATATTAATATTGTTCTGAATGAAACGTTGTATGGCTTAATTGTAATCCTATTTAGATAATTGGTTTTTTGATTGATTGGTTTGTTGTTTAAGTTCACTTTATGCACAGTAAGGCTAATCGGGGCTGGATTTTAAATTGGGGACCCCTTGATTACAAGGCGACGACGCTACCACTGCGTCATCGGGGAGGCCCTCCCTATTCAAATAAGAAATAATTCGTATTTAAGAGCTTTTAAAAGTAGCAGCTTTTAAAACCAGGATTGTTATAGGTCCAGGAATTTTAAATTCAATTCCGGTCCAGGAGAGAAAATCGGCAAGCGTAAATGGATTCTGAACCGTAAAGAAACTTTTTATGTTTAAAGAATTTCAATTCGGTCCAGGGACGTTTTTCAGGATCAATTTAAATACGATCCAAGTTACGTATTGAAATGAAACAATACGGAACCAATTAGAGCGTGTGCATGACTGGACCTTTAACAACTATGTTTAAAACATATTGTTTGCATTTTTTGTGATCTTACTGAGTGTATGCTTTACTTTCTTCACCAGCACAGTATTTGTTTCGTACTGGTTTCCTTATCTATGGACGTCAAGTGTCCTCCCAAAGTTTGGTCAAAATCTTTTGGGGCACCCTGTATAACTGTACAATCTGCTTTATGCTCCTAGTTTTCTTATACATATATCGAGAGTTGACGTGAATGAGGACGCGGATTAGCAAAGACAAGGGCGTCCTGAGGGAAGGTAAGGCGGGGGTGGGGGGTATTAACATCCTAGAAAATTGATGTGAGTATAAAATCAACTTGCGAAATGGAAACTTTCACGAAACGGGACGCTTTATTTTCCTTAACGTGGCGTCATCTTTATTGTCCCCGATTACTACAGCGACGAGATTAACGACTAGTGAAATGACGTGCTGTATTAACATTAATAGCTAATATTAAAATATTTTCACAAACATCAAATAATGCAAAAAAAATACATTGTACACAACGTTTTGTAATTTTCTTATTTTTAAAATTCAAACAGACGGAAATCGTGAATGTTAGTCAGCTTTTATTAATGATAGGTAGAATAACAATAATTTAATAACAACAGGAATAAAATGTAAAAAAATATAACAGCATACATACATTATAGGAATCATTCCATATGAAATCAACACAGCCCACAAACTGACCAACTTCGATTTTCATGAAATTTGGGGAGTTGAAACTATGCATGGAACTTAGTAACTATGAAACTTGAAATAAATTTTTGCGTTGAATACAATATGGCGGTCAACAATATGCCGGACCTGCACTTGACACACACAGCTAGGGATCTCCCTGTGCCTAACCTATTTCTTTCATGACCAGGATAACTCCATTACATTTTGTAGGGGGTGTTAACTATTAAGGGACTTTGACTCGTCATAGTTCATGTAATGAGGCTTTATCAGTCACAAAGTTACACATATCATTTTGTATCTTCTGATCCCATTGCAGTCCCAGAATTATTTTTTGATATGTTTTAGAGTGTAGCATGCGGGACCAAATGTATTTTTTTCACGATTTTTGGTGATGACATGTTTTGAGATATTCAAGGTCAAGGTCAAGTGTCAAAATTATATTTTTATCCAAAGGTAAGCTTGTTATATATCACTGGAAAGCTTGTTCAATTCTCTGTACAATAAGCTTTATTTTAGCTTCCTAGGCGAAATAGGAACGGAGTTACAGCACATTTAGTATAGCTAAGCGGGCTCAAAAAGGGCAATTTATGCGAACTTTAACCTTGAATAATTTAACAATTACAAGATAAACGAGACTCAAAATTTTCATAGTTACTAAGTTCCATGCATAGTTTCAACTCCCCAAATTTCATGAAAATCGGAGATGGTCAGGTTGGAAATTGCACATATCTGTGTTGATTTGGCATGAAATGACTCTTAGGTATCATGTTTCTAAAGCGGATTGCTAAAATTTTTATATAAAAAACTGTTCTATGAAGGAAGGAAGAGTCAAAGAAATAGAAAAAAGTGAGACTTGTAAGATAACAAAAAGTTATTTCCAATTGACGAAAAATGCCAATTAATTTTCGTGAAGGGTACCAATAAAAAAACTAATTGATTGTAATCGAATTTTATATTCATGTAAGTTTTGGGAAATAAATAAACTTCATATTATGCAAAAAAGAAAAAAAAACCTACTGAAACATCAATTTTTAATTTTATTTAAAAGAAAACTTTTCATTGGTTAATTGTTCGATTGATTGATTTGATTTATGTTACTTGACTTTTCTGCCACTTTTGGCTAATCACGAACGTGGGCGTAACTTCGGGCTTAACTTTAGGGGTGCAGGTATGAACTTGAGGCTTAACTTTGGATGGGGGGGGGGGCGGGAGATCGAAAAGTTTTCATCTCATAAAAATAGTGTCCAGGATTATTTGCTAAATAACTGTTACATTTGCGAAATCATAAATATTATTATTTATTACTTAGCTCCTCAGGCCTTACGATGTTAACAAAAGAATCTTTAACTTGTAAATGTTATCAAACCCTTTTATTTTGGGGGGACAAGTGCCTCGTCTTGCCCCCGCCAAGTTACGCCTATGATCACGAATATGAGCACGAGTGATCATATCAGTGGCGGCCGGCGTCGACTATGATGGGTAGTGCCAACGTGATCAAGGAAAAAAAAAAAAAAAAACTCCGCAATGTCCCCCCCCCCGCCCCCTCCTTGAGGTTGCGGCACTGGCCAAGATGTTTATCCTCGTTTGGTAGCGTGAAATACAACGTGTGTTTGAGTAATAACGTACTAATCCGATTCATCTTCACTCACTAACCTATCTTTATACGCTACAGGACATTTCCCTAAAAATATAACAATTATAAGAGGAAAGGAAAAACAAATCCTATCACCTTCTCCTCCCCCATGCACACGTATTCTAACTTTATGTCGAAAATATATTTGTTATGAAAAGAAATTGTGGAAATGCCAAAGGAAACTCGCATCATCATAGGATTTTTTACTTTTATATTTTAAAAAAGTCTAGATGGCCCTCTTGGTGCATCTATCTATTATCAAAAATGTTCATTTAAATTTGGAAAAATACTAGGTTCGTTTCTCCAAAAGTAGGCAGAAATTACTTCCCGTCTTACAAATCAGTCGTATTTAGCGACTTCTCTCTGAAGGTGGCAACTGTGTCAACACTGCGAAAGTTCCCTCGCTGTGCCCGTCTTCGCCTGTCACGGTTTCTTATGGGCTAACCCCCCCCCCCCCCCGTCACTATTTTCTCAGGCTCATGTTGAAAATGTTCCTCGCAGAGACTTCTTCAATCCTCTGCACGTGTGTCAACTTGGTTAGGCCAGATCTTGAGCGGCACGGACTGTTGCCTCGCGAGGGTACGAACGAAACAGCTGGCGATGCAGTGAGGAGGTTGTGGCGGTTCATATCTAGTCTGTGGTTGGGGCGGTCGTCACGTCAGCTTGACCGATTGCAAGATTCGAATCTCCTTGTCTGTAAACTATCAATGTATTCATTTAACAATACTTGGCGAGGTATGCGTTTCTTCTGAGGGTAGTGCCATGGCACGGCGGTTCTACCCCTTGAGCCGCCGTTGGACCATATGATGAAATTGATGAAGGGACACTCACAAACAGCAGCAACCACACTCAGGCTGGGATTCGGTTGGCAACTCTTTCAGTGAGGCGTGTGTGTGTGTGTGTGTGGGGGGGGGGGGGGGTCACGACCCAATACCCTCACTTTAAGGCGAAGAGTGACAGTTTTGCACCAGGTATATATTTATTTCAATATCGTCGGAATTGGAACTGCTACTGAAATAATAACTCATAGTAGAAGAGAGTATTCATTTCTCTCCATATTGCAAGTGGAAGTCTTTTTTTAAAAGTTGACCATTAAGCTAGATACGATCTGTAAAAAATATGATGAATAATTATTTGTGGGGTTCCATGTATTTCTTATGGACACACAACCTCAAGTTACGGCTAATCAAATGGAAATTTCGATTTTTCTTAACACAAGCAAAAGTTTCAACTTGTCCTATTTCCGCTGATGTGTTTTTCTACACCATCGTAAGTTTGATATTCCCAAGAGAACAAGTAAAACAATACTCTCATAAGCAGTTTCGGGTTCTCGCGATGGGCTGGACATGGAAATTTAATCTGCCCACGCTACCATTGTCTCACAATGTGATTTTGCAGGACGAAATTAAGATTTATCGTGCAAGCATGGGCGTTGCCAGAAATTTTTATAGTGGGTTTCAAAACTTGATTAGTAGAAATAATAAGAATACTAATAATAAAAATTACCACGGTTTGATTGTTATTTGACAATAATGACTATTACAAAATAATAAAATTAACCGATTATATTCCAAATTTATTATTATTATATAAATGGGAAGACTTTACTACTTGGCCTCAATATTCAACACAACTGTATTCCATTATATTTTACATTTCATACAGGTACTGTAATGAAATTTATAGTTATTGTATTTTGTTATTAACTTTATACACCTTGTTAAAAAGAAACTTTAAAATTTGGGGAAATTTTATTCATAAAGTTTAAGTTGTGTGATCTCTAACACAAAACTATACGTTTTGGAATTGTAGGTACTGAGGAACCATTTATTCTCTGTATTAAACGAAAGAAGATGAAAATATTACCTGGTTCCTGCGTTTTACACTAGATTTTTTCGATCTAATGCAGTTTTTAACTTTTGTTATTCTGCTCGAGTACTAATTAAATGAACTTTATTTATGTTATGAACAATAAAAATCTCTAATATTTTTGTAACTTGAAATGAAAGATCCAAATTTCCAAGGGGGGTCGATGGACCCGTTCGACGCCCATGCGTGGAAGAAAATGTTAACTGACATCCACCAAGGCTTCCTTATCCAGCAGGATGCTTAGCGATGGGGTTTGCAATATCCGAAGACATTTTTTTCGAAAGCTTCCTGTCTGCGGCAGAATTGATAGTGGAAGTCGAGAAGCGCAGCAGCACATGATAAAAAGAGTGGTGGAGTGTTTGCGTGGATTGTCAGTCTCTCGGAGGCACACAGGACTGAATAACTCCTGCGATGTGCTTGTTGAAGTTGAATGGTGCTGTGGTGCGTGTGGTACAGTGAGGTGCACAAGTACTGCTTGGCAAATTGTTAATTGCTATATTCATTATTTTTTTCTGGCATGCTTTGTGCCAGAATTTTCCATTTGGGTGTAATCCTGTCTCAACGTTGGGAACAATTTTGGGAAGGGTGGCGGTAAAGGTTGCTGGAGCATGGTGCTAACCACATCACCTCCACTATTTCCAAGATCAAGAATATGTGGCGCCCTACCTCCACACTAGGGGTGTGCGGGACAGAAATTTTCTGGTCTGGACGAGAACGGGACGGGAAATTTTGAAATTTCCGACATTCGGGACGGAAAAAATTCGCAATTTCCCGACCCGAAGCTCTGGAAATCTCGAATTCTACACGTCACTTTCACCTTAACTGATTGTTTTTGCATTTCTTGAATAAAAACTAACAATTTCCGTTAAATCCCAGACACTTACAATGAAGAAAACGTCGAGAATTAACGACTTTTTTAATTGACCTGCTCGGGATTCTGAACAGTTGGAAGGAAGTCGAATCGGGACATGAATTTTTTTCCCCGGTCCCTACTATTCGGGATCCCGCACACCCCTACTCCACATCCATATGCACAGTCAACGACAAAGAAAATGGGACATCTATATTCTGAAAAACTCGCTTCTTTGCAAGGCGTTATGTGTGTTGCTTAACTTTATGGTGGTTAACCTCATTGTAACCTTTTGTTAATACGTATTTGTTGGCTTCAAAATTCTTATTTTGTGAAGAATGTCCTTGGTGGCATATTTATGGTATCAGTTTGGGGTCTGAATATTTTCTCTATTTAAACAGTGCAAACTCTACTATAGGAGGAATGATACTGGGACCAAGACAGAGATGGCCTTTTACAAAATAAGACAAGTATGGAACCAGACTGTTTAAGACCTTTCGAGATTCGTAATAATAATATGTACGAGAAAATCAGACTTGTAATACAATTTTTATTTTATTGTGTAATGCACATTGTTACAAAATTTTATTAAATAACTGTACGCTAGTTAAAAATAATGTAGAATCAAAAATATCACATTTAGTATATTATACTTATGAAAAATGAAATGCTTGTAATCCAGTTTTTTTTTATGCAAGCAAGAGAAACTCACTACAGGTGGTCAGTTGTAAATGAATATAGCCTACATACTTCTCAATGGGTTAAGAGAAGTTTACCATTTCATACTAGCAAGTAAGAAGAGCATGTTCTCTAATTGTTCTATTTTCCCTATCCCACTAGTGATGGAGAGCAGTCCATGGATTGTCTGGGTATTTTTATCTTTATCTTACATCTGCCAGTTGAGTGGGTTCACATTTGAAGAAGCTGATGAATGTGGACGGAAGGAAAGTTGCAGTGACTGCATCAGAACTCCAAACTGCTATTGGTGTTCGGAGCCAGTAAGTACATTCAGTTGAGGTTATTGTCAGTTGTCAGGTTTGCCATGGGCAACGATTTGAACTAATGTGATGAACATAAATTTGCCCCTCTTATATTGAAAAAGAAAAGTTTCTGTCTTGGAGGCTTCCTTATGCTTTGCATTTTTAGGCCAAAGCTAACCAGGAGGACTACTTGTGCAGGCCTATAATAATTGATCAATTTGGTTTATTTTACATCACATTTGTGTTACTTTTGGCTAATCGTGAAGTTGAGGATGAATGATGATGTGATGAAATTGATGAAGAGGCACTCACAAATATCACCACCCATGCCCAGGCTGGGATTTGAACGTGGGACCCCTGGCATTCTAGCGCACTGTCATAACCACTCTATCATGGAGGCCAACTATGCAGACCTAAATGTCAGAACATCAATAAGGTGTGGAGCCACATAATGCCAATGCTGTCCCGCACCATGGTCATGCAGTCTAAGGCCTCTGGCTACAGGAAGCATGCAGGCATGAGTCTTCTGGGGGAAACATAACAAATTTCCTCCTGAGATTTCGGTCAGTGTATGGGACCACCCACCATCGTGAGTAAATTGGGAAGCTACTACGAGTAGCGTAACCAGGTCATGTAAACCTACAACAATGAATGGGGTTCGTCATGCTGACCACATGTCACCCGTAACTGGCTGGATTATTGCCCACCTGTGTTGATGCATGTGGGAGTAAAACCAACAATCAGTAGGTAGGCCTTGACTCTCAAGGGGAGAAAGGCCACAACAGATTATTTTCTTAATAATTTTTATTAGTCTGAAGGTCTTTTGAGCATGAAGTATGTGCTTCTCTTAACACATTTTTTTATCTCAGAAACTAATAGTAGTGGAGTGGCGAATGATATCTTGTTTTGTTCAGAATAGGTCAGGCTTCCAAATGGAAACGTGTAACCTGTAGCAATAATAATAATAATAATAAGAAGAAGAAGAAATAAAAAAGTATTCAGTCAAAATGAGGTTTTTTCTCGATCCCCAAGTCACTGCTGGAACTTTCAGGGTTGAAAGCAGTACTAATATTTTGCGTAGTAAAGTTATGATAACCCTCTCCATGAGATCTAAAATGATCTGATTACTGCTATACTCAAATTTTTTGAACTAGTGAAGCATCTTGAATGAACCTAGTGACAACAGCTATAATGGAAGGGAGCATGATCCACCATCATAGTAAATCTTCTTCTGAATATAAATCAGAAATCAGAAAGAGTCACACAATTACAATTTTCTGTGAACAATGAATTTAATTCATCTTAAGGGGAATAAACAACGTGGTTGATAATATAAGAGGTAAGTGAGTTACTAAATATATCTCCACGAAACTTACTTGTAAATGTTCTATTAATTTCGGTGACCTCTGCCACCATCCACTTGGGAACTCGATGCTTTACTGTTAGGTTGACTTCCGGTTCCTGTTGTTTCCTTGACTACCCCTAGGGGTGCTGGTGTTGCCATTTCGTCTGCTGTGCGTGATGGGTTTGAGCTGTTGTAATAGTGGGAGCCAAATATGATGAGCCTGACCTCTGTCGATGTTCAGCTCGTGCGGAAAGTGGATAATTGTGGATGGTGGCAGAGGCCACAGAAATTAATAGAACATTTACTAGTAAGTTTCGCGGATATATCTTTAGTAACTCGCTTACTTGTTATCATGAATTTAACATTTAGACCCTTAATTTTTATTTCTTTGCTTTATTATTTTTTGCTTATTTTCCTTCATTTCACCTAATTTTTTTTATCCTATAATGAGACATTTCTCTATTTAAAATTTTCCATTATTTCTTTCAGGATGAAACTTCAAAATTCCAAACAAGATGTTTTAATAGGAATTCTGTAGATAACATATGTGGGGATGCATACATAAATGATCAATGGTCCAATAGTACTATTGAAAGAGATGAAGAACTAAGGAAAGGAGATCAAGATAAAAATATTGATCCAATTCAGATCAAACCTCAGGAAATCAAATTAAAACTTCGGGTTGGTAAGTAATGTCAAGCTTGCCACAAGCTTACATCAGATCAATTAGTTAGTAGATATTCAAACTAAAGTGAAGCACAGTTTAGCAAACTTTAAGTGTTGTGCAATCTTGCAAGTTAAAATCAAATCTAATGCACACTTGTGGTAAATCTACATGGTATCTGCGATGCTATAAAGACGTCACCCCATATGATGGCAGACCTCACAGGCAGAGAGAGAAACATTGGGGGAGACATACTAGCGACTTTGCGACAATTCCTCGTCTCCATGTCTTCCATAGAAGCAGCTTCAATACCTGTGATGAGAATTGGCTAAACCCAGGCCCTTATTTAGGGTTATGCTTCACGTTTTTCTTTGCAATGAGGTGTTAGAGGTAAAGTGAATGCATCACTTGATTGTGAAGCCACGTGAAGTGACAGGATGACAGTGTTGCAATATGCAAATATTAAACACCAGAACAAGAACAATCTCTAGGTAAGGATCATTACCATAGTCTGTGGAAAAGGAGATGCAGTAGTCACTAGCACCGTCAAATGGTTAGATGGAAACTTGAAGTTACGATACCATGTACCACAGATTAAAGTTATATGTAAGTTGTTCAAGAAACTCATAGAGTGATTTACTAAATAAACTTAATCAATTTACATTGTAGGGTGTATTGTTTGTATTACATTTTGTGTTTATATTGTAACATATTGAAACAAAAAAATCTTATTCTTAATTTTAAACATCGGGTAATAGTTTTTCATTCACATTATGACGTATCATACTGATGGCGTGACTCGAACCCAGGACTACAGGCTCTCATAGCAGAGTGGTTAGCACATTGTGCTACGATGCCAGGGGTTCTGGGTTCGAATCCTGGCCTGGGCATGGATGATTGTGAGTGTCCATTCATCAATTTCATCATGTCATCACTCATCCCCATCTTTGCAAATTAGCCAAAAGTGGCACAAAAATCAAAGTAAAATAGTTAAAATCAAATCGAACCCGGGACCCCTGGCATCATAACCTGATAGTCTAATCACTTCATAAAAAGGGCCCAGTTGAAGAAGCTGGAAAGAGCTTCCTTGAAGCACATAACACCGGCATTCTTCAGCGGAACTTGAAAAATCCGTTGATATGAATTCTTCCGGAAATCGTAGGAAAAAGAATGCAAACGCAGCCTTATGCTAAAAGCACCATTATCGACATACATGGTCTCTTCAACGGTTTTAAAGATCGGAAGTTCGAATTCCACATAAACAGTTAGAGAACATTTCTCAGCCCCTGTTCTAATCTGAAAGTTATCGAGTACACAGTCGTTGCCTCCGATTTACCAATTGTTACATAAAGAGTTACCACGGGAGTTGCGCTACGAAAATGAACTTTATTTCAGGATTACGCCTTGTCTAGAGATTCAACGAGACCTTCAACTACAGGACTACAGGTAAACAAGTGTTCCTTTATCCCCTTTTTCTTTATTCTCACAACCTCGTCAGACCAGTCAATCCTGAAGTGTTAAAATCTAATGTTTAAGTGTTCCCTTATTTCACGGGGGTGAGGACCTTTTGCTGGTTTATGTGTTACCGTTGTTTTACAGGGGTGTTACCTCAAGCTATAAGTGTACCTCTCGCAGCCAATAGCTCACTTACCAGGCTCTCTCATAGCCTGAGACTCGATCCCCAATAAAAGCGCTAAGGCTTTTATACAATGTATAATAAGTAACCACCCGTCAGTATATTTAATTTATCTGAAACCATAAACTGTACATGGGTTTATTGCTTATAAAGGAATTTGCATGTTCAGTTTCTGACATTGTTCCCTATCTGCATATTGCAACATTAACACATAGAATTGAATTTCACTTCAATGGTTAAATTCACCTCTTGACGTTGTTTTGTCATCACGAGGACAACAAGTGATTTGCTCAACCTCTATATTTCTATTATCCTTAAATTGGCTGTTGCAGTCACATGCCTCTCCATTCCAGAGAAAATTCCATACATGTAAAGACAGTGGAAGTGAAAAATCAGGTAAAAACAGCAGGTTGCGCTCAGTTTGTAGAGCAATTGCAATGCATGCCAGATTCAAGTCCTTTTCAAGTTTACATTTTTTACTTAAATTTGTACTCTCCAGTGTTTACCATGCATATGACTCCATCGGTCATCATATATGATGAACTGTATAGGTACATATCAAATTGAGAAACTGAAGAGATCATTATTCTTTCCTAAGTGGTGTTGGATTATTTCCTGGATACACCGATCTTATTTTTCTGGTTTAATGAACGAAAATGATGATCAGTTTTTTGAATTACAGACAAAATTCAAGTTGTGGTATTGACTGTACTATAAACCCGAGAAAGTATGAACTCTCCTCAAGCAGGTTTGGCTATACTTAAAACTAGCTTAACATGGCCATATGAGTTTTTTGCTCTAGTGTGAAACCCCGTATAATCCAAGATTTTTGTAAAAAAGCCCTCATGGATTCCATGAGAAAGTATGACCCCCTCAGATTGATGAGGCTACACTTATAAAAGGCACTTTTGTGAGATTGTTGTCCATAATTTTGTTAAAAATATGCCCCTCTGTGGCCGCGGTGGCTCAGTCGGTAACGCGTCTGACTACCATGCTCAAGGTCCCGGGTTCGATCCCCGGCCGGTTCAAATCCGGGAACTTTTCTAACGGTGGAAGCGGCCCCGGCGCCTACCCAGCGTCGAATAACATGGGTACCTGGGGGAAACCCTGGGGGGTAAAGGCGGTCAGGGGCGTGATGCTGATCACATCACCCCCACTCACGACCGGATCAAGAAAGTGTGGGGCGTTACCCCCACACCCCCTATACGCCTTCATGGCGTGGTGCTATGCACAGGGGAACACTTTACCTTTTTTGTGGCCATACTTAAAACTAGGCCACCCATACACACACACACACACACATATTTATTTCTGGTTTAAGTTCAATTGGATACCAGCTTCAATTTGTTTATCTAATATTAAAACAATGTAATTCTTCTAGAATTGCTCCGTGACTCTCTCATTTCTTACGTCATAAACATATGATTTTTCTCCTATGAGAATGACACTACAAATGGTATCTAATACATATCAGTATTGCCAATTGTAGAAAACAGTAAACAAAATTTGCCTGTTTTAGAGATATTCCAAAAAAATAAGCAACAACAACAGGGGCCATCTATGTGCAAATGTCTGAACTCGGTGAATACTTGGGAACAAGTCAATTATTTTAATATGTCAATATTTTTAACTCTTTTTGCCAACAACAGAGCCATCTATGTGCAAATGCCTGAACTTGGTGAACACTTGGGAACAAGTCCATTTTTTTTCATTATGTCAATATTTTTAACTCTTTTTGCCAGTAATAGGGAATGGTAATAAGCAATAAACAAAGTACTTTGGAGCCGAATATGCCTTTCTTAGACGTCGTATATTACTAAAATATCTTTAATTCACATATTTCTCATACCGCCGTATCTTGTTCTATTAGGTTTGTTCAATAAAATTGCCTCTTCAAGAAAATTGCACACCAGCAAAAGAGGTACCAATAGGACAAGCATACAATGATATGGGGATATGTGAATTGTTGGTTTCTTCGATTCAGATAAATGGATTGAATTGAAACTGGGATATTTTGCATTTGTTACATTTAGTTTATTTGTTGTAATCTGTTCATATATAAAATCAAGCACCGAGAGGGTATAAGATCAATACTTGAACAATATGTGCGCATGACGGCCCCAAAGCGGTGGGATCGATACTTTCCGCACGGTGCACAGTTCTATTGCACGGTGCACAGTCCTATTTGCCTGCATTGAGTCTTATTAGAGCTCCGGCAGTTTTATTCTGATCGATTAGTTCCAGACAATTCCGCTCGCCTCGCTGGGGAGGCGCTGCGGTCTGGATTGCATGTACGCTCAGCAGAAAAACGGGATGTGCATTCAGAAGAAAGTACTTCGGCAAAAATGTTAGAGAATAGCTCATGTTTCTGAATGCACCCCCACAGTGTTTCTATTGGCTCTGTAAAACTATAAAAGCCAGGGCACAGTGCAGATTCTTCACCATTGCTGGATTGGCAGTGGAACCCACAAGTTGGGGGGGGGGGGGCAGAACCTGAACAGGCTCCACCAAAGTATAGGAGACTTGAAGCATATAATTTGGCAGAATAACCCAAATAAGATCATATATACATACACATACAAAGCACAATGCTGAACCCAACTGATCCAATATAGAATTTTGATTTGAACCCCAAGAAATTATATATAAATACCAAAACCAAAAATATTAATACACATACACACATACACACACACAAAGTACAGTGCTGAAGCCCAATTGATCCAGCATAGAGCTTTGATTTGAACCCCAAGAAATTGTATATAAATACCAAAGCCAAAAATATTAAGTGTATACACACATACACACATATACACACACACAAAGTACAGTGCTGAAGCCCAATTGATCCAGCATAGAGCTTTGATTTGAACCCCAGGAAATTGTATATAATAAACAACAGCAAAAATGCCGAATCAAAAATATTGTAATCAGTGCAATAAAAATATATCCAGCTCTAATTGGGCTAAGCATCAAAAGATTTGTAACCCGGACAAATACAGAACTCCCACAAAAATTTGCCCCAAATGCAATAGAAAATACAACATGGAATATTTCACATATAAACATAAAAATACTTGTTCTGCACAACCATCTACATCTGGTCTGAAAAGAAGGCACAAAGCACCTGTTAATGCCAGAGCAGCAAAGCAGCCACGCCATGAACCTATCCGTAGCAGTTTTAACGGCCAATTAAGGGATCACAAGTTTGTATCAGAGCCAAGATGTGGCATTGAGAATTTCTTGAACAGTATAAATCCTAAAGTGCAGGCAATTCTAAATGTACAAAATGGCTCTTATAAGCTTTCTCTCAAATTGTTTATACAATATAAGAAGCCAAACGCTACAAAATTTACACAGCCCCACATAACAGAAACTGTACCGGTATATTCAAATGCAAATTTAGACACAATAATAAGCAGATTGATGGATCAATTGAATATTAAACACTCTGAATTTGCGGCAAAAGAGTCAGGATGGAGCCTATGCGGCTCTCCGCACAAGTTATATGTTAATATTTCTGAATTCAGCCCATTACAAGGATCTACATATCTGCCATTACCTGCCAATATTAAAAACAGAAGAGCCGTGGTTAATATAGAAAATACCGACCAGAAATGCTTTTTGTGGTGTATATTAGCTGCTTTGTTTCTAGTTTCAAGGCATCCTGAGAGAATAAGTTATTACAAACAGCATGAACATATTTTTGACGATGCAATGGAGGGTTTGGAATATCCAATGTCAGTTCAGAATATTGATAAATTTGAAAAAAAGGCCAGGCACATCAATGGCAAGCAATTATCTATTAATGTATTTACTTGTTCCACTGGCAATTGCTTGATAGATCCTCTCAGAATCAGTACACTTGATGATGAATCTGCAATTCCGATTGATCTGCTCTTAATTGAAAAGGATGGTACATATCATTACACTCTGATACATAATCTTGAAGCTTTAGTGAGAACACAACTAGACAAAACTCATACAATATTCAAGTTGTGCAGAAGATGTTTAACTGTATTTTATGGTCAAAAAATGGTGAAGGGGGTTCGGGAAGAGAGTGCAGAAATTGCTAAAAACAAGTTAATTGAGCATCTGAAATACTGTGGGAACCATAAACCTGTTCATATGGTGATGCCCAATCCAAGTGAAAATTGCAAATTCAAAAAGTATGAAGCCTTGTTGGAACACCCAGTATATATTGTCTGGGATTCCGAATCAAATCTCAAATCTCTTGCATTCTGCAATCCAGATCCCGAAGAATCTTCAATTACACCATACCAGCTGCATGAACCTTCCAGCTTTTGTTATGTGGTTGTACAGGATGGTGTTGTTAGTAAAGAATTTTCATACATGGGACCAGATGCAATCAAAATATTTGCACATAGAATAGAAAATGAGTGCCGTGACATAGCATATAACATCTTATTAAAATCAAAACCTATGTTGCCTTTAACAGAGGAACAGATTGAAGATTTCAACAATGCAGAAAAATGCCCGGTATGTGATTCTGAATTTTCAGATACAAATATCAAGGTTCATCACCATTCTCATACAGATGGTCGATATAAACAGGCCCTGTGTAAAAGCTGCAATATTCAGATCAAGAGACCAAGATTTATCCCCATATTTTGCCATGGAGCATCCAATTATGATTTCCATCATCTGATCAGGTACGAGGGGTTTGAGAAGCAGAATTTAAATATTTTAGCTGAAAATGATGAGAAATATATATCTATTAGCAAGATAATTAAAGTTGATGGTGTTCCTATTCACATAAGATTTCTTGATTCTTACAGATTTTTATCTGCTAGCCTGCCCACACTGGCCTCTCAATTACCTGATGATCAATTCAAAATCACAAGTGCCTCGTTTCCAAATCAGGACCTGAAATTAATTAGGCGGAAGGGTGTATATCCATATGACTATGTTACAGATTTTTCTAAATTTGATGAGTGTTCCCTGCCACCACAAGAAGAGTTTTACAGCAAAATCAGAGGATCTGGAATCACCGATGAAGATTATCACCATGCCCAATTGATGTGGAACAATTTAAAATGCCAGACATTTGGTGATTATCACATGGCATATTTAAAACTTGATGTCACCCTCTTAGCTGATATATTGCAGACATTCAGAAAATCTTCCATGCAAAATTATGAACTGGACCCAATATATTTTTTCAGTGCCCCGGGTCTAGCATGGGCCGCAACGTTTTTGAATACTAACATGCAATTGGATCTGATCCCAGATCAAGATAAGTATCTGTTTATGGAGAAATGTATAAGAGGGGGGATGGTGCAATGTTCTCAGAGATATGCCAGAGCAAATAACAAGCATATGCCTGATTATGATCCAGCACGGCCATCAAATTATATACTGTATGTAGATGCAAACAGCCTCTATGGTCATGCCATGATGCAAAAACTGCCATATGCAGGGCTTGAATGGGTGGAAGATTTCAATATTGAGGATCTTCAGAATTTTGATGACAGTGAATGTGGTCTCTTCCTAGAGGTTGATCTGATAATTCCTGATGATTTGCACAATAAATTTTCTGATCTGCCCCCAATTCCTGAGGTTCAGTGCTCACCTGGCTCTAAACAGAAGAAGCTCATGATGACTCTGGAGCCAAAACAAGGATATGTCATATATTACAAAAACCTCCAGTTCCTGATGAAACATGGTGTTCAAGTGACCAAAATTGGAAAAGTTTTGAGGTTCAGGCACTCAACATGGTTGAAACCATACATTGATACAAATACAGAGCTTCGAACATCTGCAAAGAGCCAATTTGATAAGAGCTTGTTTAAATTGATGGTGAATTCTGTGTATGGCAAAACAATTGAAAATGTCAGAAAACATACCGATGTTAAAATAATTACTGACCCCAGCCGGAGCAAAAAATTGGTTGCAAAGCCCAACTTCAATTATAGAAGAATTTATGATGAGCACATGGCACTTTTCAACATGATGAAAACAAAGATTAAGTTTGATAAACCTATTTATGTAGGGGCTGTGATATTGGAATTGTCCAAATTACATATGTTAATATTGTATTATGATGTGCTGAAACCTTTTTATGGTGATCGTGTAAAATTATTGTACATGGACACGGATAGTTTTATTCTTGATATTCAAACAGAAGATGTTTATCAAGATATGTCACAGCCTGAATTGTTTCAATACTTTGATACCAGTGAACATACAAAGATTCAACCCCACAACAAAAAGGTGCCTGGCAAGTTAAAAGATGAGACATGTGGTGATGTTATTGTGGAATTTGCTGGGTTAAGTGCCAAGGTGTACAGTTTTAAAACATGTAGTGCTGTTGTCAAAAAGGCCAAGGGTATTGGCAGAGTTACTGTGGAAAAAGATCTTGTATTTGAAGATTATAAAAATTGCATCAAATCCCAGAATTCAATCA
Organism: Lepisma saccharinum; assembly: GCF_977018435.1. Taxonomy (NCBI): domain Eukaryota; kingdom Metazoa; phylum Arthropoda; class Insecta; order Zygentoma; family Lepismatidae; genus Lepisma; species Lepisma saccharinum. Next base: position 33,731,610 of record NC_139257.1, read on the forward strand.
GAACATCAGAAAATAGAATTCAGAGTGAGGATCACTTGTTGACTTCAAATGTTGTAAGAAAAGTGGCCCTGGACCTACATGATGATAAGAGATACATTTTATCATGTGGCATACATACTCTACCTTGGGGGCATTGTGATTTGAAAAGTGGCAAACAATGCCCAATTACAGAGCATGATTTGAAATAAATAAACATGCCTATGAACTTATTTGGGTTCAAAAAACAGGCTATTATGGACCTGCCAACACCACAACCCTCTTCTGATATGCTGTCTAAACTGAGTGGCTTGTTAATTATTCATCTGAACAGCATACTTACAGATAATGATGATGAAACAGGTAAAACATTGTACATATTTAACAATAATTTAAATCATTACCAATTACCTGTAGGTGGTCAATTGCAATTTATTACAACTCCTGAGGGTGATGTTAAAATTTCAGTAGGGAGAAATATTTATAGAATTAAGCACTCAAACATGATTTCTGGCACTGTATATACTGTTTCTGCTGGTGACTGCTTATATATTGAGGTCCCGGGATCATATGACAAGCTTATACCCTTTTTTATAGAATTAAGAATCAGATACTCTATAATAAATAACCATTAAAACAAAAATGCCTAATGATATATTTGGCCATACAAGACATGAAGATCACAGTGATGAGATTCTGATGCTTGATGTCAGAGTCAAGAAATTAAGAAGTGATTTACAAGCTTTACAAACCACACTGAATGCCAGTCTTCAATTAGAAATTACAAATTTGCAATCACAATGCATGGACCCTCTTCTTAAAATTGATTCTGAACTCAAATTGTTGCTTCAGAAATATACTGACCTTGCAACATTAGATAATTTTCAAAGTTTAGAAGAAGCTGTAGCAGCTCTTCAAGCCAAATTTAAGACCCAGGCTAACAACTCCGAGCAATTGAAACAACAATTAGAGGAACAGATAAATAATGTCCAGACACAGCTCCAAACAATTGTCAAAAGCATAAAATCACAAGAAGATTTTGATCTAGTGATTTCCACTCTAAAGGAACAGATTCAATCACTCCAGATACCTAATCTGGATCCTCTGAACAATGCCATAGCCGAGGTTAAAGAAAAAATTGAGACACTTGAAAATTTTATGAACAACTTGCCATCTTCTGATGCTTTGAATGCAATAACTCGGAGTGTAGCAAATATTAAGCTGCAACTTGAAACATATGAAGATTTTGGAAAAATTCAAAGTTCCATAACCCATCTTGAGGGTACAATAGCAGCAGTGCAAAGTGATTTGGCAAATGTACTAGAATCCCGATTGCCTGGAATTGTAGATACCCTTGTTAGTGTCCAGCACCAAATCACAAAGCTTGAAAACCTCAACACTGAATCTGAGCTATCTCATTTTCATCACTTGATCGATGATATCCAAACAAAACTTGAAATTTTACAACAATCCACACCCTCTCAGGCAGATATAGCCCTGCTCCAAAATGCTATGCAAAATGTGGCTGATGCTTCTGAATTAAACAATGTGAAATTGGCACTTGAATTTTTGCAAAATACAGTATCAAATCTGCCCACATCACAGGAACTTAAAAATATAAAGAGGGCAGTGAATCGCATATTGAAATCAGAAGATATCAAGAATATCCAGGCAGAGATCAAACAACTCACTCAGACAGTGGCCACTCTACCAACCAATCAACATATTAATGAACTGCATGCCTTGTTTGAGGATATCAGAAGACAGGTCCATGATCTTACTGCTCAAAATTCAAAATTGGCAGTTGTTGAAAATTTGCAACAAATTGTAGCTAATATCAAGCAACAGCTAGGGACCATGGAATCCAATCAAGCAAATGCCCTGTCTGTTTTTGCCACCCAGCTTCAAGAAATTGTGCAACAATACAAAAAACTTGTTGTGGACATAAAAATCAAGCCAGGCCATGATGATGTTGTTAGGACCATCAATGAGCACCTTGAATCTGTAACAAGCAGATTGCTTACAGCAGAAAAAGAAATAACAGGCATAATCGAGAATCCAAAACATACAGTAATTCTTGAATTGTACAGCATCCCCAACAAAGAATATGATTCACCATTTACACCAGGTGGCAAAATATATATGCTGTCCCCTGCACAATTTTATTACCAGTTTTTTGTTGGGGGCACATTGAGACCAATCAAGATCAAATATTGGCTTCAACCACAGGCACACCACTACCCTACCTTATCAATAACAAATGCTGATAACAAACCAAAAATCACCAGTGTAGAGTTAGAGGATTTTACAGATCCCAATACATTAGAAACAGCCTATGCTGAAGATGATGGCTCTTTGGAATTTAAAATACAAATAGGGGACAAATTATATTTAGAAAATCCTGTAGTATCAGCTGCTGAACACCCCATAGTTGCAATATTCTTGTTTACATATTATGTCTAGTTGTTGATGAATTACACAGACAGGCCAGACATAATTTTAAGAGACTCCCAGTAGTCACAAAGGGCATAGATGATTTATGGCAGAGCGACTTGATTGAGTTGTCAAGTGGACAGTTGAAAAACTTGGACAAAATCAACAAGGGCTACAAGTATCTACTCACTGTAATAGACACATTTTCAAAATTTGCCTGGGCTGTGCCACTCAAATCCAAGACTGGAACATGTGTTACAGAAGCCTTCAGGACAATCATCAATCATTCAGGAAGATCACCGCGCTATTTGCAAACAGATAATGGCAAAGAATTTTATAATTCAGTGTTTCAACAATTTATTAAAAGCCAGTCAATAAAACATTACTCGAGTTACAGTGATTTTAAAGCCTCAATTGTAGAGAGATTCAACAAAACCCTAAAAAATCTTATGTATAAACAATTTACACTTCAAGGTAATTATAAATGGCTTAATATTCTTCCAGAACTTCTACATAAATATAACAATTCGGTCCATTCCACAATCAACATGAAACCCTCTGAAGTAACTTCATCTGATGAGCAAAAATTGATCAGGACTGTTTATTATCCTAGATACCAGCCAACAACAAGAAAGGCCAAATACAGGGTGGGCGATCAAGTAAGAATCAGCAAATATAAGCACTTATTCAAGAGAGGCTTTACAAGAAACTGGAGCACCGAATTATTTACAGTGGTTCAAGTTAAACCCGGGACCCTTAACACATATATAATAAAAGATCACCGAGGAGAAATTCTCAAAGGCCGATTCTATGAACAAGAGCTCAGCAAAACTAAACAGCCTGACACATATCTCATAGAAAAAATCATCCGCAGAAAAGGCAACAAGTTATTTGTCAAATGGCTGGGTCATCCGGAAAACAGCTGGATCGATGCAGACAAAATAATAATATGAGCACCTGGGATGTTATAAAAAGGCTGCCAGAACCTGAACAGCAGAATAAGAGAAATGGCAACTTGCTGCCTGAAAATATTAGATGTCTTATTGTTGGGCCATCAGCTTGTGGTAAAACTACACTAATGGTTGATAATTTTTTATTGGCACCCAACTGGTTAGACTGGAAAAACAGGCACTTGTATGTCTTCTCTAAGAGCTTGTAACAATTAAAATATCAGCAGCTGATGAAGCTATATGATGGATTGGATATTGCCACTTTTGAACCAGATGTTAAGCCACTCCATGAATGTCTCGATAATTCTGTTGTTGTGTTTGATGACATTATACTGGATAATCAAAACAAGGTTAGAAATTTCTTTACACAGGGGCGGCACAAGAACATTGATTGCTTCTACCTGGCACAGACTTTTTCTAAAATACCGAAGCAGCTGATCCGAGACAACAGCAATTTTATATGTGTGTTTCATCAAGATCATACCAACCTCAAACACATACATGATGAATATGTAGGTGGGGACTTGAGCTACAATGATTTTTCCAAGTTTTGCAGCAGGTGCTGGAACCAGGACAGTTATGGGTTTGTCACAATTGATATGACAAGAACACCTAATACTGGTAAATACAGAAATAAAATCAACGATTTTCTAGACGTTGAGACATAAATAAATAACCATGAAAAGGCCAATCATTGATGATCTTAAGTTAAGAGATTATCTTGTAAAAAGATTTAAGGGATGGAAATCAGAGAACCGGGGAATTTATGAAAAACACAAACAAACAGAACAGCCTGTAATTGATGCTATTAATAATTTAGGTAAGAATATCAAAACTGTTACAGAGCAAAATCAAAATTTGATCACAGAGCTTGTACCTGTAGCTGCAAGAAACATATTAGATTATCCATTCACCCCACTTTCCAGCATTCATACACCTAGTCCTGTTGCTCCTAGAAGAATTGAAGCTACTCAGGATCCTATTGAATTGGGTCTTCTTGCTCAAAAATATTTAACCACATCTAAAGACAACAAAGATGAGGTCTTTGGCTTATATGCTGACACAGAGCTTGATGGCAGCATCATACATAGAATTGGCAATTTCAGAGTAACTTTTATGGGGGATGATCTGATTGTTTATTCAGAATCTCGTCTCGGAGAAAAAGGTGGTTTTGTTAAGTATCCCGGAACACCTGGATTGTGGGAACTGATGACTAGGAAGAGGCCTGGCAGCTATACAGATCAAGATTATGAACATTACAAAGAAATATTAATAAAATCAGATGCTCTATACCAGAACAATGATCCCACACAAAAAAGGGTCAAGTCTAGCAGTGGGGCAAAATACAATAATTTAATCAAGCCCATATGGTCACAGATCAAGACTGGCAGTGGAATCAAACAATACAACACCCTACCTAAAGAATTTGTGTGGGTTGATGATGTCAGGAAACTTGTAGACAGGTTATTGGTGATAGCTGGGGAGGAAAATGCTGGGAACAACAATTTTTACAATGAAAAGGTTGGAATTATGGACATGATAAGCACAAAATTGTCTAATTTTATAGTGAATGACCCTAAGGGGATTGGATATCTCATAAAAATTATTAATACTCTACCACCTAAATTTTGGAATATTTCTGAGGGTCGGGGCCTGGTTAATGACATTATAAACAAGCTGCCATTTGAACTACACATTCCAGGCTATCAGTATTGTGGTCCAGGTACAAAATTGGACCATAGATTAAACAGAAGGGACCCTGGTGTTAATCCCCTAGATGCTGCTTGTAGAGACCATGACATAGCATACAACACACATACTGATCTTGACAAGAGACATGTTGCAGACAAGAAATTAGAAGAGGTTGCATTTGGTAGATTTGTAAGCAAAGATGCTTCTTTGAGTGAAAAAATAGCAGCATTGGGAACCACCATAGCTATGAGCACCAAACAAAAACTGGGGTGGGGGCTGTGAACATGTATATAATAAACCTACAATGAAGGCCAAGGGTGTTATGTATCAAATACCTTATGCAGGTCTTAAATCTCTTAAAACTATTGATAGTCTTTTGACCAAAAAGCAGCGCAAGAAAAAAAGCTCTTGTCTTGCAAAGGGACATGGTATGAAATTGTTGCTTAGTACCCCCCAATTAAAAAAATTACAGCAATCAAGAAAAAAATTGCATACAGGGGGTTTCATATTTACCATCCCGGCCATCTTAGCTGCTCTCGGGGCTGTTGGGAGCTTGGCTGGGGGATCAGCTGCCATAGCAAAAACAGTAATAGATGCCAAGAAAAATAGGGCAGAATTAGATGAGCAGAGGCGCCATAACCTGGCCATGGAGAAAAAAGGCAAAGGTGTTAAGAGAGCCATGAATAAGTTTAAAAAAAACAAGAGCCGCTTACAAACCAAGATATTGAAGCTTTAATCAAGCCACTGGGCATCAAATATTTTAGGGGTGTGTACATGTCTGATTCTTTACCAGAACAACCACTCAACAAAGAGTGTGGCATTGTTAATTTGGATGAGTACAAAAATCAGGGCACTCACTGGATCTGTTATCTTAAATATTTAAACAATGAGGCATTTGTGTTTGATTCATTTGGAGGTGTTCCTCCTGAAAATTTAATAAAATATCTAAATTCAGCTAATCTTTATTACAATAATGCCCGTGTTCAAAACTTCAAAGATGTTAATTGCGGACATTTGTGTTTATCTGTTCTCAGATATATGTCTCAAATAAATAAACCATCAATTGAAAATTTTCAAAAGGCCTTGTGGTATCTGAAACATCATGGGGGTATTCCATCTCACCAGCCAAAATTCAATATTGAAACTCAAATTGCATGATGACATAGTGTATCCCAAAACAATAGCTCTCAGAGCATTTTATGGCATGTACCTGATCCCAAATATTACTCACCACAACAACAAAATTGCAGTTGGGGATCAAAATATTGTCATCACTCCAGGGCAGTATAATCTGTCCACTCTAAATGCTCAATTACCCAGAGGTGTAGTGTTAAGTCAAAATTCTGTCACTCACAGAGTAGAGATTGTATCTGCTACAGAAACAGTGCATCTGGGTACTATAGGAGAGCTGTTAGGATTTGAGAACAACACAAAACTTGAAGCAGCCATCAAACACACTGCTATGAATATACCCAAATTCTTAGCCATAGAGACTCTGAATATTCACTGCAATGTGGCCGAGGGTATGATCACCAAATCAAATGGCATAGGCACTCACAAACAAACCGGCATCATTGCAACATTCAAACCTAATTCCGAATTCATGGAGCCGATCATCTACAATCCATCCCCAACATTATATTTTCCTGTGTGCCATAATAGAATAGATTACATTGAGTTGATGGTCACTAATGAAAAAGAAGAATTAGTTGATTTTGCTGGAGCCACAACAACTGCAATCATAGAGATTAACATTTAAATAAAAATACATACAATGGAAAATATTGAGAGTTATGAGCTACAATCATTCCCCCCAAACAGGAGGACATTTGCAAATTTAAATCAACCCAACACAGAAATCGAGGTTGATCTTGATGTAGGGGATGGCTTTATACACCCCCACAGAGCAGATCTATACATCAAATTTGATGTTGTAAAGCTCGATGGAACAGATTATCCGGCAAATTCAAATATAAGATTGGTGGATAATTTTGTGCCGCATCTTTTCTCAGAAATTGAGATCAGAAAGCATGGCGTTGTTATAAACAGAATAGATTATCCCGGCATTACCTCCACGGCTTTGGCTACATTAAAATTATCCAAAACCGAAGCTTCATACTACAAAATAGGCAGATTTGAGGCTGGTGATAAGATATTAACCAAGAACCACACAGTGCTGTTCCCGATGCGCCTGTTGCCAGGATTCTTCTCGGATTACAAAGAAATTATGTGGAAGGGTGGTTTAAGAATCACATTTAGAAGAGCTGCCAATGATAACAATGCTTTGATGAGGTACAGTGCAATAAACTCTACAGGAGAAGCTCTGCCCAATACCCTACCTGATGAAGGCAAGTGCATTATTCAGACTATGGAGCTAAGAATCCCGGTTGTTGAATATGAGGCCAGTTATGCTCTTAAATACAAAGCTGATATAATAAAAAATCCACAGATTCCTCTGCAATTTTACACATATCAATGCGTACAGAAGCCCGCATCTGGCACATATTATGAGTTTGATGCTACAAATTCATTCTCCAGTATTCAATTTGACATGCCTGATTTTGTGGTGGTACTGTTTCAGACTGGGAGACACAACAATCAGGAAAAAATTCAAGTAAATTTGATAGCTGCAACATCAAGAACATATATCTTAAAAATGGCAGAAATGAGGTATTTCCTAGAGAAAATTACAATTTAGACATGTCCAAGGATGATTTTCTTAAATTATATGAGGCATTTTCGGCTTTCAAACGTGTCACTACTGGCAGTACTGATATGTATTACTCACCAGATGAATTCAAAGCACGGAGACCCATGTTTGTAATCAACACTTCAAAAAGGAAACAAGTTGTAGTTAATGACAGGACAAACATTAAAATTATCTGTGAATTCCATGAGGCATTACCCGATGACACCATTTGTAGTGTCATTCTCATAGGAGAAAAATCATATGTTTATGATGTAAGAAATGAGCGGGTCACAGAGCAATTCTAGAAGAATTACATTGTTTTAATATTAGATAAACAAATTGAAGCTGGTATCCAATTGAACTTAAACCAGAAATAAATATGTGTGTATGTATGTAAGGGTGGCCTAGTTTTAAGTGTGGCCACAAGAGGGGCATATTTTTAACAAAATTATGGACAACAATCTCACAAAAGTGCCTTTTATAAGTGTAGCCTCATCAATCTGAGGGGGTCATACTTTCTCATGGAATCCATGAGGGCTTTTTTACAAAAATCTTGGATTATACGGGGTTTCACACTAGAGCAAAAAACTCATATGGCCATGTTGAGCTAGTTTTAAGTATAGCCAAACCTGCTTGAGGAGAGTTCATACTTTCTCGGGTTTATAGTACAGTCAATACCACTACTGTAGCATGGTCCTTTCTCACTTTTCAACATAATTTCCAAGGCGGCACAAGCATTTGTCCCAACGTTGCACAAGTTTTTGAAAGCCATCTGCAAAAAATTCGGGGTCCAGGGAACGAAGAACACTTTTCACGGCTGTCTGAACCTCCAAATCAGTGTGAAAATGTTGACCCTGCAGGAAACAAGTGAAAGTCACACGGGGCCAAGTCAGGACTGTAGGGGTTGTGTGGTAACCTTTCCCATTTCATTTCTAGAACTTTATCCTGTGTTAGTGCTGCCAATTGGGGACGAGCATTGTCATCCAGAAGAATGGCACCAGCAGAAAGGAGTCCAGGACGTTTGCGGCGAATTGCTTTTTTCACTTTCTTCAGTGTTTGGCAATAACGTGCAGCATTGACTGTTTCCCCTTTCTTCAATACTCTGTGAGCAATGTTCCGCCATGACTCGCTACTCCTTATGGCCAGGGCACGTTCTCACTGCATGACTCACGCTAATCACGTGCTGCGCATGCGCGATAGCCCGCACGAACATTGCATTGTGTGGTAAATGTAGAGGAAAGACGAAAGAACACATTGCTAGTTTCATTTCATTTATCGGGCTCGTACTTTCTCCAAAAAAAAAAAAGAAGGGAAACTTTTTCTGAATGACCCTCGTATGTTAATGCATATGTGGGAGAAGTGTTTCATAAAATTGTTAAAATTATGATATAATCAATCTTTAGAAAATGTACTTCCAGGTTTTGTTATCACAATAATAATAATAATAATAATAATGGAAATAAAGTAAACCACATCCAATTAATACCTGAAAACGTTCTACTTGCAGTTGAAAGATATGAAGACAGTACTCACAAGAAACTCAACTTGTGGATCAACCTGATTTTTTTTACAATTTTCAGCATGATCTTGTCTTCTCATTTTTAATTTTTTATGTCTTAATCAATTTTTACACAATAGTGTAGCTTGAACATTAACTTAAGATAAATAAAGTGTGAATATTCATGTGAATGGTCCTTCATTTCGTAGGAGAAACGGTCCCAATAGAAGTAACATATTCCCAAGCAGAAGATTATCCAGTCGACCTTTACTACCTGATGGATTTGTCCAATTCGATGAAAGATGACAAGGAAAATTTGTCAAAACTTGGAAGCAAGTTAGCCGAGGCAATGAAGAGACTCACTTCTAATTTCCGACTTGGTTTTGGCAGTTTTGTGGATAAACCAGAAATGCCATTTGTGAGCACAGTTCCAAAAAAGTAATTACTTTTTAGTTCTATATTTTTCTTTCTTCTTATCTGAAATAAAATCTTACATAGTTATGTGTCAGATTCATAAGTATCAGCTGATAGAGGCACATGAGTTTTTTGGTATAATTGTTGATAATTCTCACAAATCTGATATTCTATAAATTAGAGTAAAAATCTTTCATTATGTAAGAAGTTTTTCTGAGGAAAAACCATTAGCAATTACCTTGTTACAAGTATTAATAAAAAATCTTGTTTAAACAGGCTCTGAAATATAACTGTATTCTTATTATTTACAGGCTAGAACACCCTTGTGCTGGATGTGCATCACCATATGGATTTAAGAATCATCTTCCACTGGATTCAAACACTGAAAAATTTGCAGTAAGTATTACAAATTTAATGTTAATATAAAATAAAATCAACATTTTCTTGACAACAAATTTTAATACAAAAGTTGGTCATTGCTAGTCAAGGTTTGGGAAAAATCATTTTTATATGTGTGTGCTATGAAGGTGATATCACCAATATCATGCCCTGACCACCTTAATGCCCTACTCATAGGCTCACGTATTGATAAGAGGCTAGGTGAGCCGTTGAGCTGTATATGCAAGGGACAGTCATGAAAAATTCCAACCTCATACAAGATCACCAACCCTGGGAATATAACACAGGTCTCACATGTGGCTGTCAGATGCCCAACCGACTGGATTACTGTCAGTATGAAATAATAAAATGGAAGTTTTTCTAAGGAAAAACACTTACCTGGTTACAGAAAAAAATCTTGTTTAAACAGGGTCTGAAATAAATCTGTATTCTTATCATTTACAGGCTAAAACTCCCTTGAACTGGCTCGTAGTTCACACCTGTAAATGTTATTCCTTCAATATAAATACAATAATGGGTTGTAGTTTGGAAAACAATAAAGCAGCAATGCATGATTTTTTTTAATGTAATCAATGTGTATTTAATAATATCTAATTTTAATTGCCAGTCTTCTTTTGAATTTTGCAAATATTGGGAAATGTCAGCTTGTGTGAGATGTAAATAAACCACCTTCTCATGAAACTTGCACATTATAATTTGTTTTGTAATATTATTTCAAATTTTTTTATGATTGATTCCAAATTATTGTCATTAATTTGCTAATAATGTACCTTCCTTTTTTTCTACTTTGTTGATTAATATGAGAAAATAAAAAAAAATCTCGTTTAACAAGAAATATTTTATTGTGTGTTTAAACCAGGGTCAAAACCATCTTTGTTTAACTCTGCGAACCCTGTTGTTAGGGCTTAAATTTCACAACACATTCTGGACTGCATTTTGCATAACGAGGCTCTGGCATCTGGACATATGGCTAGTATAATCCTCTGTTAGGCTGTGTGTGTGTTGTCCTGTTTTTTGTCCTTACAAGTTCTGAGTGCTTCTTTACAGCCTCAGCTTTTAATCCAGGTAAGAATATTTTAGTTCTCACACATGTGTTTATTTTAGTTATGGTAATGTGTATGTAATATATGTAATGTGATGAGTGCAAAATAGCCTAAGTGCTGATGCACCCACAATTTTCAATTCAATCAATTAAATTTCACAACAAAAACAGTCCATATTTCAGGTTAATATTCAGTATGTAAATTTGCATTTTGATGTTACGGTGAAAAAATCTCACATAACTTTCGTTGTGTTCGAGATTGAGAATGTGTGAAGTCCTTCTTCAAACATCTTTTTGCTTGTCTTTTTGCTGTAGCTATTGTTTTCGTTGTTGTATTTACCTGTTGAGGTCAAGTTGAGTAGTCATGTGTGAGTCTTGACTCTTCTAGGCAGAGGTCAGGAGAGCTCCAATATCCGGCAACCTGGATTCTCCCGAAGGGGGCTTTGATGCCATTCTACAATCCATGGTATGCACCGAGCACATTCGTTGGAGGCAGAAAGCCCGCCGTCTCCTGGTGTTTTCAACAGATGCTGATTTTCATCTGGCTGGAGATGGCAAAGTGAGTGTTGTTTTAAACATGCAATGTATGAGGGGTAGTCATTATATAACAGAAATTTTATTCTAGACTTCATGGAGATTTATGCACAATGAAAATTTGTATTTCAGTGCTCAAAATGGTTCTTTAACAACACGCCATAAAGGTGTCATGACCATTGACCAGCATGCGCTTGCGCAGTAGCTCATACAACATGGCTGCCCCATTGTTGACTTGCACTGCAGAAGAGCAATGAAGTGTTATTCGTTCTTTGTGGTCAGAGAGATAGAGAGAGAGAGAGAGAGAGAGAGAGAGAGAGAGAGAGAGAGAGAGAGAGACCTTCTGAAATCTACAGCAGAATGAATGTTTAGTATGGTGACAATCGATTAAGTCTGGGGAGAGTGTACTAAATTAACGGATTTACTAGTCAATCTGCTGTTTCACTGCCTCAGTTGCCAAACAAACTGACCTCCCACTCCGGTGCTCATCACTGACATTTCGTCTTCTGTCTTTAAATCTTTCCACCCATTCATACACTCTTCACTGATTTAAACCATTGTCTCCGTACTAAACCTTCATTTTGCTGTAGATTTCAGAAGGTTTCACTCTCTCTGACCACAAAGAACGAATAACACTTCATTGCTCTTCTACGGTGCAAGTCAACAGTGGAACGACCATGTAGTACGTATTAGCTACTGCACGGGCACATACTGCTCTATCTTCACCACATCTTTATGGTGTGTTGCGAAGGAATTATTTTGAGTTCTGAAATACAAATATTCATTATGCATAAATCTCCATGAAGTTTAGACTGAAATTCATGTTATTTAATGACACCCTCGTATATTAAACCTTACTGAAAAGTTAAGGACCAAACCTGAGTATTTGGCATTGTATGTCAATGTTCTACCACTGAGATACCAATCAGATCTCGTAATGGCTTTTACAACTTAAATCTCTGTAAGCTTTTTCTATGTCTACACCAAGTACACAATAATTCCCAATTATTATTGGCAGTGCGTAGTCCCAAAATTTCCACACGGCATATGCTATTTGTGAAGCATTACGTAGAGACCATGTTTCCATTAACTTTGGTTCTCAAGACCTTCACGAGAGGTGTTTTTTCCACCCCTTATTTTCTTTCATTTTTTAAAATAGTAAACAAGACAACTGCAAGTTGGTTGCCAATGAACCTAAGAACACACCACGCAAAGTTTTGGATCTGAGCGACATGCCTAGAATGTAGGCATCCCCACTCTATGACCTTCAAAGGATGTAATCACTTTATATACAGGGTTGGGCACGAAAAACCGGCTTGCCTCATCTTGGCAGACATTCTCACTCACTTGATCTGAAATGACTTTTTCTCCTACTCTGGGTCATTCCAATTCCTATCAGGCCACTTTACATCACCCTCCCCTTTCACTGTATCTACACCTGTTCTTGTTTACATTAATTTAGGAGAAAGTTTAGTTTCTGACCAAGTGAGATGAGACGGGCCAGTTTTTTGTGCTCAACCCTATATAATACTACTATTACAATACTTGCCTAACAATTGTTACACAAGTACTTAAGTTGTGACTTGTACTATTTCTTTTTCATGTGAGGCAAGTACCTAAGTTGTAACTTGTACTTTTTTTTTAATGTAATCTTCTTATAATGTTATATATAAATTACCAATGTAATGTTTCTGCAATGAATTTGTATTCTGTGACTCTCTGACTCTTCCATGACCTCCTGCATACCTTTGAGCTCAAGTAATAATAATAATAATAATAATAATAATAATAATAATAATAATAATGTGATCAGTCCCTTTGAGGGTCATAGAGCCGGTTCGGTCGGGATGCCTATATTCTAGTCATGTTATCCTTATAGGGAAAATAAAAACATATGGGTCATGACCGGAAAATCTCACTAAGTAAAGTCAAGTGCTTCCCTGTGCTTTTGCACCACACCTTTAAGGCGTATAAGGGGTGTGGAGTTAGAGCCCCACACTTTCTTGATCATGTCCGAAGGTGGGGGTGATGTGATCAGCAGCATGCCCCTGGCCACCTTTTCCCCCCAGAGTTTCCTCCAGGTACCCACTTTATATGATGCTGGGTGAGTGCCGGAGCCACTTGAACAGGTGGAAAAAATCCCAGTTCTCCCCTGCTGGAAGGAAACATGTATAAGTTACTAATCCACATTAAGCTTATCAGACTCCAGGTTCTCTCAGATAATATTTAGTTCATGAATATGAGAAAGAACATATTTGCACCCACTCATACATAAGTGGGTTGAGCCCGACCCTGTGGCCGAGTGGTTAGCACATCCCGTTGCGATGCCAAGGGTCCCGGGTTCGAATCCCGGTCAGGCTTGGTTGTTTGTGAATGTCCATTCATCAATTTCATCATTTCATCACTCATCCCCATCTTCGCAAATTAGCCAAGAGGCACAAAACGTGAAGTAAAATAAACTAAATCAATCAATCAATCAATCAATAAGTGGGTTGACACTGGTTACCTCTTCAGGGACTAGCATAGTAACCACTTGACTAATGCAGTTATGTAGGTTATTTCGGTTATTACAGCACACACAACTATGTTTCGTAGTAAATGTCATCTTTATGGCTTTACAATTGTAAAAAGAAAATGAACCTGTTAACATCTGTAATGTATTTTTGTCAACTGACGTACGAGTCAAGCTGTATTTTCAATTATTATGTTTTTTTTTTGTTTTTTCAGCTTGCTGGAATAGTAATGCCTAATGACGAAACATGCCACTTGGATAGTGAAGGATCTTACACTCATGCACTTGAGTATGACTATCCATCTATAGCACAAGTAAGTAACACCTGGATCTCATTTTATGTGAATTAAGAAAACCTATATGTCAGTGCCACCGTTAAGGTTTTGCGATGCATGTCACCGCACAAGGCCTCGAATTCTGAGGAGGCTTGCATTTCCGATATACTATGTCTATGGAATGTAAACTTGGATGAGGATTGTAAAAGTCCAAAAAGAAGTGATGGAAAAAAAGGATGCACTGTTAATAACCCAGAAAGGTGCTTTCCATAAAATTTTGATACCTGTAAGTAATGTTCAACAATTGATCGAAAGGGTTGATCTGGGATTCATTCTGTCGACTTCTTTGTCAGCATTTACCTGGATTCCGTACAGTGCTAACCTCATGCTCACAGAAAAAAAAATATATGTCAGTGGCAACAATGAATCTGTAGTGCTAGGTTGCATACAAACATGATACAATAAAATATATTTTTTCTGGTGCTCATATGGTTAAATCAAGTCATCAACTAGCAAAATAGTCACTAAAAAATGTGGATTGCCTTAATGTTGTCGCGCAGGGCGTCAAGTTTCCTAACGGCGATCCTGATATATGTAATACAAGGTGCATTCAATAAATAACCGGAAATGTATATAAAAAATCTAAAAATACGACCGTAATTATTATATGTTTGTTATTTTGTGAAGGCATCTGTAAGCTTTTTGCTGGGGCTGGCATGCCTGCCTCGTGTACGGGATGTTGGGAAACAGTTACACAAGATGCCGGCACCCTTACAGGAGTGATCCAAGCTGAAGCAGCGAATTGTCGTGAGATTTTTGTTGAGTTTAACCGATAGAAAGTCATCGCCGCATGACAGTTCAGTACGGTGACAGCTGTATGAGTCGATCACAAGTATACGAGTGGGCTGAGAAGTTCAAACAGGGCATAACCATTGTTGAAGATTCTCTGCATCCAGGTCAGCAATTAATAATGCAAATATGTAAGACTGGATAAATGCTATGGCTGCAAACGTACATTAACATTGCTGAATATTTCTTTTCCATGCAGTCATGGAAAGCAACAAGTGGAGGACTTGATACAGGAGAACCGGCATATTACTGTCAGTGAAATTGCTTCCCAGATGGAAATAAGTGTAGGATCAGCCCACCATATCAGTCATGACATACTGATGCACAAAAAACTGAAACCAGCCATTCTACAGAGACGACATGGTCTGGTGTCCACTGGTGTGCTTTAGCTCCATAGCAATGCGAGACCACACACTGCCAGTGTCACATTGTCTAACATCGAGGACCTAAAGTTTGAGTGCATACCCCAACCTCCATATTTGCCTGATCTCGCACCTTCCGATTTCCACACCTTTGGCCCACTGAAAGATGCATTAAGTGGATGAAGGTTCCAGAATGATGATGAAGTCCAGTCAGCGGTGCATGAGTGGTTACGCTCACGTCCAAAATATTTTTTTTCCCCTGTGTGTGGAATCAGTGCCCTTATTAAGCACTGACATAGGTGCATTGAACTAGGGGAGGGGGGACTATGTTGAAACATAGTACTGTAGTTCTTTAGGTGCTTGTAATAAATATTTGTTACAACATATTTCCGGTTATATATTGAATGAGCCTTGTAATTAGGTCAAATGAGTGAATTAATTTACTATATTCTGTGGATAAATATATAGCTTTGAACTGGGCAAGTAAATTATTTTCAGTTCAAAATTCTATTACCACACAGATGAATTGAATTTAATGTTTGAAAAATGTGTGCAGATCAGATTTTGAACTAGGGATCCTGGGATTTCTTACCAGTACTCTACACAATTCAGCTATCTAACCAATATTTGTATCCATCACAGTATTTAAGTGCATAGAAGATGGACACAGCAGAGAATGGCTGTAGATGCCAGGGGTTCCAGCTATTTTTAGACTATTTTGTTAATCTGCACCTTTTTTTTTAACATCTAGCAGGGTAGAGAGAGGTCAAATTGCTGCTAAAGGTGAAATATATGTTTTATTATGGTTTCATCATGCTATTTTTGTATGTTGGGAACTTAAAATAATAGCTAGGGCCCCATATTTATAGTGAATAAGAGATCAAGGTTTCAGTACAAAAACTGGGAACATTTCATAATCAAAAGCAGTATATAAAATGGCATTTTGGTGTTAAAATGGTGAATATAACCCTAAATTTGAATGAAAAATTATACTATTACACAAAATAAATATTTCCCTTGTAATAGCACATTTATGTAGCTGTCAGTGTATTTACGGCAGAAATAATAAATTTTCCGAGATTTGCATAACTCACAGGATTAATCAGACTTTAGAAAGTGTTGTATTGGTAAATGAACTTTAAATTTCGTGTTTAAGAGTTTATTTCACATTTTCAGGTTGTTTTGCACCATTTCGTGACAAAATATGGAAGGAAAAAGCAACTCGCCTTTAAAAAACATGAAAAACGATCCTTGCAGATTTCATGTCAAATATGAAATATACATGCCTCTGATAATAGCTTTTCAAACAATCAAAATATTAACATTGCTAATTTTTAGCATACTGAAAACGTGTTATAAAATTGGGTTTTGCAGGTGTACATCAGCAATTCAGCTAACTCTGTTTGTATTGTAAAGCTAATGCTTAAAGGTGAGGAGAGGGGGATATGGATGAATACCATATACCCAGTTGAGAAAATTTTCATGAAGCATTCATTCCCTAGCTAGGATAATTTGCATAACCATCCTCCCACTTACTGTGGGGTGGATGGTTGTGCAAATTCATGTCTTCATGTTGATCCATACAACCATTCCCCCCTTCCTTCTATCCTCAAACTCAACCAAGCATCTCCCAGCTAGGAATTTCCACTTGGAGCACTTTATACAACACCAATAATATATCTGTACAACACATCTATATGTGAAAATACTTTTGACATCCATTTTACATATATTCATCCAGAATTCATTCGCATGTACATGAACAGTAAGTACATTTTCCCCTCCAGATCATGGTCAGACACTGTTCATACTTTCTAACATTGTATTTTGGAATGTAAAACAGTGAGCCATTTGATATCCCTTCTCTTTCTTCAATTTGAACATTGCAAGTATGCAACACAAGTCCGCCATACTGGTCAAGGATTAAACTAAATTTATAGTAAGATGTAGAGATGTTTAATTTAGTTTATTTGCATCCAAGGACTACCACGTGTACAAGAAATAGTGCATGATGATATAGGACATGCCAATACATTACAATATATTAGGGATGGGACCAATTAATCGATATAGTGTATCGTATAGTGTATAGTAGGGATGGGACCGATTAATCGGTACTCTATCGTTATCGGCTGATATAGGCATATCAGTGTATCGGTTTATCGGTAAAATTACCGATTATTTTACCGATCTGATATATCGATAAATATCTGATAATTTAGTACAAAAGTCTGCCATTTTGTTGTAATTTTTATGGATAATCGCCATGCCCTACTTTCTAAAAAAGTAAATGTCTAAATATGCAATTTCTTTTGCACTGCAGTCACCTTGAAACACACATTTATTAAGGTCAATGAACCTTTCAGGTTCTTCAAGGACCATTTCTAATTTTATATCGCATTAGTAGAATATCTGTTATCGTATTGGTAAATTTTATATTGTTACTTTATTGGTATGGGCCAAAATTTCATATCGGCCCATCCCTAGTGTATCAGTTTATCAATAAATATCTTATACTTTAGTGCAAAATTCTGCCATTTTGTTGTAATTTTTATGGATAATCTTGTTGCCCTACTTTGTAAAAAAGTAAATGTCTAAATATGCAACTTCCTTTGCACTGCAGTCACCTCGAAACACACATTTATTAAGGAAATAAATGAACATTTCAGGTTCTTCAAGGACCATTCGGAATTTTATATCAGATCGGTAGAATATCGGTTATCGGTAGCTGTAAATTTTATATCGATACCTTATTGGTATCAGCCCATTCCTACAATATATTACTACATGAATAGATCTTACACATACAAAATAAAGAATACCAAGGCCAAACACAAAATTGGGCCTTACACAGTCACAGCAAATCACAACAAATGAGTAACATGCGAAGATATAAAACACGACAGCCTACTAGGTGACACTAATTATCAGTCCCTTTAATTTTTAAATTTACAAGATGAATAAATGATAATACTATGTTATATAAAGGTTAGCTAAATTTTGTGTTATGTGAGAATCACTTTCATTGTATTCAGTTAAAGAGTAAAAGACATGTCTGAGAAGTAGATACTTTACCTTTTGCTTGAATATGATCATTTTGTGTTCTTTCCTCATATCTTGTGATAGTTTATTATGGAGGTCAATGGGTGTGTTTAAGGGGCCTTTTTTTACATAAGTTAAGGTAGCAGTGTTTTGTATGAAGTTTATTTCTATTTCTTGTGTTAAGGCCATGTATTTCCTCATTAGTGGCAAAGTTGGAAATATTTTGCTTTACATAATTTAACGGTAAGGTAAAGTTACCCATGCATATAGCACCATGCCATGAAGGCAAATTTAGTGGATGTGGGGTAGAGCCCCATATATTTTCGATCACTGCCATTTTTAAGGTGATGTCATCAGCACCATGCTCCGGCCACCTTTACCCCCCCCCCCCCCCAAGGTTCCCATTGATGTGAGGCTGGGTGAGCCTGAGAGCCACTTTATGGGGGAACTAGGCCAGAAAAATAAATAAAATATTCATAAATGTATATGCAAGGGAGAGTTAACACATTAAATTTACAGAGAACGGTTCTACACAAATAAGTTTTTTTTCACTCTGGCTATGATTCTCATGGTTCTTTTTTGAAGCTTTGCAAAAGCCTTGCAATGGCTGTTGTTACCCCAAAACACGATCCCATATCATAGTAAAGCATTGAAATTTGCCATATAAAGGCATTTTAATAGTTTGGATACTTGAGATGTCTACCATTTCTCCAAGAGCATAGCAGACCTACCTAATTAGGATGTATTGAGGACTTGTATAATTTTGCTTACATGTTTTTGATTGACAGTTGAATCATCAAGCTCAAGAAAACAACATTAACTTGATATTTGCTGTAACGAGGAATCAGCTGGATACGTACGAGGAGCTGAGCAAGAGGATCAGTGGTGCATCTTTTGGAGAACTGGATCAGTCATCTTCAAATGTTGTTAAACTAGTGGAGGACCAGTATAATGTAAGTGCAAAATTTACACCACAATTTTGTTTTGGGTATGTTGTTATTAGGGCTAAGCCGATACCACTTTCAACAGATACCAATATTCGCACCGATTCCAACTGACACCGATGCTTGAAAATTGTAATATTAAAAGTTTAAAATATTTATTAATATTAGTGTGTAAGTTTTCCACTCTAATTATATGCATCAATTTATCAAGATTTTTGCTTTAAAATATTCAAAAATTACATCAGAATATTAAATTTGATGTTATGTTATCAGAAAATTCAGTTTTTCACACAAAACTTGCAAAATGAAAAGAAACTTCGAATTTTGCATAATTTCCATGATAAGACGTTGCAAAAGTGTCAGCCAGTATCGGTAAATACATTTGAACAGATACCACTGGTATCGACCGATACCGATACATTGACATTGGTATACCAGCTTAGCCCTAGTTGTTATTACTACTCCGTTAGTAAGAATAATAATAGAAAGTTGTTGCTTCCCTAAAATACAATTTTCTTTCGAGTCCTGGCATATTTATGAGTGTCCCTTCATCAATTTCATCTAATCATCACTCATCCTTATTGCCCTCATTAGTGAAGAGTGAGGCACATAAGCAGAGAGAGGGCTAAGGGGGCTGAAGCCCCACCCCCAAAATCATACAAATATCTAATTTAAATAGTGTATAGTTATAATTAATGTACTTCCTTTGTAGGATGAAACATTAGATCGGGAAAAGTGTAGTGTATAATAGAGGAACCAGATTATATTTTTATATTCTACTATTTAATCCAAATAATAAATGGACCCACAACTTTCAAAATGTGTAATTTTCTTTGTGAGAGGTCACACAATATAAACTTTATGAGTAAAATTTGGCCCTAACTTCTAAAGCCTTGTTTTAACAGAATGTGAAAAAGTTAATAACAAAATACAATAACTATGAATTTCAGTGTACACTAACTGCAAACTGTAAGAAAAATAATGGACAACACTTGTGTTGGATATTACTCATACGGAGGATCAAGTAAAAAAACCTTTCCATTATAAAATAATAATACATTTGGATAAGAATCGGTTTTTTTTAAATAACTTATAATAGTTATTATTCTAAAATGACAATGATAATAATTATTATTGTCATTATTATTTCTACTAATAAAGTTTTATCAGTGGCCTGCCCTCTCTACAAATATTTCTGGCGACACTTGTGCTCATTGGGAATGAGCCCTTCAACATACGAGAAAGTTTGTTTCCGTTAATTGTATGCATTTTAGATGTCATTTCTTACCTGCGCAGACAGCAACACCTACACTGCATCAAATGACAAAACATAGTCCATTCTTTGGAGCATCAATACTTTGCAATAACTATCCAATCACTTCGAAAACTTACAAACTTGAAACTTTGACACCGACAGGGTTTGTCACGTCTTCCTTTCTTGTCTAAGATCGCACCATTCTTTTACTTTCACATATCCAAAATGTTTCCATCTTTAAGGAAAAAGTCTGAATGCATGCACGAGTTATTTTAGTAATGTATTTCTTTTGTTTTAATTCATCGCGTCTAATTCATTTCTACTCATCCTTCTCTACCACAATTTTGCATTTATGCCAAGAAGTTCGGCACAAAAATTATTCAACAGAGAAGATTGAATATGCAACAAATGCGCTTCAAACTTGAACCTCACAGGGCAACACTGGAGGGGAGGAACCAGCTGGGTATCACTTGCAGCGAGGATGGTGCCTTCTAGCTTCTGCTGCAGCTTCTGAGAGAGCACAAACTTCGTATGACCGTTGGTTGGAGATCGAGGTTACTCAGTATCCTCTGCCATGTATTTTGTCCATATAGCTACCCCGAGCTTCTGCCTGCTGCTCGAACCTTTACTATGGCAGAAGCTCTCCTGTGGGGGTTCAGCTGAGCGTTTGCACGAGGTCGGCTGACTCGCGGTTTCTCTTTCTCAGCAAAATAATTTGCTGTGTTACGGACACAAATACATGACTTCTTGTGTAGAAATTTCAGCAAAAAATTGTCAAAAGGTAAAGACATTGTTTATTGTCCATTCTCGAGGTAAATGCCGTACATTACTGGGGGTTTACTCATCCTGTGCACTATAGGACCAACCACACCTGGTTGTGACCTTATCTAGTGTTTAAAAAAAATAATTAAAAATTTTAATTTAATTTGGATGCGTTACCCCCACACCTCCTATACGCCTTCATGGCGTAGTGCTAAGCACAGGGGAGAACTTTATCTTTTTTTTAAAAAAAAAATGTGTGGATGCAGGATTGATAAAATTCATGATTTTTATTTTTAAAAATTATTTTTGATAATTTTTTTTATTTAAATCATAATTTTATTCAAATCGATTTGTATTTAAAAAAAACATACATGCTTAAAATTGCTTGTATTTTTTTTGTTTCGTACATATACCTTATTTTATAGAAAGGACTTTTCTGTTAAATGGCCTTGTAAAATATTTGAATAGTTTGATTAAAGCAAATAAAAAAAATATCTAAGTAATATCTGTTTATTAATTATTTTATTTTACTCTGTTTTTCTGCTACTTTTGGCTAATTGCAAGGATTGGGATGAGTGCTGATATAATGAAATTGATGAATGGACACTCACAAACATCCATGTCCAGCTGGGATTCGAACCTGGGAACCCTGGAATCGTAGCAAGATGCTCTAACCACTCTGCCATTCTGACGTACTATATAATTGTAACTGAAAATATTTTCTTGTATTTTTAGCTGAATTTTGGAGATTTTTTTAAAGTGATAGTTTGCAAAACATCAGCTGCCATGTGTATTAACAGGTTAAAGATTATTACAGTATTTATGGTTTAACATGATTAGTATATTGTATATTATTCTACACAAAATTTTTGCTTTTTTGTGTGTAAAAAGTTTTTGAATTTTAAATAAAAAGAAATTTAAGTGTGTTTACAGTTTACATATTACATTTCCTTTCGTATGAGCTTCACCACATCAGTGCATATATTTTGTTTCCTCTCTTTTCCTTTCTTGGAGCCTAATAAACACCATTCAATGATTACGAGAATAATGTACTGTCCCCAAAAGGGATTCTGATATCTACAAATTCCTTATGTACATTATTTTATAAATCATTTCTTTAAAATGATTTAAATTGCAATTCCAATCAATCAATCATATATGGACGACATGTGAAATAGCATGAAATGTCACCTTTTTGTTGTTTTCCATTTCCAGAAACTGGCCGAGTCAGTGGTACTGGAAGACACAGCCAGCAACATAATTGAGTTACGATACTATTCACAGTGTTTAACAAATGTTAACAGAGAAACACGTGAATGCAAGAACTTAAGAGTTAACAATACTGTCACTTTTCGAGTAGATGTTAAGGTGAGTTCTACATAACAACTTTTGTTGAATGTAAGTATGAAATTGCCTTTCATATAGATTTTGATTCTGGGTGCTTATCATTTTTGCCAACTCTGTATTTAATAAGTAATTTCTAATTTATAATGTTGTTTTGTACAAATAGATATTACCATATTCAGTTATTATTATTATTATTATTATTATTGTAATCTAATGGTCCTGGGTTCGATACCCGGTGGAGGCACATAGTGGTTCGGATCCCACTATAAACTGTAGGTCCAGTCCCCAACAGCCTTACTGTGCACAAAGTGGACTTACAACACCAAATAAAACCAAACCAAGTTATTATATTATTATTATAAAAATGTAGTGAGTGAGACAGTTGGTGGTGCTCCCTAAATTTTTTTATCTGGAAGAAAATACTTATTATACTTCTCACTTTTGACTGCAAATCATTTCCTAATTCAAAAATTATTTACTAACCAATTACACTTCTACTCTTGATGTTGATACAAATGTAGTGATGTTTAATTCACCACATGAGATAGTTGCTGTGAGAACAGTTTTTCAGGTATAAATTTTGTTATGTATACTTTAGTTGTCAAATAAATAATAATGATGCGGGCAACATATACACAAAATTATTAGAGATGAACAGTGGCGTAGCACAGTTCTCTGGGGCTCCACTGCAAGTAAACTATTGGGGGCCCCCCTTAGTGAGAAAAAAATATCGAGATGATGCCAGAGTGGGATGGAAGCACAATAGTTAGGTACCCCCCCACCCAAAGTTGTTAGGGGCCCCCCCTTAGTGAGAAAAAAATATCGAGATGATGCCAGAGTGGGATGGAAGCACAATAGTTAGGTACCCCCCACCCAAAGTTGTAAAGTAAATTAACTTTTACTTTACCTTCCCATTTTTTGTCATCGACTTAGGCTATATATCAGTGTAGTAGTTTCTTGAAACTAAATCAGGATGGTCTGAATCTCTGACATTACTGGAAGAAGAGAAATTAGAAATATTTTCTCTTACTTTCCTCCTTTTTGGTGGAGGAAGGGGGAGTCTCCACACTGCCAAATGTTTTGTTCCTAATTCTTCATATTTTTTGTTTGAAACATTTTTAAAAATTAGGTTACACATAATACACATATATTTAAAAATACTCTTAGGGGCAAAGCGTTTAAAGGATAGTAAACACCCCTTTCTTGTACTTTGAGGTGAATACACCTTCAGCCCTAGAAGCCATCCACTGGCTGTGTCAGGACATGATTCAAAGGAAGAGCCACTGACATTATGTTTCTAATACAATAGTGAGTTATATACTCTTTTGACTGCAAATCATTTCCTAATTCAAAAATTATTTACTAACCAATTACACTTCTACTCTTGATGTTGATACAAATGTAGTGATGTTTAATTCTAATACAATAGTGAGTTATATACTCAAGCAAACTTATCATTTCAGTTATTGGGGTTGAACCGGACCTCTAGATTGTCGATGGTGACCTAACATCATAAAGTCAATTGCAATCTGCTATGAAGAAATCACAGTGCACTCCATTCTTGAGAGATAGATAATAAAGCAGCAATGGGACTCTATTCACTGAAAATGTGTCACTCAATGAAATGCTGATTAGAAGGACTGGACCCTCCTTAAAAAAAAGGGTTGTTACCGCATGAGCACGGTGTTTAATTTTGGTGTTAGTGGACCTTAATATTATTATTCATAATTATAACGATGCCATTTCTTTTCAATGGACCACTGATATTTCTTAAAGACTTTTCATGTAACAAGAACCATTTTGTTAATAGATCATCAAAGCTCGAAGAGTATGTGTGTGTGGAGGGGGGGGGGTGCTATCCCCCAGCTAAGAAAAATATCATACAGCTAGAATAATACAGAAGGTTGATCCGTCTATATGTGTCCGATTTTTCCTACTTTAGGAAAAACCACGGGACCACCAGCGGTTGCTCTGGATGTGAGCACCATGGGTCCTGGCAATAGCCCTGCACCGTAACTTCCATTGTAGGAGGCTCCGTTGAAGTACAGGAACGGGAATCTTGAGCCACTCCTACTGGCAGGCTTTCCAGAGGCCACGAACAGTGGTGACACGACGAGATGCAGGTGCTCTTTTCAATAGGCCAAACCCGAAAAATCCATGGGACTGGCATCAGATGACTTCACTGGTATCTCCTGGAAGGGAATATCCTGGATGCTGGTGTCTGCCGCCATTTGTTGCAGAAATATCTGTGCAGAACGATATCTATGTGATGAGGCCTTATCCATATGCACATGGACCTGATTTATTGCATTTCCATACAAAAGGTGCAGATCGTCTGTATAAATTAGTGTGAGGATATGTTGCTGATAAAATGCGGAGTTGATTTTGCAGTTTTTAGGCACCTGCCGAATCGTTAACTTGCCTTCATAGCAGTACACACGACAACCACAAATCTCATAGCGAAACTTGCTTTGCACTGATGGATGAAGTCAGGATGGGTTTTTGCGTCTCGTGGGGTGTACGTTACGGCTTGAATTTTACCACAATCGGATAGATAAATCCATGCTTCATCGAGTGTAGCAACAATCTTCCACTTTTCCCTTGATAGATGGCGTTCGTAGAGACGCCTGCAGTGAGTCTTTCTCTCCCTTCGATGGGCCGCAGTGAGGAAGTGTCCACGACTTTTAAACACCATCCCGAGCTTTAATTTGTCACGTAGGTTGCGGTTCACAGTTAACTGTGCCACGTGCATTCGTCTTGCCATCACACGTTGCGTAGGAAGGTTTTCCTGTAGGGCCATTCGGTGCAACTTCCGAACTACAGGTGGAGTCACCACAGTACACGGTCGCTTTCTACTCCCCTTTGTGGGTGAATGAAGTGCTGGAACGTCATGGTATTTATGTCTATTAATTATATTCTTGATGGTCGTTAACCCCAATGCACATCCATTTTCCCCGCACTGGTTTTCAATCTGTGTCACGGAAAACTTGGCGTGGAAAAGTGCTACGACATAGCCTTCCCAAAATCGGTTCACCTTGGGAGTCATGATGCACACACCACACACACGCGAACTTGGCGCGATACTAGAGGCCTTTGGCTTTCACCTACTGTTTGAATCATTCAGATCGGTCGATTCTGTGAGCAGGGGTGAAGGTTTAAAATCGAACACATACAGACGGATCAACCCTCTGTAATGTGCATAAGCATCCTCCACCTACTGCATTGTCTTCACGTTTATCCATGTGAGGATCCTTCCTTCTATCACCTAACTCAAACAAGCAAATTCACAGCACTGAATTTTCACTTCGAGCACTTTATATATACCCTCATGGCAGAATAGGGGCTACTGGACTTAAGGATAATTGCCCTTGCACTTCACCTCCTACTGAGTTTCTTGGGCATATTTGAAGAGAAACGTAACAGGTGTGGACAATATGGGAGGTTTATCTGAGATCTTATTTCAATTTTATATTGAGGCATGGGGCCTCAAGCGTCAATATTTGGTGGGAAGTTACATTTTAAATATCAGGTTTAAAACTAATACTGTATTACTTTTTGGTGAAAAAAAAAGTTATGAATTATCAAGTTTGTTTGATGAGGTATTGTGTAAGAATAAGGCATCGACTGGTTGAGCAACTGAACATTTCTACTGGATTCATAACTGTAATACCCTAAACTACGCTATGTTTATGACAAACTGTGTAGCTACGTATAATGGTATGAGATGAGAAAATTTACCTATCGATTGCCATCTGTGAGCAAGTAACTTAATTCTGCATTTCGGAGGAGACCCATATGTCAAGTTGCCTTTGGCTGAGACAATACGTCAATGCTTCTTATTACAGATGTCGTCACATGATATGTTACTGGAAACCAGATTTCTCTTTCATATATTCATTTTAAGTAAGGGACACTATCTGTTGAATTTCTGGTATTATATAAAATTTCAGGAGCACAGAGAGAGAAAATTGCAGGGCCCCTATACTCGCCCCCTGAAATTGTGCTGGTTGCAGGGGCAGCTGCTACTCCACTGGAGATGAGCCAGTATTTTATCGGCATTTGTTGCTGATATAGGCATATTAGTGTATCCATTTATTTGTAAAATGGTGAATAATTTTACTGATTAAATATTCTTATAAATAACTTGTGCCTTAGTACAAAGTTCTTCAATTTTGTTATTGTGTTTGAGAATAACTAACTCTCTAGCCTTCTTAAACCCGAAGGTTTATGGCTGCAGCAACACAAGCCATCCATCTGTTCCTATCATGGACAAGATCAATCCAATCTTTTCCATCCTTACCGATTTCCTTTAGGTCTATCTCAACGTTATCTCTCCATCTTCGTCTTGGCCTTCCTACAGGTATCTTACCATCAGGTTTCCCAACAAGAATCTTGTAAACTCTTCTTTCCTCACCCATTCATGCACATTTCCTGCCCACCTAAGTCTTCTAATCTGTGTAGCATGGTTTAACTTTATATGTATAACTTTGGTTATACAGACATTATTAATAAACGAGGGAATGAACCATTTGTGTCCTACTTGGAACCTTTTTTATTTTATAACAGATCAGTAATATATTGGTATCAATAAATGTTTTCTTTTTGCTTTCCTTTTATTCTCTTTGTTACTAATTAATATTCAACAATGGTTTATTGTCTTATTTTGTGTGGTTTAGTGTTAGCTGATCCCCTTAGATATCCTGGGAAGGGCATGGATTCCAATTTACCCTTTTCTTTCTCTATTTCACCAATTCTTCATTTATCCTGTCGCCATTGTTGAAATTATCTTGGAGATGTAGAAATACGTTTTACAATAACCAAAATGTGTGTACAAATAAGTGTATTATTGTATCTTTGCCTTTCAGCTGCTTGCATGCCCGCAGAATGCAAATGAGTGGAGAGAAAAGTTTCAAATCAAGCCACAGGGTTTGGATGAAAGTATAGAAGTGGAAGTGGAAATGGTCTGTAGTTGTGATTGTGAGGATCCAGAAAAAAGCACGGTAAGTATGCGAAAATTCAGGCAACATTCAGTTCTTGAAATGTAATGTTTTAGATATTGTGAGTTCTTGTATAGCTGAACAGTTAGCACCCTTTAGTGCAAGTGTTCCTAGGTTTGGTACACAGTGTAGGAGCTCCAAAATGTGGTGTGGTGTTAAAGGTGTATCATATGATTATAACCCATAGTGCAACAGTCCATTGAGGGTCCAGGCCTACCTACTGACTGCCGGCCTCACTCCGACCTGATCGTATCCAACCATTTACGGTGTGTGTGATCAGCAAGATGAACTCTCAGTCTTTGTTGTAGGTTTTCATGACTTGGTTGCTCTACTCCCCAATTTCCTCATGATGGTGGGTGGCCATTAGTCCCATGCACAGGCCGAAATCTCAGGAGAAAAGTTGTTAAGCTCTCCCCTGGAGACTCGAACCTGTGTGCATCTTGTAGCCAGAGCCCAAAGCATGATGCATTAGACCACATGGCCACCATGTAGGACATAGCATGTGATTGACTACGGGAAGTATTCTCCCCTGCCCCTCCTACACCACATAATTTTTCTGATGCCGTCCCTATGTTGAAATGACAATTTTTTAATTTTTTTTTACAGGATTACGTGCAGAACAGTTCAGCTTGTGGTGGTGATGGTGACTTTAGTTGTGGAATCTGCCAGTGCAAGGAAGATTATGTTGGCAAGAAATGTGAATGTAACCGTGCAAGTTTAAATGAGTTAGACAGTGAAGATAGCTGCCGCAGATTTAATGATTCCGATGAGATATGTTCAACTTTCGGTAAATGTAAATGCGGTGTTTGTGAATGTGAACCAAGGAAGGATCCCAATGAAGTAAGTACTACTTTGTGTCCTGGATATACATGTGACAGGAACTTTGAGGGAGATTTCACACCAAAGTGACACATGTCACTTGGCAATGAAATAATCAATTGGAATGTTTCACTCTGCAGCAGCATGACATGCTGCACAAGCCTATATTTGATTGAAATCCTCAAGTGACACATGACACCTGTCATTTGTCACTTTGATGTGAAATCTCCATAACGAGTTTTCGGAATATATAAGTAGAGCTAGAGAGTCTTTATATTTTTAAGATAAATGTACAATTTCACATTCTTTGCAAAAAAAAATTTAGTGCTTATAAAATTTAATGACACACTGTCACTATTCATAATCACATTTTGTACAGTGTAATCTATTTTCTGTGCAAAAACAGAGGAATTTTACACTGAAGTGACAAGCGACATCCCCAGTGGTGCATCCAGAACTTATAGTTGAGAGGAGCGAATTTTAGTCAGTTACCTCACCTCACCGAGAATCAATTCTAACCTACACGGCCGGTTCAAATCCGGGAACTTTTCTAATGTTGGAAGCAGCCCCAGCGCCGACCCAGCGTAGAATAACATGGGTACCTGGGGGAAACCCTGGGGGGTAAAGGCGGTCAGGGGAGTGATGCTGATCACATCACCCCCACTCACGACCGGATCAAGAAAGTGTGGGGCGTTACCCCCACACCCCCTATACACCTTCATGGCATGGTGCTAAGCACAGGGGAACACTTTACTTTTTTTTTTTTACCTTTACTTGCACTGTTTTATATGAACCATATATGGTTCTCTTGGCAGAAACCATACCACGTTCTAGAAATTAGCAGTTTTCTTCTTCTTTGCAAAAATTGGGCTCCAGGGCTGGAATAGATCATTGCATGTTGTTATTATCATAATTATTCCCATTGTCACGGTAAACTGAACAATCAGATATGAGAAGTTAATCGAATAAACAAAGAAAGAAAAACCTATTTACTCAAGGGGTCTCGGGTTTGGTCCTCTTTTCAGGCTTCTTGCAGAGTGGTTTGGATCCAAATTTAAACTGTAGGTCCAGTACCGATTAGCCTATCATGAGCAAGAAGTAGATTTAAATATAACTTCAGAGAATTATTCTCGAGCCTGTTAAATTTGGCGAGGAAAGACAGAAGAGTTGAGTCTATACAAAAACATGGCAGGTGGGAGGGGCGATCACCCCTATCGCCCTCCCTGTAGATTCATCCTGAACATCCCACCTGACATCAAAGCAACATGTCACTTGAGAAAAACCTTAAAAATATTTCACGTTATTTCGCACCAGTGAGTGACATTGCATACTGCACATGTTACTTGTCCTTATATGTCCGTAAACCATGTCAGTTCAACCTGTTTGTCATCCTTGCACAACAAATACTTTTTATCAGATGGGACAGGGAGAAGGGGATAGTCCATATGTGAAGTAATGAAGAAATGTCACTTGTCATTTTGGGGTGAAAGCATCATGTTGCGTGTCATTTGTCACTTCAGTGTGAAATATCCTTATACACTGATGTTGCATTAATTTCAGAATGTAACCAAATGCCAATTGCATTCAGATTATCCCTTTATCAAAGATTGACACTATTTACCTTGTTTCTTTGCTTATATGCAGTGGCGTAGCATGACCATTTCGAGTGGTAACACCAAGATCTTTTTGTGAGCATAATATGAATAACACAAATCACAAACTTGTGGCACATGCCAGTATAAGTACCGTACATGTCTATATTATAATTTTCGGTACATTATAACATTTTTAGAAGCATAAAAATACAGGGTTAGCCAAATTATGTTAACAATTAAATGGGAGAAACCAATCCAATAATGTTAACATAATTTTGACTAACCCTGTATATTACATATGAAATAAATTAAAATAATATACCTTACACAACCTTGTACACTAGATCCAACCTTCTTTTCTTCTTTTCTGCAAAAATGTCTATAACCCTATCAAGAAATGCTAATAAGGACTTCTCAATTGCCAAGGAATTCAAGCATGACAGGCGATTGTTGTACATGGAATTCCTAAGATAGGTTTTGATTCTCTTCAGGGTGCTCATACTTCGTTCACTGCTGGCTGTAGTGGTTGGTATGGTCAGCACTAAGCGGAGTAGTTTTGTTACTTCCTGATAGACTGAATCTAGACCATTTGCAACAAAATATTTCAGGAGATCTTTAGGAGCCAAATATTTTGTTTCATTTGCATACACATTATGAAGTTCATTTTGTAGTTGGTTGCTATCAAAGAATTTATAATGCTTTACTAAGTTATCTACTTTGTTCTGGGGAAATGTTTCGCTATAGTCTCTAAATTTATTTTCATACACCAATTCCATGAAATTTATACGTGGAAGATCTTCAAATCGGCATATCATTTGAGTAGTTTGAGAATCTATAATTTCAAAACACAGTACTCTCAAAGTGTCTTTCTTCTTAGCATCATATATCAGATTTTCATTCAAGACCATGCTGTTCTCAATGCAACTCTCAACAAAATCTTCGTTCCTTAGGTTTTCTATATTTTTGATGACAGCATTTATTTCCTTATGACAAGTTAATATACTCACTGTAGATGACTGTAGGAGTTTGAATAGAGGTTCAATGTGTACAAAACAAGCTTCGAAAACACAGAGCAGATACACAAAAATTGGATCATCCATATATCTCTTGAGTCCTACTGCGCAGTTCACAGTTTCATGGTCCCATACACCGCCATCATCATCGATAATTTCATTGAAAGTGCAATACAGTTCTGTGAAATGCTTTTTAATGGTGAAAACTGCTCTCGAATGAAAATTCCATCTTGTACTGCTGGCTTGTGGGAACTTAAATCCTTTTTCAGTTAACAAAACTGTTCTTTTTGAAGACTTACTGAAGAAATTGTGAAAAGCAGCAAGGCACATACAAATAAACAAACTTGTTTTATAGTTTTCGATCCATGTAAAAGCACCAAATTTAATTGATGGGCATAGCAATAGATGAAAAGAGCACATGGGCAAAAGTATTTCATCAGTTTTTGAACTCCTCCTTGTCTACCTGCCATTACAGAGGCGCCATCATATGTCTGACTTACAACTTTTTTTCCGTCCACATCCCACTCAAGTAAAACTTGACGTATTATTTCTGATAATCCAGAAGCAGATTTGTTCTTCGAAACGTCATAAAAACCAACGAACCTTTCTTCTACTCTGTCATTTGTGCAATATCTAAATATTATGCTCATTTGGCTCTTACAAGATACATCTAGTGTCTCGTCGGCTTGAATAGCAACGAAAAGAGACTCATTTATTTCAGTTTTGATTTGTTCATTTAAAGAATCGGTTATTACCTCAATCAGGTCATTTTGAATGTCTGGCGATGTTCCTTTTAATAATGAAGTTGACTGCAAATGATCTCTAACAATTGATTCATTTTGAGCTAGCAGATCCAACAATTCCAAATAGTTTCCTTTGTTGGCAGCACTCCTATCCTCTCGGTGCCCACGGAAGGCTAGCTCCTGTTTGCTTAAATATATTACTGACTGAATGAGTCGCCGTAAGTATTGTCTATTTGAAAACACAATCTCATTGTGTTTTTTTGCCTGAGGTCGGACAGCTTCCGATAAAGCATGATCTACGCGTGTTTTGCCCAGCAAATGAAATGCCTCACTATACAAAAAATGATTTTTGGAAGACTGGTGTTTCATAGCTTTTTTAATTAGATTACTCAAGTCAGAAATACCTTCCTTACACCATTCGGAGTCTTTGAACCCAAACATAATACATGTGTAGCAGAACATTTTGTTTTTTTAAGCGCACCCAGCCAACCAAGGAAATCTTTCATACCACGAGTACTGAAAACTACGAACGCGATTTTTACCGACTTCTTTAATCGACAAAAGCGGTGTTGGTCTTTTAGATTTTAATACGCATCGCTGTTCATATGATAAATTACCCAATGAAGTTGTCATTAAGAAATTTAGTATGTTTAAGTCTGGTAAACTTACGTCAGTCATATTGCTTTTTGTAGCACCACACAACACACAAACACACAAAGAAAGAAAAACAACACAGCAACTCCTCCCTGCTTCCCCGTGCGAGAAAAAAACAGCAGGAAATCGGTTTTCGTTGCAGGAAGGGTCGCATGAACCCTGGAACCAATCAGGTGCTCATACGCCAGTGTAAAAGGGAGCATTTCGCACGAGCTGTAGAGATCCAAGGTTTCCCTCCAGGCAGCAGAGTCTTCTAATCTGTAAGGCAGAGTCCTGTATGCCAAACCTACTCAGCGTCCAGCCAGCAAAGGCACTGGAAAAAATCTAGCTAGACAGCTGTTAGCGGAGCGTTGTAGGCGAACCGAGATAAATAGCTATTATAATGCTACATAGGTCAAACATATGTACTATTAGTAATGTTTTACTTTTTATTTACAGGATGCATGCATTTTTTCCTCATTTTAAATAAAGGGAACACCGGGCGTATGGGCGTTCATTAACGCTACGCCACTGCTTATATGTAGAGATTTATAACCAGTGGTATGGATAGTGAGGTTGCATGATTATAACTCAACATACTTTTGCCTCCATAGCACAGCTATCTGATGGGAGAATACCCAAAATCATACTTCATGTATCAGTTTTCGTACAGTCATAACAAAATGTCAAAAAAATCTGATGTTGGCTTTCTAAGCAGATTTGACCCCTAGTATGAGTTCATCTTTGTGTGCAATAAACTGATACATGCTATATGATGTTGGGTTTTCACTCATGAGATTATTGTACTGTCCAGACGTCTCTTGATTGTCTTGAAAACAGAAGATGACTAGAATCAGTAGCATGACCATGATTTTTGAAAGGGGAACTTATGCTTTTTTTTTAGAAGTCTGCCATGGATTTTGCCATATTTTCCAGCATTTAAAGTTATTTCTTTTAGACATGCTACTAATATCTTCAACTCAGATAGCCATGCTGCAAGATAACATGATCATCTTCCCATACAGGATATTGAAGTTTTCTTTCTCTCTGACAAAAGGCACTTTCCGTAAGTCAAAAGGAAACACACGAATGAAAATAACTTTCCTCGTGGACCTGGTGAAACCAGTTATTATACTGAATTCAGGAACACATTAGGTGAGAGCAACAGTCACAGTGTTTTCACTTAGAGTATGTTTCCAGCAAAATCAAAACCCTATTTCAGACATTTCTTTCTCAATTTGACCACATTTTAAGAACAATTAAGGCACCCTCATCTTGAACATGTTGCATCATGTTGCTCTCTGTTCAAATTACATTTTATTTTCCAAACTAGTGTCATTTGAAGTCACCATGGATGTCTCTTGTCTGCAAGTAGCAGATGCTTTTCACAGAACAACCCAACCTCCCATTTGGTGCATTTCATGCAAGAACGAACTTTATGCATTGAAAGAAAATCAACTTTATGAACACCATAGTGAATTTCACAATTGCCATGACTTGTTTAACATGTTGCACTTGGTTGTCTTTCAGAACATGCCCAAGCTGATATATGTAATGTATATGTAATATATGTAAAACAGCTTAGTGGTGCAGATTCCACTTTAAACTGTAGGTCTAGTCTCAAAACAGCTGGACATGGCATTATTTATAACATGTTATTCTGACTAAAAATACATAGCATAGATATCTCATTCTAAATACTA
Source organism: Lepisma saccharinum (assembly GCF_977018435.1). Lineage (NCBI taxonomy): Eukaryota > Metazoa > Arthropoda > Insecta > Zygentoma > Lepismatidae > Lepisma > Lepisma saccharinum. The sequence continues at coordinate 33,766,088 of NC_139257.1, forward strand.
CAAACATGACTAGAAATAACCAAATACAATCACAACACCAGAAGGAAAGGTAATTACTACCAGAAACAGCACAGACTCAATATCTCAAAACAATCACTAGGGACATTGAATTTTCGCGATACGCGAAATCGCGAAATGTGAAAAAAGGATGCAATTTTGAACATTCTGGACGTAACTACACCCCCAATGATGAAATATGCATGAGTTTTATTCGCGAAGTAATGCGAAATGTGTGCTTTTCCACGAAATGAACGCTTTTTCGCGAAATAACCGTGAAATATCATCAAATTAAGTAGAAAACCGGCAATCGAGGTTGTGCGTGCAAACTGTCGATTTGTAACGAAACGTTTGCCTAAAGTTTCCTACCACTTGCAGCTGAAGAACATTTTATCTTCGATCACATCAGGAAGACACTGCAAATTGGGATTTCCCATGCACATAATCTCAGTTCGAAAACTTCGCTCCCTGTCAATCTGCATTCCTTTCTTCCCCCGAATGTCTACTCAACTTCCAGTTTCATTGAACTTGCTAGCTGTAGCAGCGATAAGATTAGTCTGTTGTTTTTTTTTCCACTGCTGGTATATACCACTGATCTAACATTTTATTTACCGCTCTCCTCAGTTTTTATTTACCATAAATTTGTCTCCCTAACAATCACCAATGTATGCAGGGAAAATACAACCAACTGCCTCTTGACATAAAACTGATAATTCCCAAAAATAAACATTATACAAACAATAAAAAACTATTTGACAGAGAGAGCTCTCTACAGTCTTGCAGAATTCATGGAACAAGACAATATAACTTAGAAACATGGTCAAACTGTATACACTTCGCAAGTAAATCTCACAATAGTGGAACTAGACAACCACTCTGCCTGAAATTCCAGTGCAATAAACAATGTTATTTTGTTTATTCTTATTTTAATGATGCAATGCCAATGTATTTTTATTGTATTGAAATGGAGTGATGTATTTTTCTATTTTCACTGTGGTGTAACGATGTAATACCAATGTACTACACAATGTGTGTTCTTTTTTTGCTAAATACTGTTGTAATAACTAAATACTATTTTGTATCTTGATGTTTTCCATTCCCTTTTAATCAAGGGTCTACGGAAGAAAAGAAAATTCAAATAACTAAGTAGTGGAATTTGAGGTGAGGTCAGAGATTGGCTTGTTGGCTCAGTAGTGGAGCATTGGCATAGAATCTCAATGATCTACTTCATGGTTCGCCCTCAAAGTTTGCATAATTCTTCTGTGTTTGTGTTATTTAATAACTAATTCAATCTTTAATTTCTTCTCTCCTGCAGAGAATATATGGAAAATTCTGTGAATGCAACAATTATTCCTGCGACAGAGACCGAGGATTAGTTTGTTCTGGACCAGATCATGGGAAATGCGAGTGCGGGAAGTGCATGTGCCTACGAGGCTGGACTGGCAGTGACTGCAAATGCCCTGCAAACAACGAGACATGCATAAAACCAGGAGAAGATGACGTCTGCAGTGCGCGTGGCCAGTGCGAATGTGGAAGTTGCCAATGTGATAAGGAAAACGGATTTCAATATTCTGGAGCTTACTGTGAAGATTGCCCTGTAAGTATCCAATCCTTTAATGATTAAGAAAGTGCAGAGGTCATCCCACAGGGGATTTAGACCTCTCCACTTATTGCCATGCCTAAATGATAAGAAAAACTCATCACATAAGAAATTTTATGAAAATGTTAGTAGTAAGATGTTTAATCATTACAATGACAAAATATAGTTTTCATTAATACTACATTTTAACCCTAGCTTACCGTGCTGTATGATTGATTGATTGATATGTTGTTTTAAGTCCACTTTATGCACAGTAAGGCTAATCGGGACTGGACCTACAGTTTAAAGTGGGATCCGAACCACTTGTGCCTCCACCGTGCCGTACGAGAAACTTACTTACTTAACTAAGGGGATTGGAGGGAGGGGGGGGGGAAGGCTCACGAGCCAACATTTAAATTTTTTTACTAAAATTCAATAAACCATTTAGTTATTGAATCACTGCTTCCTTTGTTTTACCCATATGTGTAGTTATTTATTAATTATAATAATTACAAAAATTACCATAATTAATAAAAAATAATAATCAATTATTGCATGAGTGTCACACATATATTTTACCACTCATTAGAACTCTCAAAAAACATAATAATGTTTCATTAATACTTTTTTGTTTATTGAGATTCAGTTGTTTACTAATTATGATAATTACAAGAATTACCATCATTACCAGGCAATTGTACACTGTCACTGACGCAAGTGTCTCGAATAACACACGTTCAAAGATGGCGTTTGATAGGTCCATGAAGTACATTTTGCCACCTATTTACATTATATTTATATTTTTATGATCAAAAAGTTATACGGAAATATTGGGAACACTCTTCAGAATAATGTAATTTTTTTTCAATTTTTTATAAATATTTTATACTAATTTCAAAATAGAAGTTGTAGAGGTGGTGAACGTCGCAGGCCCCCACCTTGGTAAGTTAGGGTTACACCTAATAATGAATTTTTAGTGCCTATAAATGTGTGTGTATTAACACTAGAAGGACAGTACCCGTCATTTTAACGGGTGACCCTATTTTTATTGTAATTTTGACAATGTTAATTTTGCTCCGCAGCTTCCATGTTTTGTGACTTTTAACAAATATTAGTGCTCTACTCTTGTGTAAAATGTTAAACTTTTATCTCACGTTTGAAGGCTACTTCATTGGATTACTACTATAAGTACGATCACCCGTCATTTTGATGGGTACAGTTCTTAGGTAGATACATCTGTTAGCAATAGCTTATTCTAAGTGTGAGCGAACCATATTTCATCTTTGCCCATTGTTGTTTGTCTAAGGGATGTATTTTCAAGTCGAATGTTACTTCAGGTAGGTCAATGAATTAGCTTACAGTAAAAAATTAGCAAACTCTATTCGCTTACTCTATTTGGCTCAGTGCAGTGTCTTATGTTGCCAGAACGTGGCTTACTGGATCGTGATGTAGCTAGCTATAGCCTGACAAGTTAAGTCAAGATATGTGCAGATCGCTTCGGAGCACCTCCTATTACATCATCCTCCCCACCACTCTTCTACGTACTGGTCTGACCTTGAGACTACGAGTGGTACAAACTCAGCAAAATTAAGCTATAACAAATATGACAAACGATTTTTACTGTGTAGATTGTCAGTGCCGGCTCATATCAGGTTATCAGTGGTTCATTTGATTTAATGAGGTCTTTGAAAATGCGTGCGGTGCGCGTATCGTAAACTGTAGTATTACGCATGCGCATTAACGTTTATAACGAAGAGAAACTACTGGGCGAATAACTTCATTTTCTGAATGCAACATCGAGCGATCACTTGGTTTTTTCTTAAGCCAACTGGGCTGGGGGTTATTTTGTTTATTGTACAACAATCACTACGAGAAGGCAATCTTATAACACGCTTGCCTGTGTACTTTTTAAAGCACTGAAATGTTCTTGCTCTTTACTGTGGTGGGGCAATATGTAAATAACATAAAATTTGTTCTGAAGATTATTATTGATCTTAAGAAAATATGTAGATTAATCCGGCATAGCTCATACAAATACAAACACAAGTAATAAATAACCTTCATGTATCTTATGGCCATAAGTAACTGTTTGTTGGGATCCCTTACCTTTTATTGTCACTTATGCGATGCACTTCCTCACACACACTGCTCCTACTTTAGATTGAAGGGGATGGCTGTGGTTCGTTGTTGAAGGGGGGTAAAAAAGGATTGTTCACGGCTTCAGGTCAGGTTGGCTGATGTTCCGGTCACATGGTGTGATCTGCTTCATGTATTGTTCAGTAACCACACGGAAGTAGTTCCATTTACACAAAATTAAAACACAGCTCTTCTTGCTGCACTGTGCTGTCAGCTGTCACAAATCGCACTTCACCTACTTTGGTGGCTGATGCTCCTGCGACATGTTGTGATTAACACGGGGAAGTAGCTCGAATTACACAGGAACAAAACACCGCTCCTTCCGCTGCACGGTGCTGCCAGCTGCTCAACAGCCACACTTCACCTACTTTGGTATACCCCAAGTCCTGAACGTAGTAGCAGTTCGGCATCTTTGACCCAACCCCAGAGGAAGCCGACCGGAACCGTATCTGGTTTCGAGCCACCACCTGTTTTTCTGAAAAGCGCTGTTGTCGCTTATTCCTGCAGTGTTTAGACATCCAACACGAATATTCTCTGAAGTGAAAAATCAACTTGTAGGAGAAATGTATAAGTTAAAGGTAAAGTTCCCCGTGCATATAACACTGTGCCATGAAGGCACATTTAGGGGACTGGGGGTGGGTGGGTTAGGGCCCCACATATTCTCGATCTAAGCAATTTTAGAGGTTATGTGATCACCACCACGCTTCGGGCGCCTTTATCTCCCCCAGGCTGGAAAACTTCTGACATTATATCACTCACCCCGGATCGAACACGGGTCTCAAGCGTGGCAATTAGACGCCTTACCTGAAAGGAGAAAAGTGCAAAGCCTAATAAAGCATTATTATTTATATTTTATGGAAACTGTCACCTACCTCTAGTTCTCCTCACTGTCGTCACTGTCACTGTCGTCCACATTTATAATAAACTGGCCATCATCATTGTCATTGTCATGTCGAAAATATTCTGTTTCCTTTTTCACGACGTGTTTTACACATGATGTCCAATGTACTTCGTCAACTGACTCTACACTTTCTCTTAGTGCTTGGCACACACTGGCACTTAATGTAGGGGTCACATTACGTTTCCGCACCAATGTCTTGATTCGCGCCCATACTAGTTCAATAGGATTGAAAACGCAATGATAAGGCGGAAGTCTAAGAACAACGTGTCCTTGGGATGCAGCGAGCTCATCGATCACAAATTTTTTCTCCACTTTAGCTTCTTTTATAAATCCCAGTAGTACGGCTTTTGTGGGTGTCGGGTTTGGGACGTTTATATTGTTCTTATTCATGAACGATATAAAATCTGCTCGCGTTGTGGACATTGTTGGGATTTTTACTTTTAACCGGGAATGGTAGCTTGCGTTATCAAAAACAATAACACATTTCCTGTCTTTTGGGAGGTTTTCCAATAAACAGTCCTGGAACCACTTTTCGAAAATCGCCGAATTCATATCGTCATGGCTGTCAGCCTTTGCGTCACCGATGTTTTTGGCTGATAAAAATAAACAATTTGGTACCCAACCTTCTTTGCCTCCGGCATGCAGCACCATAATACGCTTGCCGCGTGATACAGGGGCACTGAGTGCACAAGAGCAAGAACCGTCATCCCATCCCATTTTACTGACGTCATGGGTGTCATACCACGTCTCGTCAAGATAAATCACCCTGTAGCCCTCCGACCTAAACTTTCGCAGAGTCGCCAAATATTTGTATCGCCAAGTCACTAATCTTACCGATTCCATGATTACCCGCCTTTTGTTTAAAACACGGAACCGGAAACCCATGTTGACAAGCAGTCGACACAAATGTCTCTCTTGGTAAGGAAACTCGCCCGCTTCTTTTACACGATTTAATAGTTCCTTTACCGAGGGTGATTTGCCTTGGGAGTAAAATCGATAAAGTTCACGACGAACTACTTCACAGCAAAAATTATCTACTTTTCCAAATCTTTGTTTTTTGTTTCCTGGTTTCTTTGGCGTACGAGGCCCCCTTGTCACCACTTTCCTAACTGTAGATCTGTTTAGTTTAAGAATTTTTGCTGTTTCAGCAACTGCTCCTCTCCCTAAATTATTTCCAACCACATATTCATATGCATTGCAAATAATTTTCTGGCTCTGCTTACTGAGGGTTCGGGTGCCATTACGAGCAGGGGTATTGTTGATGGGATGTTGGTCAAGGGGAGGATTAACGGGAGGTGGGGTATTTGGCTGGGGTGGATTAAGAGGAAGTTCTTCATTCACAGCGACGTTACACTCCCAAGGTCTCCACATTGTGTAAAAAAAACAACACAATAGCACAACACAATAACACAAGCTAGCAAAGATAACGCACCCGCAACTTCACGTTAAGAAATTTCTAAAGAAACTGAATTGGCAACATCTCATTTAGTCCACGTGGATTTGACGAGAGCTGTCATTTATTGGGCGAACGCTATTGGTGGGAAAGGTTTCAGGGGAGGATTTACTGGACTCCACGTGGACCTGATATATGGTTGTAAGGGGGAAAACTGATCTTTCGGAACTTTCTTTGAAGTAAAGTGAGGTTTCTTTGGGGACCAGCACTATAACGTGTCTCCTTGCATCGCTGGATGCCATATGCAAAGTTTAGCCACACTTCGAAATACAGCTCCTCACTCCTCTCACCTCTATATCCTTGTGTCCCGTCTTTCCCCAAAGATGCCCAAACTTCCCCTGTGTTCTTCCAATGTTGCCGGTTTTAGCCTTGTACAGTGGCTCTAACACACACACACACACAAACACACAAATACCCAAAAGGAAGAAAAAACTAAGAAAAAAAAAGGACACCCTAGCCAGTGTAACTTGCCTGAAGAGCCCGGTTCTCCCTCTCGCCATGCCAAGCAAGGGACTGGGTGCGACTTTGAAAAATAAACTGGTAAACTAACTGATAAAAGAAAAACGAAAAGCCAAAATTATATAATAAAAATTTTAAAAAAATAATAAATTTAGGGTGGCACTACATCTCCCCCCTCAGATAATTAGGATAACGAATATGAAAATAGTATCATAATTATCTGAACCTATTTTCTTAAACTTAAAATAAAGACTAAACCGGGGTAATGCCCCTTCTTTCCCCCCGGCTACGCAAAAAAATTAAAAAATAACAAAATAAAGAAACCCACTAAAAGCATTCACAATAGCAATAATCACTCTTATTTAAATGCATTCCCAAAATATGTTTACTCCTATTATTTACAGCTTTCCTTTTCTCCATTAACTCTTATACCCCTGCCTGGTAAACCTCGCCCGACAAGGTGCAAGGGAAAAGGGGAGGGTTTTTAGCTTCGACCTTTTTCTCCCTCCTTTCTGCAGGCCAGAGCCTCTTCTTTCCCAACCACTTGGGTTCACGCTCTCGAGGGTCCCTTTGTATTCGGAACAGCAGGTTGTCCTTGTCCCTTTGCCGTTGTATAAGGTCGCAGGTTCGATGTGTTATACACTCCAGCCTCTTTGTTACATTGAAAGTCCCATAACAAATATGCATTTGGGGCAACCCGTTTCTTTATTTGGAATGGGCCCACGTAAAGGTGCACAAATTTCTTGCAAATTCCCTTTTGAACGTCCGAGAACGCAAATGACTTTCTTAAAACAATATATCCTACCTCGAAGGAGGTGAGCCTTGCCTTGCCATATTGCTTCTTGCGGTTCTTGGCCGCTCTTTCTACGTTTTCCTTTGCTCTCTGCAGCTTCCATTCATAGCGTGGGTCATCATTCAATGAGGGCAATTTAAAAAGTTTCTTGATCTCGTCGTCCGGTTTCCTGTTGAAAAACAATTCCACTGGAGCGAAGCCTATGGAGGTATGAACCGCCAGATTTAAACACTTTACCATATCGGAGATGTGTTCCGGCCATTTCTTGTGGCTCCCATCTATACACAGCCTAAACAAGCGTGAGATCTCTCTCATGCATCGCTCGACGGGGTTCGACTGAGGATGCTTAGTGCTTATAAAGCGTGCCTCGATGTCTCTCGACTGAAGCTCTTCTTTCCAAAGTCTCGAGGTGAACTGAGTGCCCTTGTCTGTGAGAATAGTTCTCACGTTGGGACACATTATCAAAAATTCGTTCACTTTTCCCAAAACGGCCTTGGTGGTGGCCTTTCTCAGAGGGTATATCGCGATGTATTTGCTAAACAAGCAGCACATAACGAGGCAATATTCCAAGCCGTACCTAGCCTTTGGCAGCGGCCCGTACAGGTCCACCGAGATCACCGCTCCCGGTTTGTCGGCGATCACGGGATGCATCGCTCCCTTCACTTCGTAATTAAGGTGCTTTGTCCTCAAGCAGAGGTCGCACTCGTTGACAAACCTTTTAATTTGGTCCTTCATCTTTTTCCACGTGAAGTGTTCAGCAACAGCCCAGTGTGTCTTCTTTTGTCCGAAATGGCCCCGACCGTGATAAAATGCGATTAGCTCTTTGGCAACTTGCTTCGGAACGCACACTTTAAAGATTCCTCGCTCTCTTTTGCACAATATTCTATCCTTCAAGGCATAATCTTCGAACTTTCTCGCCCTTTTTCCATCTCCCGATTTCAACATCTCATCTCTTATTCTCCCAAGTTCAGGGTCCTCTTGTTGACGATTTGGCAACTCTCGCATGAATTCTACCAATTCAGGCGATGGCTTGAAGTGTATGTTCGCTATTACCTCGTGCGGCTCCTTTATTTCGTGAACGGTAGCGCTCCTTGTGCCGCTAGGGTAACGCGAAAAGAAGTCCGCCATGTTTTCTTCACCCTTGATGTACCGGACATCAAAATCGAACGACTGTAGGAACAATATCCATCTCGCTATTCGTGGGTTTGTTAACCTGCATGTGAATAAGAATTGTAGCACCTTGTGATCCGTTCTGACAGTGAACTTTCTTCCCAGTAAATACACGGCGTTTTTCTGTATGCCATAAATAATAGCTAATAACTCCTTCTCCGTTATTGTGTACCTCGATTTGCAGTCGCTGAGGACGCGGCTGTGGCATGCAATCAGCCGAGGACCCCCTCCATCTTCTAACTGGTACAGCAGACTGCTGACAGCCTTGTCGGAAGCGTCTGTCTCCAGATACAGCGTCTTTCCAGGGAGAGGGCTACGGATTATCACATCCTGCAAATACGCACGTTTTATCTTCTCGAATGCTTCCTGGTGCTTAGGTAACCAGACGTACGCCGCTCCCTTGCGAAGAAGTTCGAGAAGGGGCACCGTGAGCTCTGAATGATTCACCTGGAAAATCCTGGAAAACTGCAAGTGGGCTAAGAACGACTTCAGTTGCTTTGCGTTCTTTGGCCTGGGAAAATCATTGACGGTCTGTAGTTTCTCTGGGTCCTTCCTTATCCCGTCGGACGACACCTTGCATCCCAACAACGAAGCTTCCTGCCTCGCAAACTGGCACTTTTCTAATTTTAGCGTTAAACCTGCTTCTTTCAGTTTAAAAAAATGACTTGCAAATGCTGCAAATGGTCCGAAAAATCATCATCGGCAAGAGAAATATCGTCACAGTAGGCCGCCATGAAATGACAAGTTTCATCATCCAACACTTGCCGCAAACACCTTATAGCGCTCGCTAACGCTGTCTTCAACCCAAAGCAGAGTCTCTGAAATGTGTACACAATGCCCTCGTACATAAAACCCACATATTGCTGGTGTTCTTCTTTAAGGCCGATTTGGAGAAAAAATTGCGATAGGTCAAGGCAAGAAATATATTTCTTTCCTTCAAATCTCTGAAGCACTTCTACTACGGAAGGGGGAGAGTCGTATTCTGGCTGTATTCTGAAGTTGGTACCCCTGGAATCGAGACAAACTCTGACTGATTTTCCTCCCGGTTTTCTCACGCAAACAAGTGGATTCACGAATCGTGCCTTTGCTCTTTTGATAATCCCCCACTGTAACCACTGCTTAATTTGTTTGCTTACATCCTCCCGGTACTGGTAAGGAATGGGATACACTTTCTGAGTGAAAGCTTTATCATCTATTACGTCGATTTCATGCTCGTATCCACGGACCCCCCCCCCCCGGTTTGTTATAAAATATCTCGCGATATTCGAAAAGCAGCTCTCTTAATTTTCTCCTTTGTTCAGGAGTCAACCCTTGCGCCCTTTCTACGCTCTCGTAAATTTGGATGTTGGTAGCCCTAGTTTCTTCTATCGGGTGGCTCTGTGATTCTTTGGTCCCTCTCTCAAACCTTCTAAACGAATCTAGCGGCTGATCTTTATTCACGGAGTCCCTCTCGTATAAAGCTTCATTTGAAATTACATTCACATTGTGTACATCTCCCTCCATTACATTCTCGAAAGATTCTCGTCGTCCTTTCTCCCTAACCACCGAGTGATTTTCTTCACAAAATTGATCTCCCTCTACTAAAAACGCAGGCTCCTTCTCGTGCCGGCAGCTACATCCTTCAGCCCCGCACACATTTCCTGTATTCGGACCCACAGGACCCATGGTTGACATAACTTCGTCCCCACAATGACAAATAGGCTCCATACAAGAGTAAACTATTCGGAAATTGTGCAACTCCTGACACGCCGCTGGCTCATTAAATGTTGAAAATTCTATTTCTGTGTACCCCTTCTCAGTTCTTAATTTTAAAACATGCTGCTCATAATTCAGGATTGCATGGTTATCCTCCATGAAATCAGTGCCGAACAAAATCGGCTTTACTAAATTTCTTATCACTAAGCAGTTTACATGTATTCCAGTCCCTCAAAAATTCATATTTAAATACGTCTGTGTGATTACTTTTGAAGCTTTAGTCCCGAATGCCGAGACAACTTTTAATCCGCCTACGGTGAGGCAAGGCAACCGTGGGTTAATTTTCAATAGCTCCAGCCATAAACTCTCGCTAACGCATGAATGTGTACCCCCGTATCCACGACTGCATCATAATACTTTCCTTCTATAATCACATTAATTTCAGGCAACGACCTTTTCTCGAGGTCTGGGGTTCCTCTACAAATTCCTTTAAAACCGAGCATACACGCTTTACAGCAGTCTCGCACGAGTCGGCATCCCTATGGCTATCCTGAGGCTCACTTTCTTCGGGTTGACGTAAACAACTCTCAACCTGACCCGCAAAGCCCCCGCTCAACGTGCTCTCCCCTTGTCATGGTTCGTTGTCAGGAGGGGGTGGCCCCCTCCCCCTCTGACTTTCAAACGTCATGGCGTTTATGTTAGGGAAATTTGGGGGTGATCCCTCCCCTCGGGCACTCCACTCCCCCCTTCTCCATCGTTGCCAAACGTCCAACCTACTTGTCGGTTTGGGCTCCCTCTTCCTCACTGGAAACCTCCCCTCCCCCGAGAAGGTTGGTTGGGAGGGTTGTCAAATTCTCTCCTGCGTCCGTTGCCGTAATTGCCCCGTGACCGAGCTCCCCTCTCGGAGTTGCTTGGGCCTGGGTTCGCTTCCATAAAATTTATGGGTCTCGGACGATGACGTGGGGATGACTGACTCGAACCACCGTAGTTCATTGTTTCCTGAAGTTCTTTCAGTAACCCGAGTAACTGACTGCTGGTGTCGATGGTCAACCCAAGGAAACTCCTCTGCACAAACGGGGGAAGTTGCTTTATCCCCAATCGAACCAAGGCCTTTTCACTCAGTGGTTCGGGAAGGATGGCATTCCTTTCGATGAGTTCCATGTAGTACTCATAATAAGTCTTCCCGCCCCCGGCAACATAGCGGTTCGTGAAAATCTCAGCTTTCAGGCGCAATAATTTTTCTTCAGATATGAAATACGACGCAAACAGTTCCCTGAAGGTGGCAAAATCTCTGCATTGCTTTCTGTTAACGTTGAACCAGCTGAGTGCGGCCCCTTTCAATGACAAGCTCGCCATGCCTACCTGTTGTTCAGCCGGGATTCGAGCCAGGTTTATGTAAGTTTCCAGCTCCATGAGATAAGAGCTGGCTCTCACTTCATTCTCCGAACCAGAAAAGCTTGGCAAGCGCATGTCCCTGTGCAAGTACACATTGCTTGGGGTTGTACTACTATCGCTGCTCGCCGCAGGGGATGCCGCGAGCAACTGTTCGCTCGCCTCTCCCGAACCCTGGACTTCGTTCAAGCGGGCGTTTAATGCTTCTATTTCTTCCCTTAAATCATTTTTTAGTCGACTTTCATGACGCTGCAAAACCCCATTAATCTGCTGCGCAACATTTTGTCGAACTTCCTCTGCTACATTTTCCTGAAGCTCTGCTACAGACTGCCTTATTTCGGCCGCATTTTGCCTACATACCTCCGGTTCGCACCCGGAAACAGCCGTCAATCCCTCGCTTAAATTTCCTACAGTTCCTTCTAAAGTACTGGTTCTTACAAGCTGATCCACAATTTTCCGTGTCCCTGCGCTAACTTTTGCCACATTATCTATCCTACAGGTCAGATTTCTTTCCATTTCAGATTGCGACTTTTCGAACCGACGCGCCTGTTCCTCCATCCCTTCTCTAAATTCTCTCCGTAATTCTCTCATTTCCTGCTTGAAATCCATCATCATTCTTGCGAGGTCATTTAATGTAATCGGGACAGCTTCCTCCCTTTCAGATTCAGACTCCATACTCCTGTCCCCAGTATTTTCCGTATTCCGTTCTAAATTCCCTAAATTTTGTACATCCTCTTCTAAATTTTTTGTGACCTGATTAGCCTCGATGAAACTAGAAATTCGCATTTGCTCCCTCGTTAAAACCATGATTGTCCCAAACAATACAAAGAAAACATAAAATAACTCTATAAATGCCTTAAAAAAACTATGATAAACGAAACTTACAAAAAAAAATTGAAAATGACTCACAAAGCATTACTGTTTTTAGTGGATTTCTCCCCTTTGCTAAGAAGAAAAAAAACAAAAGTGAAAAGAAAAAAAAACACCCGCATTACTTAGGAAAAAGTAATATTTAAGAAAATTGGCCAAATGATGTGCCTGAATGTAAGGAACTTCCCCTTCAATTTAAATATTATTTCATCAATCCAGTCGCTTGGGTGGCTTGACAAAAGACAAACCGGAAAATAAGTTTGAAAGCTAAACAAAGCATGACTGATACTGGCTACTGACAACATAAGTTAGTTGCTGATATCAAGATGAAAATATGCTAAGTTTACTGATAAAGTTTTGAACAAAAATTGTCCTTTCTTTTGTTTAAGCCTAAACATCGGTGGTAATCGTGCCCCTTAGTTGGGCTGCCAGTTGTGGTGGGGCAATATGTAAATAACATAAAATTTGTTCTGAAGATTATTATTGATCTTAAGAAAATATGTAGATTAATCCGGCATAGCTCATACAAATACAAACACAAGTAATAAATAACCTTCATGTATCTTATGGCCATAAGTAACTGTTTGTTGGGATCCCTTACCTTTTATTGTCACTTATGCGATGCACTTCCTCACACACACTGCTCCTACTTTAGATTGAAGGGGATGGCTGTGGTTCGTTGTTGAAGGGGGGTAAAAAAGGATTGTTCACGGCTTCAGGTCAGGTTGGCTGATGTTCCGGTCACATGGTGTGATCTGCTTCATGTATTGTTCAGTAACCACACGGAAGTAGTTCCATTTACACAAAATTAAAACACAGCTCTTCTTGCTGCACTGTGCTGTCAGCTGTCACAAATCGCACTTCACCTACTTTGGTGGCTGATGCTCCTGCGACATGTTGTGATTAACACGGGGAAGTAGCTCGAATTACACAGGAACAAAACACCGCTCCTTCCGCTGCACGGTGCTGCCAGCTGCTCAACAGCCACACTTCACCTACTTTGGTAACGTGTCTCCTTGCATCGCTGGATGCCATATGCAAAGTTTAGCCACACTTCGAAATACAGCTCCTCACTCCTCTCACCTCTATATTCTTGTGTCCCGTCTTTCCCCAAAGATGCCCAAACTTCCCCTGTGTTCTTCCAATGTTGCCGGTTTTAGCCTTGTACAGTGGCTGTAACACACACACACACAAACACACAAATACCCAAAAGGAAGAAAAAACTAAGAAAAAAAAAGGACACCCTAGCCAGTGTAACTTGCCTGAAGAGCCCGGTTCTCCCTCTCGCCATGCCAAGCAAGGGACGGGGTGTGACTTTGAAAAAGAAACTGGTAAACTAACTGATAAAAGAAAAACGAAAAGCCAAAATTATATAATAAAAATTTTTAAAAAAAATTAGGGTGTCACTACATTACTCTTGGCTGCATATTTTTGAAATGCAAAAATCAAATCATGCCGGGTTCAACGAAATCCACAATCTGCTCTGGAAAGCCCCTTAGAGGACAGGCCAGAGAAATTGTTTACAATGTTGCAACATATTTGCCAAATTTGAAGGAGTTACATAAACTTAAGTATAATGTTGTCGAGTCCACAAGTGCTGCCACGGGAGTATCTAAATGGATGGTTTTTCAAGTTTTAAAAGAATTGGATTGAATTGATTTGTTGTTTTAAGTCCACTTTATGCACAGTAAGGCTAATCGGGACTGGACGTACAGTTTAAAGTGGGATCCAAACCACTATGTGCCTCCACCGGGAATCGAACCCGGGATCCCTTGATTACAAGGCGACAATGCTACCACAGCGCCATCGGTGAGTTCAAGTTCTAAAAGAAGGAAAGAGTCATTGGCGAAAGGTGAGCTGAAGTTTTGTACTCCGACAGGTAGAAAACAATCCAGGAAAAAGCGAATACAAATTTCGTTGAAAATCCTCAGACCATTCCGCTTCCTCCAGGTTGCAACACTGCGAACCAAGTTTGCTGCGGAGAATGGAGTGTGGAAATGTGGTGTGAGATGTGCAACAACAATTAGAGCATCTTGTTTTCAAACTTGTCAAGTTATACCTCATTATCTCCATGATTTGTCAGATACCGAACCTGAGGAAGAGGACAATATTTATGAATATGATGAGTGCAGAGTAGATAATGACAATGCCGGAATAGGTGTTCGTTACATACTACTTACGAACTTGTCTACATTTATTCTTCAAATGAAGATGTGATGATAATACATGCGAGTGTTGGCAGATTGATGTTTCCTCCTTTATTAATTTTTATCGTTTTTCGTGTATTTTACTTCACTTTTGTGCAACTTTGGGATCATTGTAATGATGGAGACGAGTGATCATATGATGAAATTGATGAATGGACACTCACAAACATCTATGGCCAGGCTTGGATTCGGACCTGGAACCCTTGGTGTCGTAGCGCGATGTGCTAACCACTACGTCACGGGGGCCAGCGTTTCCTCCTTTCCAAGTGAGTGTTCGTGTATTTCTAATTTTTGTGATAGAATAGCATAATTATATTTTTGAAAAGCTCCCACCAATGAGGAAAGCATACGTAGTCTAAATGGTAAGAAAAAATATTTTTACAAACACAAAAACTTAAAAATAGATAAAAATACACCATAAGTAAATAAATAAAATACACTCATAAATAAATAAATGAATAAATGCAAGAAATACACATACACACCATGATGTTGACAGGTTATTTATTTATATATTTTTGTACAGATCATATTTAATTATAATTTTGACAAAGTTAAGTTAACTGTACGTCTTCCATGATTTAACTGAATATGAATAACATGGTCCTTCTAACCAGACAATTTGTTCCTTTTGGGACCCTCTATTAGCCGCTGCAGGAGGCAGAATTTGTAATGACTGTCTATAATGATGTGAAAACAAAAGAAAAAGAGAAACACAGGTGTTGTTTCACTTTCAGAATAAAAGCAGTGAATAATATTGTATGGAAAAACTGTACCCGTCAAAATGACGGGTTCGTCATAATAGGTAGTTAGGAAATCCTCCTAGTGTTAAGTTTAGTGCCTATTTTGAACAATTGTGCCTAAAAATGCCATTTTCATTTTCCAGCTTTCTTTTGTTGCTTTGACTCTCTTCTGTAAAAGAAATCTCATTTTATATGTATGTTCTTTAACAATTTCATTTAATCACTATTCATCATCGTCATCATTGCACAAACTAAAAAGTAATAGAGCATGACACAAATATAAGAAAAACACAAAAAAATACAAGAATCCAAGTCAATAAGTGTATAACTGTGGGATGTTTGGTTGAGCTTTGCGGTTAGCTGGGGAGGAAAGGGGGGTTATGCTCCTGTGATTTAACATGGTGACAAGACAGGGAGGTGATGGTTTGTGAAAAATTTTCTAGCTTCAGGAATAGCATCCCCCTACCATCCCTCTTCACTTTAAGCAGTGTAACTGGTCAAGAAAATCAATAAATTCAAGTCATGGAGCCTTTGTTATTTTATTGGGCCCTTTTATGTACTTATCTTCATCTTTTTTGGGTGCTTATTTTCACGTCATTTTACATATTTTAGTGCTTACAAATTCACACTCTATCAGTGCTGTTAATTTGGTCAAGAGTACATACAAGTATTTGCATTTTCATTATTTGAATTATTTCTTGTATCTACGGGGGTAAGTCAAAAGTTATCTACACTTTTGCCACAACTTTTCTCAGGTTGGCCGCACTGCCTACAGCGCTTGTGTGCTACAAGGTTGTACTTTTGTGGTTGTGTGGCTGAGGTTTGATCTTAATCGCTCCATTTTTCTTTCTTTTGTTACAGTGTAAACATGGCCGCTCCACTGGCAGTGTGCACCAAGGAAGAACTGCAATCAGTGATCCAATTTCTCTGGCCTCAAGAAGTATCAGGGATTGAAATTCATCGCAGCCTTTCAGTACAGTGCTTTACTGCGTAGAATTGTGTATGAGTTGATCGAGAGGTTTACAAATGGCCGGCAAGCGTGAAACACGAAGTGGGAGCAGGACACTCATCTACCTCCATCACTCACAGGAAGATTAAAGAAGCTCAAGAGATGATTCTGATGATTCGATGGTTACCCATCATCCAAAGCGATTATTCTGACATCATCAGATGTACTGAAAGCCTGAGATGAATTTCAGCCCCTGACACACCCTCAGACCATAGAAATCAGATCACTGTTCGCTGTTCTTCCTTGGTGCACACTGCCAGTGGACCGGCCATGTTTACATTGTAACAAAGTAGCACACAAGCGCTGTAGGCAGGGTGGCCAACCTGAGAAAAGTTGTGGCAAAAGTGTAGATAATTTTTGACTTACCCTCGTATATATTTTCCTATTTCTGGAATAACGCAGCATGCTGTGGTGCCAGGGTTACCTGGTTTGAATCCCAGCTTGGGTATAGGTGTTCTTTCTGAGTCTTCCTTCATCAATTTCATTATATCATCACACTCATCCTCATCATTACATTTAGCCTAAGTGGCAGAAAAGCAATGCTAAATGACAAAATATTAAAAAAATCTTAAACTCATATATTGTTACATTACAGACATGTGCTGCAAAATGTGATGAACTCAGAGACTGTGTGGAGTGCCTCGTGTACCAGACAGGGAGACTTAATGAAATAGAGTGCGAAAGGGACTGCTTGGATGTTAACATAACAGAAAAGTTTCCAGGTAAGGATCTCATAAGTATTTATGTTGAATTGTAAGGTTTCATACAATGGAATCATAAGAATAAATACAGGGTGTCCAGGCTAAAAGTATCCGTAAATAATTAATTATAATGTGAGAACAACTTACTTTAGATTATTAATCTAAAGTTCAGTTGGTAAGAAATTTCTTCAAGATTTCTTTAATTACATTTTCGAGGTCACTGGTGCAATATTGTTTTCACATCTTCAGATCTACAAACAGTGCCCATATTGAACTTAATTAATATTCATAAAAACTTGGTGACTTAACTTAAGAAATATACTACAATAAACTTTCTAGCTGCAGAAATTTATGTATGTATTTTTGAATACCTTTATACTGGACACCCTTTATAATTTAAAATGATGTGCAGTGTAAAGCAATGGTGTATTACCAGCACATGTACGTTAGTTTGGATGGCTCATAAGACATCTTTACCAGCACCACGTGGAAGCAATTAACATGCTATTTCTTCAAAACAACATGTGATGTTTTCAGCTGTCTTTTTCGTTCATTTGCATACACATGTAGGTATGACATACTCGAATCACATCCATTTTTACTATTATTTGGGTGCATCAGCAGTTAGGCTATTTTGCACCCTTCACATTATATGGGGTCCACCCCCTTACCATAACTAAAATATAAGTATTATAACATAACTGTAATGTCGAGGGACCAAAATATTCTTACTTAGGTTAAAAGCAGAGGCTGTAAGGGGACACTCAGCACTCATAAGGACAAAACACAGAACAACACACACACAGCCTTTCAAGGATTATACTGGCCGTAGGCCCAGATGCCAGAGCCAGGGTCTGCAAACTGCAGTCCAGGGTGTACTATGTGGAAGTGAGATTGACAATTGGGTATCATGGGATCGAATTTATAAATGGGTTATTACTCTTCAATTACTGCTTTTTGGTAATACCTATATTTTACTTTTTTATTTAATGAAAACCAAAGAACATGCTTACAGCATGCAACAATTAGGGGCCTAGTGGGAAGTGTTCAATTTTTAAAATTTCCCGGAAATTACGATTTTCTAAAATTTTGCATATTTTCAGTTTTTGTTTTTCAAAATTGAGGGACAGGCATTACATGTCCTCAAAGAGTGGTCTTCTCTGATGCTGGTCCATCCAGTATCCATAGGGTCAATGCTAGTAGCGATTTTCTCAATTTCCTGTAAGCTGGCAACACTGCTTTGCTTATAGAATGTTATTATTTTCTCTCAGAAAGTATCACCTTATTTTCAGTGCAATTTTGCATGCTTGGAGGAATGCACAACTGCTACATACTACGGGTGGTGCTAGGTATAAATTTCACCTCTGGTGAAAGCTCTGTAATTCCAAAATAATTAAATTTTAAAGTGAATTTCATCTGTGTACAAGTATTAGTTCTCGAGCTACAATTTTTTTTTATACTTCGCACCAAGTTTGAAAAGCGGGCACTCAAAAAGTCTCAGCTACAAAGCTATACATGTACACGAGGCTCCATCTGCTAAAGGCTAATGTATTATGGTAAAAGTGAAACTACATACAAAATAACCATATCTTTGTACATATGTGTTTAGAAAGTTCATTTTCAAAAGTAGCTGAGTTGCAGTTATTCTATTATAATTACTTTATTCTAGACAAGATATAGTGTCTGTCTTAGTCAAGGCAATCGAAGCATGTGCATGCTGATTGGATGAGTCCAGTGGCAAAATGAAGATGAAATGTACAGATTGGGCATGAAAGGATGGCCTGCCTCATCTTGTGAAACATTTTCAAACTATTATTTCTTCTACATTCACCCTTTCCACTACTCTCTGCATGTGCCCACACCACATCACCCCTCCTGATGTATCTGCACCTGTTCTTGTTTTTGAAGCATATTAATTTAGGAGAAAGTTTCATTTTGGACCAAGTGAGATAAGGCCAGTTTTTCATGCCCAACCCTGTATAAAGGAAGGATACAGGTTCCGTGATAATTGGCTGGCCCTGAAATAACTTTAAAGTTTCACACATAGTAAGCTCATCAGCAAAGTGTGTTAAAAGGGGAGTTAAGAGTTGTAAAATCCATCATAACACAGTAAACTGAGTGATAAACAAAACAACCAAACACGTACAAATGAAATACTGATCTTGATACTGCAGCATTGTATTTTGCATGTTTCTACCTACTTTCCCTATTGTGAGTAGATCCATCTATCGTCTAGAGCTAGTTTCATTTTCCAGGGCCAGACAGTAAAGTATGTAGCATCTATTATTAACATTGTTTTCCTTAAACTATAATAAATGTTATGTATTTATTTAAATAAAGAAATATAAAATGTAGAAGTAAGTAAAACTCAGAGCAAACCTTTATATTTGAAAAAATCTTGTCAGGCAAAATATTTAATATACATAGAAAGGTAACTGTTAAGTTAATTACTAGTTGTCTGAAAAGAAAACAGAGTTACAGTTTCATTCAAAATGTAACTGGGCTAGTTTCATTCAAAGGTAACTGAGTTAGAGTTTCATTCAAAGGTAACAGAGTTTCATTCAAAAGGTAACAGAGTTTCATTCAAAAGGTAACAGAGTTTCATTCAGAAGGTAACTGAGTTAGAGTTTCATTCAAAAGGTAACCAAGTTAGAGTTTCAATCAGAAGGTAACCGAGTTAGAGTTTCATTCATAAGATAACCAAGTTACAGTTTCATTCAGAAGGTAACCAAGTTACAGTTTCATTCAGAAGGTAACCAAGTTACAGTTTCATTCAGAAGGTAACCAAGTTACAGTTTCATTCAAAAGGTAACCAAGCTACAGTTTCATTCAGAAGAACCAAGTTACAGTTTCATTCAAAACAAAACCGAGCTAGAGTTTCATTCAAAGGGTAACCGAATTACAGTTTCATTCAAAAAGTAACTGAGTTACAGTTTCATTCAAAAGGTAACACAATTGCAGTTACTTATACTGTATTACAAGTAATTCATTATTTAAAACGCTGATATATATACATAAATATACTTAAGAACTTATATTTGCTTCATTGATGCTTGTCTGATAAAAAATTAATTCAATTTTTTCCCCTAGAAAAGAGTGATCCAAACGAACAAGACTGTAGCTACCCTGATAATTTTGGGTGTACCTTCACTTTTCGATACAAAAATATTGAAGGAGGTAACACTTTAGTGTGGGCCCTGAAGGAAAAGGAATGTGGTGCAGACATTGATGTGTTAGGTAAGTTGCAGTAACTTACTAACTTCTGTAAGTTTTGATTTTCAAGTATTCAATTGATGCCTATAATTGAAAGTTATGTTTACCGAGATTTTTTAAAGAAAATAGAAGTTTACATTTTAGTAGGAATTGCACAGATTAATAGGTACAAGGGGCGTTCAAGTCAAACCAGGACTTTCTGAGTTTATTAAATAAGGTAACAAATTACAGGGAGTAGAAACTGAATTTATTTTTCGATGTACTCCTCTGCTACATTTACACACTTATCCCAGCATTTAACTAATGCCTGGAAAGCTTCGGTATAGAAAGATTTGTCAGTATGCCTCAACCATCCAAGGTCTGCCTGCTTCACTTTGTCATCAGTGCTGAAATGGTGGTATCCAAGGAACTCTTTTAGGGGTCCAAAGGTTGTGCCACTGCTAAATGAGTACAAGAGCATAGCACTCCTAACCTAACCTAACCTAACCTAACCTAAAAACACCATGTGTGTGTGTGGATGTGTTCTGGAATAACTTCAGTAACTTTTTAAATTCATGAAAATGAATAATTGTTTTTTCGTAACTTATAGCCAGGGTGGGATACCTCCCTCATATTGCTGCATCTCCCTCATAGGTTGTAAATCTTCAGTCCTTATGGATGCTACATACATATTATATTCAATAATTGATGTAGTACCTCGATGCTTCAAAAGAATTAACAGGAAATTATCCTACGCTGCAACTTCTTCAAATATTACACTGCTTATCGGAAGTGCTTGTGCCGTTGTTAACATTAAAACAAGTGTAGTGAAATATAAGCGACCCATTCGTCAGCATGATGAACCTCTAGTTGTTGCTGTAAGTTTCCATGACCAGGCTGCACTACTCATTCGTAGCTCTCCAATTTCCTCAGAATGGTGGCTGGCCACCGGTCCCATACACAGGCCGAAATCTCAGGAGAACAGTTGTTATGCTGTGCACGTCACGAGCCAGAGCCCAAAACCTTAGACCACAGACATGGTGCGGGACAGAAGTGAAATATAGTAAAATATAAAATAATCCAGAGGAACAATAATTCTACATATAAAGTGGATTTTATGTTATGTGTGACAGCACTATACTCGACTCTCGCTTATTTGCAGCCTGTGAAGGTAATTTTAAAAGTAAGCCAATGACGGCGCCAGAGGAAGGGCATAGAAAGGGACGATGCGCCTGGCTGAATTTGGTAAATTTTCTCGCTCCAAATCTATTCCCCCCGTTTCTGAGGTACACCTTGTCTAGTTGTCTGTTCAAGGTGTCTTCTGTCATGTGATTAAGATCACTCACCTAGTGAAATAATGTCACCTGTTTGTCTCAATGTAGCAAGCTGACCAAGCAATAATATTTTTACTGCATCTATTTCTTTGCAATCAGATCTAAATAATCATACAGTTGGGCACTAATACTTCCACAAGGCAAGTACATATGACAATATTGTAGGACCGGGTGGGAAACTAACACGACTCAAGTAAAAGTCGTTAGCCTCTCATTTTGCATTTTTAACATCTCGCGAAGGTATTTTCTAAGAATGTGGAATAATACTTTATATACAAGATAAAATTATGTTGATTATTTTATATGAAAATACTTCAAATTTTCACAGGCTAAATGGAACTGACAATTAGTGTGATTCCAAACAGTGTTCTTCCTCTATTCGCCAACAAATGAAATAAACACCACACAGCACCAACTCCAAGAAGTTGGATCATCAGAGGTGCCTAGTTCACCTAAATATTGGGGGGGGGGAGAAGAGGCAAGATTGGCAACAATATTTTCTTATACTTCTAATACTGTAACAGGCAAAATTCTTTATTGTTTAATCTATACAAAATTTGTATAAAATAGTTTTACTTACGTGTGACTATAGAATTTCGAAACTACGTTTCGGGGTTCAACTGCCCCCTTCCTCAGGTTCTTTTTCATCTAGGCACAAATCATTTTATGCTGCGTCAAGAGTGTTAAAAGGATTAGGTTAAAAGGTTTGGTTAAAAAAACACTTGTTAAAACAGGTCACCATTCCTTTAAAACCCCCAGTTAAAAATCCTGCTTTAAGGTGTTCCCCATTCTCCGTAAGACGTCTTTTCCCGGGATCCTATTAAATTGGCTAAACACCTTCTGTTGTTCTGCTTGCTCAGGCAGTCTACTCCTCAAATTCGAAATTCTATACTCACTCATGTAAGTAAGACTATTTTATACAAATTTTGTATAGATTATATTATACAATGAGTAACTCGCACAATACGCAAATATGTTATATTTCTTTATTGTATTGGCAATAGTAGACACCAGTCTCCTATGTTGAATGGAATTCCTTGTTGTGCAGACTTTCTGCCAAACAAGCCACAAAAGATAGTGTGTCCGATATTTCCTCTAGGAAAGGGAAAGGTACCATCTCTCCCTCTTCTTGGTAAATATCACAGTTTTGAAAAACAGGATGAGGCCTAGCAATGCAAGTGTCAGTTAATCTGTCATCAAGGGTGACTAGGTGAGACAGCGATTGCTAGTGTTCTCAGATACCCAAAGTCTTTACATGCACATGTGTTCACACATCTTTTCCACATGCATGAGATAGTGATCACCCTGATAGGTTGTCCTCTGAAGGGTAAGACAGTAGGAAATGGATTTAGTCGAAAATGGCCACTGGAACAGAAAGGTTGCTTGAAGGTTAGGGCAAGTATCGAGACACACTAACTGAAATGGTATAAAAACCCTCCCTTTTAGTAAACAGTATCTTGTACTAGGGGAATTACTGCCCAAGGCTGACAGTGTCGCTTCTGCTAATCTTAGGTAAAAAGGACTTTATTATATTCTTCTATAGTATGGCACCTTAGATTATTTCCCTTCAGTTACCTTTAGGATTAGCACTTAGAACTTAATATCTTAGAACTTGGTTATTATAAAAACTGTGAGAATTTAGAGAGAAAATAAACCTTAGAATTGTACAAATTGAATTATAAATGAACTACTCTGAGCTACGAACCCCAAGTGACGTTAAAGCCCCCTTTGGCATTGCAATACTTCTTGAGGAACTGTGGGTGGCAGAATTTCCTCATCCCCCTAAAGTCTATG
Organism: Lepisma saccharinum; assembly: GCF_977018435.1. Taxonomy (NCBI): domain Eukaryota; kingdom Metazoa; phylum Arthropoda; class Insecta; order Zygentoma; family Lepismatidae; genus Lepisma; species Lepisma saccharinum. The sequence continues at coordinate 33,789,513 of NC_139257.1, forward strand.
AGGATTAGGGAGACGAGTAAAAATGGAATAAAACATCAGTGATTAACACAGCAGTAAAGAAAAGTTTTATTTGCACCGATTGTGAGTAGTAAGAAGAGGCACCGAATGTGTGTTTTCGCAAGGTTATCGAGATGAGAGGGATTTTGCTTGGTGTCCCGGTGGGCCAGTCCGGCCCTGGTGTTGGCAATGCTGTAAAGCAAGCATTGGAACTTGGAACTTACGGCCATTTCTTTGGATTATGTCACAGTACAGGAACCAACCAACAATTTTTAACAGTTCATTCTCTGTTAAACTCAAACTTTCAGATAGGTTAGAAATACATACGTGGGTTAAGTCATAAGTCATGGCAACTATTTTTTTTCTTGCGAACAGGGGACAACAGTAAAAATCTAAGATATACGTTTGAAAGTGTATGAAATGTACTTTCGAAAGAAGCCATCGGATGGTGTATGTGAACAAAGGTGAGATAATAAGCATGCACCCAAGTTCAGTTGGTGAATGGAGGTCATGAAGCAGGAGCAATGTTCGTACGTTAAAATAGCAGTTCTCTGCGGCAGAAATGCATGGGAATGCCATACAGAGCTACGGGAAGAACTGGGTGTGCATGCCATGTAATATCGAACAGTGGATAATGTGGGTGAATACTTTGAAGGTTCTTAAACAGTGTAGTCTTGTGTACTTGCTGTTCATGCCATAATAAAACACTGTTGTCAAATGTCCTGTGTTCTGCCTCTTCCCTACGAGAGTCTCCTGAATTCAGACTTCATAGCTTCATTCGAAGGTTCATTCCATACACTTATACATATCTTAGATTTTTCGTGTTGTCCCCTGTTCACCAGAAAGAAATAGTTGCCATGACTTATGACTTAACCCACATATGAAAAATCAATCCCGACATCCTACCAACAATACAGGCCCGTAGCCAGGCAAGGGCCAGGGGGGGCTCAGCCCCCCTGACAAGGTCACCAGCCCCCCCTGGCACTTCCGCGATCCCCCCTGACATTAGGTAAAACTATTTTGTATTCTAATTTGTTTGGGGTGAACAGTGAAAATGTAGACAGAATATATTATTTTGTTCACAACTTCGTTCGTTCATCTTGTTTATGAGCAGAAGTCTAAGCAGCGGCAAGTGTTTAGAAGATTATCTAGACTTTAGAAAGTTCTTTCATAGGGAGCCTTCTTTATCTGTACCTTTCCTGCTCCTGTTGCAGCCTCTCGCTTGACAGAAATCTGTGACTTTGATGTCATTATCCACATTCCTTCCGCATCTGCGTCAAATGTGAACAAATCCCAAGTTTTAATGCTTTGGCCAGGGATGGAATGTACGATAAGAACTATGATTGAAGTTAATATTGTACATTTTAACATGTATGATATAAATATCTGTATCATCAAAAATAGTATGGAGTGTGTATTAAGGGATGGTGTCAGTAGCAGTGATTAGAACTTCAAGAGAAATATAAAAAAACTGTAGTATTTGTACATGATATTTCTAAATTTTATATTTTAAATTAACTTAATGACCCTCGACACAGATAATTTACCTTCATTTAATACTAATAAACTTTTAAAAAATTGACTTGGTTTACAAAGCCCCCCCTGATATCTCGTGAGCCCCCCCTGGAGGTCGGTTCTAGCTACGGGCCTGCAACAATATATACAGATACATGTAGACAGTGTCTCCGACTCAACAAATATTCACAAGAGAGCAAAAACAAAGAACTGCTTTTGCCCAATGTCAGGGGAATATTGAAAGTTAAATAACATGACTATACTCCTTCAATGGCCTTTTGTGAATGTTACACATAATTATAATGTATTTGTGTAAGAAGTAACATACTCCTTATTTTCTTTTAGGTCTAGTACTTGCTGTAATTGGGGCTATTGTATTCATAGGAGTAATATTGTTGCTTGTTTGGAAACTCATCACTACTATACATGATAAAAGGGAATACATTAAATTTGACAATGAAAGGAAGAAGGCCAAGTGGGATGTGGTAAGTAGACATCAAATATCATTCATCAAGGTTGAATATTGTTTATTGTCTATTCTAGGGCTAAGCTGATACTGATGCCAATGTATTGAGATTGAAATATACTAATTGGATTTTATTCCCTGATACAGGCCAATACCTTCTAGAGTTTGGATAGTTGAGTTGAGTTAGTGTTTTACGTCACTTTATGCACAGTAAGGCTAATTGAGACTGGACCCACAGTTTAAAGTGGGATCTGAACTAGAGACCTGCACAAGACCTGGAAAAAACCCGTCTGCGAGGAGGCGCGCCTGCAATAATATGCAACACGCACGTCAAGCCCAGGTGTTCGACATCGCGCAAGCGAGCTTCACATCACAGTTGTGCACAGGGATCGATGCCTGCCAGGTTTTTCTATTGCCCGGGTCTTAAGAAGACCCGTGCGACTCGATGTAGTTCTTGCAAGTAGACGCGAGCACTGCTGTCAGTGTTGCCAACGGCCATTATATTTCACTACGCATGGAAATATTTGAATTTCTGCTAGGCGCAGGTGCCTTGAGGTTGTATAATCATTGGCGTAGCAAGGGGTGGGTGAAGTGGGCGACCACCCTGGGCCTCGCGCATGTAGGGGTCTCGCGTCCCATGAGGTTGATATGAAAAACATAATAAATGGAAGTGAGAAAGATAGAAAAGGCTAATTTTTGTGGGCAATAAAATTAAAACATTTTTTTATCTGGCATTATATTCTAGTTTAACGTTATAATTTGAATGAATACGTCAAATCAGAGGCGGGCGGGAGCTCTAAGCCTAAGGGGCCCCGAAAAGTCAAAATAATTATAATTTCTCATGTGAAACATTAATGCAAAAATTGCTTGAACAATTTTATCCAATTATTATTTTCTTGAATAGAAAGCGCTTTCTCTTGGCTTTTCTTCTGTCTCGTGACCTTGCATAGCCTACACGACTTTAATATGTTAATGATAAAGCACCTCAAACTGCCACGGAGCAAAGTATGGGGCATTTAAATGCTTTCGTTGTTTTAAACTGAAGAAGGGCATGGATAATATTAGCAGTTCTTCCTTCGTTCCTACAACTTCAGATGCAGCTATTGGCCTCTGTAACGGGCACGAAGATGATTTATCTTCAGAATATCCTGATAAAGTTCTACGTTTCAGGAATGTGCTTAAATCTGAAATCAAGTGCTTTGGCAAAGTTTCTTCTCCTTGATAGCTCTACACTAGCTTCCAGTGTTCTCTGTATCCTGTACCGCCTTCTGTTTGTTTCCTATTCTTCAAGTAACAACCACGAAAAAGGAACTATATTTCTCAAAATTTAAACTTAGGAAAAACTTCTGGAAGGTAGTGTCGAATGGTATGATTCAGCCCAAAATTTACCGGACTCAGTAATCTCACTCTTGAACGAGAAAGGGCAAGATCTAATGTAAAAGTATCATTCGCTGCCCAGAAGCCAGCTTTCTGTTAAGCAAGGTGGTGTGATTTAAATCAAAATTTAAATTGGGGAATTCTATTTTAAAAAAATCACTTATTGAAATCACTTTAAATAAAATTACAGAATAATGTACACAAGAAATTTGTAGATATCAGAATCACTTTTTGTGAAAGTATATTAATCTCGTATTCATTTAATGGTGTTTATTATGCTCTAAGAAAGTAAATAAAGGAAACAAAATAAATGTCCTGATGGGGTGAAGCTCATACGAAAATAAATGTAATATGTCATCTGAAAAAAAAACCCACTTAAATTTCCCTTGATTTAAAATTCAATAATTTTTATAAGCAAAAATAGCACATTTTTTAAATAGAATAATGTACAAAATACTAATCATGTTAAACCGTAAATAGTGTCATTTTCATTAAACTGTAAATAAATATGGCAGCTGATATTTGGCTAACTATCATTAAAACCTTTAAAATTCGGCTACAAAGACTGTAAATATTATTTTAAGTTAAAATTATAAAGTACATCCAGAATTTATATTTTCACTGTAAGAAAAGTTACTGAAATTATAATAGTTTCATTAACACACTTAACAAACATTTTCATATTAGGTTCATTATGTTCAGTTCCAGAAACAGAGAAATGCATATTTACATGTAATTTGTTATTTGCTTTAATCAAACTGTTCAAATATTTTACAGGGCCGTTTATCAGAAAAAGCCTTTCTTTAAAAAATATGTCTATGTGTACGATGCCAAAGAAAAGATCGATTTAAATAAAAAATATAAAAAAAATATTTTAAAAAAACATTATTTTTATCCACCCAGCTGTTAAGAGGGGCGGGGAAGGGGATAAGTAAGTATTTGTATTTTCTTCTTTTGAATACATAAATGTCAAAGAAAGATATATTAGAATATGTGAAAATTCAGAGGTAGAGCATCGATTTGTATAATTATTAATGTAAGTGTAGCCACAACCAGCCATTCTAAGTAATTACATACATTTCCTGGAAGAATCTGACTGTACTTGAGGGACAGAAATTTGTTTCTTGTGGACGCGTACTTTACGATTTTGTTACGCCACTGCGTCAAATATTTAATATTACAAGAACATTAAGACGTAACAACAAAATGAGATTCACAATTATTATTATCATCTAAGCCCTAAAATTCAAAGTAAACTGGTACAATTAATGTGCAACAAAGTCAAAATTTCTAATTAAAAAAGTCAAATTAGCTGTATCAATTGATTACACCAAAGATTTCACACATACGGTGCAAATGACTACCGTTTTAAGATTTGTTGATGTTGAAACCAATTGTGTCGAAGACCTTGAAGGCAGATACTTTGGGCCCCTAGACAGGATTGTGGTTTAGCGCAGTCCCTTCCCCTCGCTCTATCAAGCACAGACATTTTATGTGCGTCCTTCGATATTTTCTGCTTAAACCATGGTTTGTGACATTTACATCCTACAAATTTTGAAATGAGGAAACAAAGAACGACTCATTAAATAATATATAGGTTATATTTAAAAAGGTTCTTATTTAAGGATATTTCTGTTGTCTTACTGTCTAAAGAACATCTTAAAAAACGTACTATTACTACTGCCTTGGTTAATGAAAATTCCAGCAGCGTGTTAATGTAGCTCTGCCAAGTGTAAATTTCTCTGTCGCGTACTATTAAATATAATTTTCGTCAGAAATTAATTATTATTATAGGCTATTATATAAATATAATAATTTGCTGACATTTCCTTGATGACTGTATATTGATTCACATTAATATTTCAAACTTAAGAACGGATGGAGCCTTGCATTCTAATCTCGCCCAGGGCCTCGCGATATGTTACTACGCCACTGTACTTAAGATTTTTGTATCTCCTCAAATTAGTTTCATTATTATGTCAAACCAACTACCACACATTTTCCAAATTTGTTTCGAAGGTCTTCAAATAGGTTTGTGTGTCTTGTTCATTTTATGTTACTTTTCTGGTCTTGAAATCGTAAATCTTCTCTCGGTTTCATTTTTACGTTGTTCGTTTGTTGAAATGTGTAAATAGCATTGCCTGCTATTTGCACCCGTATGAAGATACAAGCTAACAATAATTATATTTTGCATCGTATTACTATCAATGCGGTCTGTAGAACTAGATAATTAGCAACAACATTTTTTTTTTTTTTGTACTGGGTACAGAGTCTGAAGAAAACCTTGCTAGAAGGTTGAAACGTTATGTTTAGTTTATGTTTTAAAATAAAATAAATTTCTGCGTTGGTCAGCATATTGAATTTTTCATATCATGGAAACAAGGCTTAATGGTGTTACAACAACATGAGCGAACGACGATTTGTTGAAAGAGATGACAATATTCAAAAACCTTTTATAATGCAAATTCTGATTTCATGTTCCATTTTATGAACCATCGTTCCTTAGTGTTCAGGGGGGGGGGATCTTGAGCAACTAATTCGGATATGGAATTGGCAAAATTACACCAGAGAGAAAATCTGTTTAATTGATTCATTTATTTGGTCAATTTATGCACAATAAGGCTAATCAGGACTGGACCTACAGTTTAAAGTGGGATCAGAAGTGAAGTTGCCTCCGCCCCTCGACTTTTTGAAACTTTTGCACCACGCTAACCTCATGTATCAAGGGAAATTAAACTGTCCTTGCCCCCCCCCCCACTTTTGCACCTTGACCCCTTAGTTTTGGAACCCAATTGAGTGATACAAATGTTTTCTACCAAGGAATAAATGTCTGCAATTTCAAATTGATATAAGTGATGAACATTTTGAGTGTTCCTAGAACAGTTTTGAATCTAAAAGTTGGCAACGGTGACTGCGTGACTCATGTATCTGGAGACGGTGCAAAACCGGAATGAGCGTTCGCTGAAGATAAGCGAGCATCGACTTGCAACGCCTTCCAGGTACCCGTGGGCTTTCGATGCTTGACGAGTCAAAACTCAGGTATATAGTTTTACTCGCCCGCCCGACCAGCCAGGTGGGCCTAGTAAGCGATTGTGACCGATATGCAGCCCTCTGATCTGAACCACTATGTGCCTCCACCGGGTTTCGAACCTGGGACCCCGTGCATACAAGGTGATGATGCTACCACTACACCATCGGGGAGGTCCTAGAGTTTGGATAGATAAATTGATTAGCATCCATTTAACTTCTGTGTAAGTTTGAAATTGTCACATTGTACATGTACAGTCATGGACACTTCTGGGTTGTAAATATTCCATTGACTGTCAGTGGAATCGTTACAACCCAGAAGTGTCCGTGACTGTACAAGTAGCTCACAGGGTCCACAAAATGCTGTGCAACACTTTCACATTTTCTAGTTATCCTGAAAATTACGTAAAATTTAAAAATTATAATTTATTTTCCACCAGTGTTGTCTAAAAAAATTGATTTTGTGACCAAATGATAGCTATTTATTTTTATGTATTTCTTGCATATTTTATAGCAAACCTCTTGTAAATTGATGCACATAATTGCAGTGGAATATTTACATATCAATATTCTGAACAACTTTTAATTTTTATGCCAACTATGCATGGCACATTACACTACGATGCCTGGGGTCCCAGGTTCGAATCCCAGCCAGGGCATGGGTGTTCTTTGTGAGTATCCCTTCATCAGTTCATCATATCATCACTCATCGTAAAGTCACTCATTATCACCTTTGTGGTTAGCCAAAAGTAGCAGGTAAGTGAAATAAAACAAAACAAATAAATCAATCAATTAATATTAATTGTTACAATTTTCAAATATTGATATCAGTTCAGCCCTAGTTTATTCTATACATATCTTTATGATAATAATTTAAATTATATTTTGGTTGAGAATGCTACTATCATTTAGTGAAGGCCATGGATACTTTAGGCCATATCCTTGTTCGTTTCTGTTCTATGCCCTATCCTTTCCATGTTGTGATCAGTAAAAGATGCTACATTACCTAACCAAAAACCACACATTTCCATACATATTCTGGAGTCTCTGTAACCTATTTTCCCTCCCCAAAAGTAATTTAAGCATCATGAATATATAAAGACAAAAGAAGATCTATGTGGGTTAAGTCATAAGTCATGGCAACTATTTTCTTCTCACGAATAGGGGACAACATGAAATATGTAAGATATACGTTTGAAAGTGTATGGAATGTACTTTTGAAAGAAGCCACCAGATGGTGTATGTGAACAATGCTGGGGTAGTAAGCATGCACGCAAGTTCAGTCTGTGAGTGATAGCGTTCAAAAATTATCCTACACGATAACGTGACAGCTCACATGGCGGGCATTGTTAGGCATCGCTTAGAGCGGTGGGGATGAAGGTTCTTCCACACCTCCTGATCTAAGTTCATGTGACTATGATCTCATCCCCAAAGTGAAGGCGCCATTGCATGGGAAACGGTTTGCCAACAAAGAAGAGATCGTAACAGTATTTCGGGGAGAGGTGGCACACGTTAGTGCTGCACATGCAGCGGATGGTATTCAGCGCCTGCCCCTTCACTGCCAATGGACAGTGGATAACCTGGGTGAATACTTTGAAGGTTGTCAAATAGTGCAGTCTTGTGTACTTGTTGTTCATGCCATAATAAAACACTGTAGTCCAATGTCCTATGTTCTGACTCTTCCCTACGAGAGTCTCCTGAATTCATACTTCATCTGGTGGCTTCATTCGAAGGTACATTCCATACACTTTCAAACGTATATCTTAGATTTTTCGTCTTGTCCCCTGTCTGCGAGAAAAAAAATATATTGCCATGACTTATGACTTAACCCTTGTACATAAAAAAATACCAATTTTTATTGGCATATTTTTAAATTTATAAGCACTTCCAAGTGTGTTGTAAGTATTTTTCTTATTTTTGTTACAGGATGGAAATCCTTTGTATGTTCCATCAACGTCAACCTTCAGCAATCCAATGTACTCTAAGCAATGAGAATGTGTCAGTTATAATCATAATCTGCAAGATGTGCTATGTATTATTAATACTCACTCAACTCATCCTGTGCAATCGCATTGAATAATGAACAAAATTCATTTTTTTGTGATTTTCCACTTCTCCTGAATGTTGAGATGACAAATTTATGGAGACTACAGACAACTGCCATTTCAACGCATCTTTTTTTCTTCTGTTATTTACCTTCTCATTCAAACCCACGAGTTGCATTTATTATTTAACTCCCACCCCTATAAAAAGCAGGGCAAAAAATATTTTCCCCCCAGTGTTTGAGTTTTACCTCTTGAAATTAAAGAGCATGAGCTTTGTATGTATACAGTAGGAATTGGACAGATTAATTGGTATCAGCCAATGCAGGCATATCGGTGTATCGGTAAAATTACCGATAATTGTACCAATCCGATAGGGGAAAGTCTTACAGTACCAGACATCCAACAGTACTGGACAACGCTAGTTCTTACTTCAGATGGTACAGAGCAGCAGTTGCCAGGGACCAGTGCGACGTGTATGTATCAATGTGTAACATAGTTTGGGCGCGCAAGTCTACGTGGAGTGTCGTGGGAAAGGGGAGAGGTAGAAGCAGTTCGTAGGAAAAGTTTGTGTCGAAAGTTATTTTCATGGTGATATTCCTCCAGTTAGAGATAAGTAGGAGATATTGTTTCATAGGTAAGTGTGCACATAGGCATCTAGTTCATGATAGCTGATAAAGAATTCACGATAGCATCTGCAGACAATGTAAAATTGGACGAGGTGCTATCATGTGCCGATCTTACAGTACTGGACAACGAAGTGTCTTCCAGTAACGGACAAAAAAAACTTCAAAACCAATCATGCAGAAAGATGTTGCTGGGCTTGTTTGCCTTCTCTTCCATCTGTAGAATGGAACTTGTGCAATCAGCTCTGTGCTGTTCGGTGTTTTTCCTAGGGACGCAGGGGTATTTGTCAATTTGGATTTCCTCCCCGCTGAGGAACTTTACAGAGTTTAATGCAGATTATGTTTTTGCAACACCAGTGCTGAATGATCTGCCACTTGCCACATTAACACACTCAGCACAGAGCAATAGCAACTGCACAGCCTCTGAACCAGAACCCTTGTACTCTAATCTGTGAATAAGAAGAAAATGAAAACCCACAAGAGAAGAGAGAATGAGACATGCAGAATGTTGGAAAGATGAAACAAGAAAACACATCACGCACTTCTACAATGGGAGCAAAGGAGAATGAAGACTACATGCCACCTATAAAGAGGACAAACCACCTGGACTTCAGTTCTGATCAGAAATAAACAACAGAATGCATCATTTGTAGTCAGATATTCAATGAAGAATGGGTGCAATGTCTCTCGTGTAATGCTTGGGCCCACGTCCAATGTGCAGGTGAGAAAAGCATCTTGTACTTTGCTTGTGAACATTGTGAGAACATGCTAAACTGTAGGCTAGTGCCTTGGCACTGCATTTAGGTTGTCGGTGATATTTACTTTATATTTTCGACTAATCTATAAGCTAACACATTGCCTGTCCGATACTGGACGATGACTTTTGCTTTTCTTCAGATGTTACTATTTTTTGTTTGCAATTTTATTCGTTTCCATTTTTCCGCAATGATTCCCTGTTCTTAATAAAGAATATCTTGAAGTACCATACTCATTTTCTAAGTACCGCCAATAAACTTAGGGTGCCCGGTACTGTAAGACTTTCCCCTATATCTATGCATGTCTTACAATTTTGTGCAATATTGTTCCATTTTGTTATGATTTTTATGAATAAAACATATAATCTCCATTGTGCACTTTTTCATTCATTATAATTATATATATTAAATAAATGTGTATATTTATGCTCTTCAATAGTACAAAAATGTTGTAATACAAATTGTCAGTAAAGGAGTGTTTCCATTTAAAAGTGCATTTTAAGAATATTGAACAGATATGTGCAGTATATAAATAATTATCACAAATTAGTGTTTGTTAATAGTAAGGAAAGCTGATATAAGAGTGGATTGTGATAATGATGCCAATGCAATTGCTTTTGAGGACACAAGATTTTAAATATCTATTATATCTTGTAAAGAACAGCAAATAAACAACTATTGTTAGGAACATTTTTGTTCGTTGAGGTCTTGTTTCTATGCTACGGAGTCCCCAAAAGTGCTGATTTTCATCCAATATGTATATACGCTAGGGATGTGACGAAGCTGAAAATTTACCGATGCCGATGTACTCACCGATAATTTTTGGAACCGATACCGATGCCGATATTTAACCGATTCCGATACATAAGATTATTAAACAGAAATGGGATGTTATTTTCTGCATGACAAAAATAAATTTGCTATGTACATTTCTATTGCATATCATATGCATATACATATATATTCTCAAGAGATACGAATGTACATTTGCATCTACAAAAGTTGGTTATGTGAACCTAGAGATTTAACATTAGTACACAAGCAGTTCTTTAAAATGCAAAATGAATTCCTGTTCTGTCAGATTCAACTTCAGAAATACGAGATTTGGAAGCACTTCAGGAAGTAACCTACTTCTCTTATCGCAAATCTGTTCAGCAACACTGAACACTCAATCACTGAATACTGATGCAGCAGGTATGCTCAAGTATTTTTTCAGCACTTGCTTCAGGTTTGAATACTCATTTTTTAATTTCCAATACAACAGCAGATCCTGGTTCAGCAATGTACTGTTTTATTTCCGATTTATAGTTAGGTTGATCCTCTGAATGAGAGTTTGCAATAATTTTATTACAAAAACTCTACAATAATGACGAATCATAACCAAATTTTCAATAAATCTTACAAAACTAGAATATAAAACTTATTAGAAGGTAAGACTCTAGTATAATCTGTACTGGTTTAAATATCGGATTTTTGCCGATTCCGATACCGATGCCGGTATGTCAATTTCGGCCAGTTTTCATACATCGGTAATCGGCTTCGGCACATCCCTAATGTACGCGAAACTAAGCAGCATGATTTCATGGTTGACACTGGCATGTTTTGTGGTGTGTGTTTAATAATTAAGTAAAGCTTCAGTGCTCTGCAGACTGTGTTACCAATTAAGGGAGAGAAAAAAACATCCACTAGTGTGTGCATCTGGACAAAATTTAGGCATTCTGTTTTTCATGAAAATATGAAAACAAATGTATGATACGTGAAAGATTTGAAAGGGTAGACCTAGCTGTCTCATCTTGTCAGTGTTGCTAGTGATGGAATACTGTATGTGTGGTACATTATCATTTTTAATACATATTTTGGCAGAAAGAAGTATAATGCCAGTGCCAGAAACTCTCCATTTTGTGGTCACAATTACCACCAAATAACCTATTAACCATCTTGAATTTAATTCAGTGCAATATGTACGCCATTGTACTGCTTTCTTCTTTTAAGCTTGTGTATCATCATAATTTGAAATATGACACAATGTATTTTCCAGCACAAATTGTAAGATTGTGTGGATATAGTTAGTTGGAGGTTGGATGCTTGTTCAAGCCTTAGGGCTCAAAAAATGGAGAAGCGACAATGCTTGTATGGTTCAAACAATACGATTATTACAAGTTGGGGTATGTTTCATGCAAATTTTGCTAGCTGCAGGGTTGGCACACTCATCCTGCATCTCCACCCCCTTTTAGCATTGACAGCAGGCATCTCGTAACAGGCAGCTTCAGTATTATAAAAGATGCATAAAGCATTATTAGAATACAATATGCACTTGAAACATCAATGTTGCATTATAATGAAAATTTTTCTTTATTTCTTCTGCATATTCTAATCTTCCGGGATCTGTATGTTGGTAAAAATGGAATGTATGTTGTCCATTTCCATCTGAAAGAAAACAAGAAATTATGCATATGTTAAATGAATTTTCGTAATGATGAAACAAATTCAGGCAACAAACAAGACAGTTTTAGAGAAATGAGGGGGTCAGAGCACAAAGTAATGTAACTCCAGTTACATGTATAACGTCGAACTGTGAAGTATCAACATTTCAGTGCTAGAAGTAAGTATCTCCTATGTTTCAAATTCTTGTTCATAGAGACACCACTATGTTTGTGCTCCAACAGCTAAACATAACACTAAAGAGAACTGTCTTGATGGAGTTATACCACTTTTGCTATGAACCCCTAAAATATTGGACTTTATTTATATTCCATCTTTGGCCGCTCAGCCATTTTTTTTTTATGTATGACATAGCACTAAAGTAAGAATTTTCTGCATGTTCCAGTGTTGATCAAACACATTCACAGGATTCCCACTGTCCTGAAAATCCTGGAAAAATCAGGGATTTTATTTGTACTTGCCAGGATTTGGGAATACATTAATATGGAGTGAAACCTTGATTTTCTTTTTTAGGGCACCAGTGAAAAACTTAAAATGCTGGAAAATATAATGTGGGAATATTTTACACCATTTTGCTGTATTGGAACCATTAGATTAAATCCGTAATGTGGAAAAATATAAAATTAAAGATTGTAAAATTGGGGTTCTTCTCTCTCTATCTCTTGTGATCCCCCCATCTCTCTCTCTCTCTCTCTCTCTCTCTCTCTCTCTCTCTCTCTCTCTGTGTTTTGTTGTTTATTTTACAGGGTGTCATTAAAATGGCACCTGTAGACGACAGAAACATACAGGGTGTCTGGCTTAGACCTTTAACATATGGAGGTTTTGTGAGGTTGTGCTGGTGCTGGGACAAAAATATCCATGAGTTGTGTTTCTCTGCAAAATTATGCTCTTTTAAAATGTTAAAGGTCTAAGCCGGACACCCTGTATAGATGACACATAAACAAATTACTTGTTGTCCATATCATTTTTGTTATTTGTGCACTGTTCCAGTGCTATGAAATTTCAATTGCATTGGTCTAGGAAGGTGAATAAGAATAGTTCTCCATGTGTCCAAACATACGTGAGGACTACAGACCGTTGAGTCCTACAGATTTGTCCATGACAGGAATTTAGGAGATATTTTTTTATTATACCTATCTCCTTGTAGAAGAGTACAAAGTGTACTGTACAAGCCAAGAAAGATGCAGTGTGTGCCCTCTGTGGGCAATATTAAGAATAGAGACAAAAATAGCAACCCCTGCTTGCTTGTGTGTTGGACACATTAAATGATGTAAGAGCTAAACTGAATTATGCAGGTATTAGAGAGCTTTCACACCAAAGTGACAGGCAACATGATCCTCTTCAGTCTGTACAAATATATTCACTGTGCACTTTTGGCCCCAGACCAGGCAAAACTATGCATGCTATTCATAAAATGACACTGTCTGACTAAGGGAGAATTCATACCAAAGCGACAGGTGACATGTCGCTTGAGGATTTCACCAATGAAGCATAGGCTTGTGCAACCTGTGATGCTGCTACAGTGTGAAACATTGCTGCAGATTGGCTTGAAGAGGCATGTGTCACCCCTTGCTTCGGTGTGAATTCTCTTTTACACACAAGCAACAAGCAGCATGCCAACTTGTCATGTCAATCTGGTATGAAAAGTTGCATTTATTTCTGAAGGTTCGTTTCAAACTGACACTTGTCACTTCATTCTGAAAGCTCCCTAAGACACCAAAAGAGATGAAAGAACACAAGTAACCTAAAACATCCTGTGACACACTTTTATGTAATATTTTAGAATTTTTTTAGTGCCACTTACCTTCTTAATAGGCTCATCCCAATAGGAAAGTCATAGCTAGTGCATTCTTCTTCAGAATCTTCCATTTTGATTTGATTTTTCCACGCAATAACACCTCTTTCTTCTTGTGTTCCTAAATACCAAATGATACCAAAAGCCCATATTACTGATATTGCAACAGTTCAGAATTTATCAGCTATACTTGCTGGTACCTCCTTGGAGTATAGGCATCACTCAATATATATGCAAAATACTGATTTACATTTTTATCTAATATGAATATCCTAGTTGTTTTTTTAAGTGAACTTATCAATTCTTTGCCAAAACTGTGGTCAAGTGTACATTTTCTGATTAAGATGACACCTACTTTAACCCTTAACTTCCCACGTGCGGTCTCACAGACCTCTGGCATTTGTTGTTGTTCTGTTGGTTATGTGTAGGGGTGGGGTAGGAGATTGTAGCACTGTCTAGTTGTCTCTTCCCAGACCCTGCATTGGTTTACGTTGTCAGTACCCACTTGAACATGACCTTGAGCGATATTGATAGCTTTTTTCGTGCTTAGCGGTCTCCAAGATCAAGACCTAGGCCTGTGTGTTATGGATTCATTACCCGGCCCATCGTCTACTGTGTGTGTTACAGACCCTGATTTTGAGGATACTATTTTAAAATGGTTTGAGGATCCTTTAGGAAGTGATGTGGGATCAGACCCCACCCCTATGCATGGACAACGGAGTAGCAATGGATGCTGGTGGTCTGTGAGAACGCATGTGGGGAGTTAAGGGTTAAATGCCTAAGGTGTTAGGTTCGGCTTGTAAGATTTGGATCTTTTAGCATGAATAATACATTTAAAGTGTATTCATGCTACGATAACTGAGCCTAACAGACCTAACCTAACAACAGAAACATTCCTATAGCATTCAGCAGTTGTTAAGTATTTTTTTATATTTATTTTAAAATAGAGGTCTGTGAGACCGGACCTGGGGCACAGTGTGACAAAAACATGACCTGGGAAGTTAAGGGTTAATCATCTGATATGGTATAAGTGAATCTGTGAACATTGGTGAGCAAAACTCTGGTAAAATAATAAAGTATTGTTGCAAGTAATACATCTATAACAATTTATCACATGAGTACCAGAGGAATGTAACTCCAAAAATGCTGTTTTTAGTTCTGTTTAAATAAACTCTGAAGAGTTCTATTAGGAGTCAGACCGACATATCTCCACTTCCAATACTTTGCAGTAAGGTGAAGTCACGTATCTCCAATTAACTGGCTCTTTTTAGGAGTCAGACATATTCCTTAGAATATATTATTTCTTCTCTCCTGTAAATTTGATAAATTGGAGTTATATCCCTCTGGTTCTCACATGGCTAATTGTAAAAGGAATTTCAGTTGGTAGAATGTGTCAGTAGGAATCAGTAAAAAGGATTTCAGCTAGAGATTCACAGAAGAGCAATGGTGTAGAAGATTTCACAAAAGCATTCAGTATTCCGGGAAAAGTCAGGGAATGTTAAAATATTGATGTTTAACTGCAGTATCACATCTTTGTAAATGCTAATTTAACACAACATTTTTAGAAGTAAAAGGAATTGCAAATAGAGCCATTACTTTAATCTTTTTCATATTTCTTTTTATTTATTTGGTGTTTTTAAGTCCACTTTATGCACAGTAAGGCTAATTGGGACTGGACCTACAGTTTAAAGTGGGATCTGAACCACTATGTGCCTCCACTGGGTATTGAACCTGGGACCACTTTATTACAAGGTGATGATGTACCACTGCGCCATCAGGGAGGCCTCCATTACTTTTATATATGTACTACAAATATTGCTAAGTAAAGATATTACAGAAAGATCTGAAAATAAGTTCGAAAATTCCTGTATAATTATTTTAAAAACAGGTAATTTGTTTTGACTCGGTGAGAGGAAACCTTGACTTAGACATGCATATTCATTGATTCATTGTTTTCTGCCCAGGGCCAGGTCTTTCCTTGCAACCTCCATGCTGTTCGATCTTCAGTCCTTCGCTTTGTAGCAGCATAGGACCCATTTATTTTGATGTCTTCAATCATTTGGAATCTTCTTCTTTCCCGAATCTTCTTTCCCTCGAGCATTCCTTGAATAGCATCCCTTAGGATACAGTTTCTTCTCATCCAGAGACTCAACCATTTTCTTTTTCTCTTCATGATTATCTCCAGCATTTATCTCTTTTCCCCAACGCTTTCTAGAACTGTTTCATTCATTCTCTCTTTTTTTGTCCTTTTCACCTGTTCCATTTGTCTCCATAACCACATTTGTAGAGCTTCCAGTCGCTCTATAAATCAGCCCAGTTGCATATAATAATGGATAATATAGTTGACAATAAAAATTTGTTTGATTTAACAAACTTTATTTTTCCTTTACCTGGAATTATATTGTCCAGAAGACACCCACAAACTCCACCAACGAGGATACTTGTACTGAGGAGGACTGTTAGAATTCCATCAAGTATAGCACTCCCTGTCTGTATGGCATAAGGGTTTTCCTCCATCCATTTTGAGAGAACCTGTTAAAAAATAGAAATCCGTACAATTAATAATAGGTGGGATATGAAAGAACCATCTGGAATACTTATATATTCATGAATCTTTTTAAAAAAATTGTTACAATTTTTAAGCATCTGTATTGGTATTTGTGAGAATCGGTAAAAGTATTTGCAATAGTGTAAACATCAGACTACCCATAAAACATAACTATGTAAAAGAATTAAAATTAGAAAGCTAGATACAATTTCAGTTGAATTATGTTTTTTATCACATTTATAACAAATCACGGCTACATATTTGTCCATATCACCATCATCTTTCAGCATTTTGATTTTTTCCCCCAAAGCTCTTCATGTTTTCACACATTACTGGTAAAAAAATAAATAAAAACTTTGAATTTTGCATAATTTCCAGAATATTTATACTCTGTGAAAGTGTCACATGGCATTTTTGTGGACTCTACAAAATAGGCAAACTATGGAAAAGGTTCACGTGTTATTGCAAATAAATTCGAACCAATACCACCTGTATCGGCTGATATTGATATACAGTAGGTGCCCTGTAGTTCGGCCACCTCGGAACCGAACCGTAGGCTGAACTAAAAAATGGCCGAATGAACCGAAGTAATGCAAAAAAGACCAATAAATCCTATAAACAGTACGGCCACACATTAAAATTAGTTATATGGTAGTTTAAACCATGTTTAAGTGTATTTTACTGTACAAAAAACAAAGTACATCTGGCCTACTTAGTACTTACCAACAACGTGATGTTTTTCTCGTTGTCAGGTGTCGTCTACTTTCTTCACCTTCACTCACAAATGCAACTGTTGATAGTTGGTTCATTAAGTATAAAAATGAAACTAAAAACACAAAACACAACGGTATAAACACTGTCACTGTACAGCTATACAGGACAATACTTTCCAGTGCTAGTCAAACAAGTGGTGACTTGTCGCTGGCAAGCGGGGTGGGCCGAACCAACCGAAGCCGAACTAGAAGGCACCTACTGTATTGGCATCTGTATCAGCTCAGCCATAGTATTTTTATTTTTAATCACTTTTCTACAGACAAGTCAGTATGCCTCTGATAATCCCATTTGTAAGCATCTGAAATGCCTATTTGCACCAATGTTGTAATAACTCGGGAGTAAAAAGATACGTGGGTCAGGGTAATCCTCGAGTAACGATCATCTTCTGTTGCACCAACGTGTAAGCTGCGATGGACATAGCGAGTCACGAAACTCTGGATTACCCTAGGAGAGGAGCTAGCCTCAAAGCAAGTGACTAAATGTCATACAGATGGAAGTGCGTGATTGGTTACTCCTTTTGAGAAGGCGTGGTTCGCAGGGTTCAACACAGGGTGTGGAAGGAAGTAAGGAAAGGATAGAAGTAACAGTACCTGGACATTGGTATCCTAAACAGTGACAAGCAACGGGCATGAGGAAATTTCAAGCACGGAATAAAGATGGGGAAAAACATATTTACGTGAATAAATATTGATATATTAGTGCAGCTTGCAATCATAGTAAGTAGTGTTACAGTTATTATTGTAGTAGATTTTTATATATATATATCTATCTTCTCCTAGCATTCACGATCATTTTGCTAATGTTTACAATACTACGGGTTTCTGGGTGTATGTTTATGCTTGTACGTATTTCATGGGCAATTATGCAAACGATGTACCGCAGAATATGTACAGTAAACATCTCCCAAAGTATATACAGGGTGTCTATAAAGTCACCTAACATTTCTGCATGAACAGGATTTATGGTACAAAATACAATATGTACTGAAACATATATCACAGTAGGACACAAAATCAGTATAACTCAATGTGACCACCCCTCAAGTCTAGGCATATATGCCAACAATCCACCACAGACCGAAACACCTTCTCAAACATAGCTGGTGTAATCTCAGCAACTGCAGCAGTAATGCGTTGTTTCAACTGGGCTATGCTGTGGATCCTCACCCCGTACACCTTAGATTTGATAAACCCTCAAATGAAAAAGTCTAAGGGGGCAGATCGAGGGGGGGGGGAGCACAACTTCCCATTGCGAGACACGACCAATCCATCTACCGGTGAAATCTTCGTTTAGGTGATCACGAACAATGATGGCAAGATGTGGTGGTGCCCCATCCTGTTGGTGCATAGTAAGAAGCTTGGTGTGCTCCAATCCACCATGCTATGAGCCACAGTTGCTAGATGCTAGGATTATGGATACTGGGTCACGTGGTCGATGCGGTGGGGCTACTTGTGATCGCGTCCTGTACATTTTCCACAATTTGTGGTGTTATGGCTGGCCTACCAGGACGTTCTTCATCCTCAACACTACCTATTCACTTGAATTTGTTGACCAGGTTCTTAATAGCCAGCCTGGTGGGGCCTGGTTTTCTGATTTTCCCAGTGAAATCCGTCCGCACCTGTTCATACGTCATTCCATGCAGACAAGCACAAACAACGGCTATTCTCTCTTCTATAGAGTACATTTTATCAGATCACTTGGAAAAAAGAAAAGATTTGTCATTAGTTCATTGAAATGTTAAGTGACTTTATAGACACACTGTACATAGTAACATACTATATATTTCTTGCTTTTGAGATGCACAGTTTGATTCTATGACTTCCTATTTAACATTTATTTAGTTTTGAAATTCTGAAGTGATACATTGCCGGTTGCGGATGGCAGACATTACTCCGCTGCACGTGGTTTAACACCGATCTCGGAGGGTAAAGTTTACTCTCCTTTTACTCCCAGCTTACCCGGTGTTTCTGTTGGTGAAACAGATCAATCAGCCGATTCGTGGGTTAACTCTTGAGTTTACTCTTACTCGCGAGTAAATTGATGTTGGTGCAAATGGGCAAGAGTGTACTATAATTCCATCTTTATCTGTACTCAGTTTCAATGTTCATTATTTTACATTACTTACCATCTTTACTTATAGTTGTACTATCAGATTAATTTAATTTGACTTGATATTTGCTCCTATGTAGGTAGTAATTGACATATTGCTAGTTTCTTTTTGGTGGGGCATAAGTGATTTTTCCCTTTGGCCTTTCCCTTAAATTGCCCATGTTACTCCCATCTGAATTTCATACATTAGACTTAACCAACCAATGACTTACCAAACCAAAGAACATGGAGAATCCCAGGATATAAAGGTTTCTTGTTGAGTTTAAATCAACATATTGGAGAGCTGAGAGACCTAAAATGAGATAAAAATAATTATAGAAATGAATAACTGTGTAAATGCGATAAAGCATACATTGGACAAACGGGCAGAATAATTGAATGGCAGTGCAGAGAACACAAAAGTTACATCAAGAAGTTCCATCCAGAGAAGTCGGGACTAGATGAACATTCTATCAACAAGGGTCGTAGAATAGATTTAAGCAACATAGAAATTATTGTAATTCTTGAAGCTTTGCTGGCAGCGAATAATGAACAAGTTTTCTTGGGATATCAGCCAGGTGATTTCCGGATAGGGAGCTTTCGAGAGATGAGAATGAGATGACGTTAGATCTCGAAAGCTCCCTATCCGGAATTCACCTGGCTGATATCCCGAGAAAACTTCTCTATCAAAGAAATTATTGCCAAATCACCAAACTACTGGAACCGCATCATGGGGAAAAAGCAGAATCTGAATCATGACATGGGGCTTGAACTAGATCTGGCTTGGCTAGCGATGGTCAACCAGCAGTGCGGACACAGCACACACACGGCTCCTGATTGGTTCACCTTCTTCACCAGGAACCTCCATCTCCAAACACATATACTACTCATGCTACTCAAGTATCAAAAAGTGGTTGGCTACACGTTGGGCCAAAGTACTGAAAATGGTTGGCTAAATGTAAGAACATACTGTTCGGCAATGGTAATTTCAGCCGTGGTTTCAACATTGACCCAATGTGTGGTTTTTACGTTGGGCCAACATGTGGTTTTTACGTTGGGCCAACATGTAGCTTTTACGTTGGGCTAATGTATGGTTGACCAACATACTGAAAACTAAAGTATAGATAGGTTTGTGTTTTGGTACACATATAATTTATTGTGAGGCCAAATGTAAACAATTGTACAAATTATTTATGAAAATAGAAAAATACAGCACTTCCTCAGTCACATGGTATCATTGTTTTCAAGGCACCATACCTTCAAGTGGTAGCACAAAATCCTTCTAGAGTTTCCTTAGTTTTCCACCTCTCATGGAATTTAGTCTGCACATAACATTCTTTAACCACCTTCCCAAGAATACCTGTAAGAATGTTCTTGTTCTACTACAGCTAAACAGACAAACAATAAGCAATTGCCAACACATCTTTCATCCATGGTGGCTGACAAAGGACTGGTGATTACTGCAAGTTAAAAATAGCTTCTACTTTCATTAAGAACATATTTCCAGTATATGCTGTGACTGAAACATTCGAAAAGAAACACTGTTACATGCCATTTATTTTACACTCTAGAATTTACAGCGTACTCTTGAAAGTTGTGTTAACATGCAAAATATATTTTTAAAACTAATTTTGACTCACTTTTCCATCGTTGGGCAAACTTTAGTAACCTCCGTTGGCCCAATGTAAGACCACCGTCTATTTGCCAACCAACGAAAAGCTAACCTTTCCCACGTAAAAATTGACGTTGACCCAACGGTTGTGGTTACTTGGGTCAGCACTGCACTTCTACCCGGAAGATGAGAGTGTAAGCTCTTGAAAGACTGGAATCTTTTCCACAACTCACCTGATCGTCACCATCAAAGCATCAAGGCTTACTTTGAATAAGTATGTAGTTGATACTTACTCATGATAATCTACGTACCTCTTTGAGTCAATAGTGATGCTGATACTCCTACAGATTCCCACCAGTACAGATACCAATACTTGAAAGTTATACCAATTCAAAGTAGTTAAGAATATTTATACATTTTTATTTTTATATCTTTTTTTTTAAATGATACTGTATCAATCTACGAGTATTTTCCGTTAAAATATTTCCAACTTCACATGAGATAACTAATCATAATATTCATTTCTCTCCACATTGTTTGTGCATAAATAGTGAAAATTATGCATTTTTCATAGGATATTCAGACTTTGCGAAAGTGCTACATGGCATTTTTGTGTGCTCCACAAATCCATCACCTGGTATCATGATTAAATTCCAACTGATACTTTCCAATACCAATACTAATGCCACAGAAGTAATGCGAATTTTGCAGTTCTTGCAGGTTTTGAGGCAATGGGGGTACATAGACACAATCTTTTATGTAACCCCATTAAAAAAAGTCACAGACCAACAAGTCAGGTGATCTTGGTGGCCAATTGTAGAAGACTTTCACCATACTCTGCGTGGAATGATAAAACACACCAACACGTTCACCAAACTCTGCATGTAATGATGTTCTAAAACACACCAACTACGTTCTTAAATCTTCTGTAATAACAACACAATTTTAAAGGAAAACATTCACATGTAACCTGCCTGCCTGCTAAATATCCAACAATGAACCTGCATCATCTATTGTTGTCAGGAGTGAATTTATTTCAGTTTCTATGTTTGATCTCGTTCATTGTTGTCCATTGCTGATATTGGTGTCCATTGTTGACATGCACAAAAATATTTGAGCTTTTCTTTCAAATGTCACCAATTTCATTTAAATACGATTATCCAAAGCAACGTAATACCACTTTAAAGTATGACAGTATATTTATGGACACGGTGTATTATATTATTATTTAATCTTAACATTGCCTTATGGCTAATTTACCAATTAAACTTTATCGCAGCAATTTTTTAAAGTAAAGACTATTTACTAACTAATAAAGTCCAGCTTTTGGCATGTACTTACTTTGCTCTCAAGCTTTCACCACATCATGTGGCTTCCTCAGGAGATGGACAAGACTAGTCAAGGATTAAAACATGGGGAAGGGTAAGTTCAAAAAGGTTCGAAAGATATAAGAGAATAAAAAGATAAAAGACAATGCAGTGCCCTGTCAATCCTCAAGTGCTGCCAGCAAGAGATGGAGTATGTCCCTGTATAAAACAGCTCTGGGTCTCTCCCAGCCCCAAACCAATGAGTACCTGGGGGAAAACCTGAGGGGTAAAAGTCGCCAGAGCATGGTGCTGATCACATCACCTCCAAAATGGCTGAGGTCAAGACGTGCCTTCATGGCAAAGTTCTATTTGCACGGGGAACTTTTCCTTTATTTGCTACAATCTAGATTAGGATAAATGTAGTAAGTATGTAAAGAAACTTGCCAAATGCACAGATCATTCCAAACATAACACAGAACATTCCTCCAACAACAGGCTCTGGGATAATGATGAACACTGCTCCAAATTTGCATATGACACCTTGGATCAGCATAAGCACAGCAGCATACTGAATAACTCTGCGGCTTCCAATCTGAAATAACAAACCAATCTCATGCGCTGCTACTGATCGAAGCAATGGCATTTCAAAATGTAATTAAATCTGATTTTATTTATCAAATTAGTGTTACAATTGGCATTCAGATATCACTTTTACTGATATTGACACCAGTGCCAATATTCTTGCTGATTCTCACTGATACCAGATAATTGTAACAATTCAAAGTTGTTCTGAATATTTATAAATGTTAATACATATTTTTTTCATTGCAACTATACATTCAAGGGGTCCCAGGTTCAATACCGGCAGAGGCACATAGTGGTTCGGATCCCACTTTAAACTGTAGGTCCAGTCCCGATTAGCCTTACTGTGCATAAAGTGGACTTAAAACAACAATTCAAATAAAGCAACCATACAGTAGCAGTCTATAAGAGCACAACTTCAAAATATTTATAACTTCACATGAGACAATTGTTGAATCACAAAATCCATTTTCCCCACAATATTGTTGCAAAAATAAATAAAATTATGCATATTTGCATAATTTCCAGGTTATCGCAAGCATCAGTGATTTAATTCTAACATACTTTTCGATACCAGTGACACTGTGGTATCTGCTGTATGTCTTGGAACATATCACCTTCAGGTATGGAGGGACTCTTACAGATAGGCAGCTCACACAACGCCTTGCAGAGAAGTGCATATTTCAGGATCTATGTCTGTGACTGTACATCCACTTTCATATCATTAGGTGTCAATAATTTGGTTGATCAAATTTCCATGTGATTCTGTGTAGAGATTGCCAGAAGGGTGGTAACAAAGATTTTGGTAAAACTCCATTTTGCAAATATCTTACCTTTGTCACTCCTATTGCTCCCACATTTTCCCCAAAAGTGTTGGTACCATTCCCTGTGCCCCACAGTCCAGCGAGGACACAGCCCAGGCCTTCTGTGCCAATACCGCGATTGATTGCATGCAGTGGTGGTGGTCGAGCGCCTGAGAAAATAATTAACACTTGTTTAAGAGAAGCATCCTGACAGATGTCGAGAGAACAATAGCAAATCTTATACAGTAATTACATTGCACTGTTCTGTGTTTTGAAGTTACCCGATCTGTCTAAACTCCATGATGTAAACATTTAGCCTTTTAATGTCTTTCTAAGACACTGTTTGTCTGCGAAATGATGTAATTTATTATTTTGTCTCTATCTAGACCCCAGACATTTTATATAGCTTTTTATTCAATTTCCTAATCACAGTGGGTCATTGTGACATTTTACAATTACCAAAGGTTTACAAAATTGCATACAAAAACTTCACCTGGGATGGATGTAATCCCAGGATGCAATAAATGCAATCATTGAATTACTTGTTTCATAATTTTTGATTTTGAGAATACCTGCGCTAAACCTCTTTTATGCCAAGTATGTGTATTTTATCATCATTATCACTATTCTACCACCAATGACATGTTTTCGAGGAGTTAAATGATTTCAGCCATATATTTAATGGAAACATAATCAAAGATAATGGAAACATGTTCCTTACCTAAAGGTTTCACAAAACTTAGTGTATCATAATAAATAACCCATGGTGCAACAGCCCATTGAGGGCCTGGGCCTACGTACCGACCGTCAGTTTGATCCTACTCATTCACTCACCCAAGGTGGGAGACCATCCAACCAGTTACAGGGTGATATGTGATCAGCACGACAAACCCCGAGTCGTTGTTGTAGGTCTCCATGACCGGGTTACGCTAGTCATTTGTAACTCTTCAATTTCCTCACGATGGTGGCTGGCCAACAGTCCCATGCAGAGGCTGAAACCTCAGGTGAAAAGCTGTTATGCTTCCCCCAGGAGACTCACATCTGCACATCCTGTAGCCAGATCCCAAAGCATGATACCTTACATTACACGGCCACGGTGCGAGACTTAGCGTACACGCTGCGAAAATTTCAGCACTACAACAATGACCATAACCATTTGGTTATGAAGGTGCCCAGTTCACAATGAGACCAAATCTAAATAACCAAAAACACAGGAGAAGTACAGTAAGAAATATTAGTGAGATGACTATTGAGGTTCAAATATACCCATACACTTACCACACATTTTTGCAGTTGTAGGGTAGTAGCTAATAGATTCTACTGTACAACCAAGAACCCCTGCCAACATCCCAAGGACTCCTGAAGCTGTTACTGTTGGCGGTCCCCATTGGCCTGCAATGAGATGGATCATAAACAAACTCTCTTCTGTGAATGAAAACAACGGCGACATTCCTTCCAATCAGAGCCATAGCTAGAGATTTCAGCATCTGGGACGAGAATAAAATTTGGCACCCCTTCATTGCATTTGAAGCTCTCCTTAACTTACAGAATACAGCTTATTGTGGGCAAAGCTTGCCAGAGAATTTTTAGGTTTATTTCTTGGCAAACTTTTAATAATATTAATTTTAATATGGACAGAATACCTTCATGAGGCACTTAATATTTGCTCTTTTTGAACTCTGCTACTTTCCTCAATCAGCGCATGGGCATCACCAGAATTTTTTGTAGGGGTCAGGCCATTCATAAACATGTAAACAGTGGAAATAATGACAATAGCATTTATTGCTATCATGATTATTATTATTACAAAATATTAACTAAAAAGGAATAAAATAAACCAATTTTATTCAAAGTTATTTTTGTATCATGATTATATCTTTGGAGAGACATTTCTACTCAATCTACGAGATTACATTTCCTGCAGTTAGTGCACTGAAATGCATAGTTATTCCATTTTGTTATTAATTTTTACACACCTTGTTCAAGAAAAGGCTTTAAAATTAGGAGGAAAATTTATTCATACTTCTGTTTCATTCCGTTTTAACTGTGTATTCTTTAACATTGTAAATATAGTTTATACTTTTTTATGCCTTAGCATGGTCAATACTTGAGCACATGTTACCTCCATCTTTGGACAAAATGGTGGACTTCAGGTGTTACAAATCAGGATTATTATGCCATTAAAATGTCACGTGTTCACTTCTCTTAAAATTGCTAATCACAAGCACATCAAATACTGCGTATGATGCTTTTTGGTAGTCTAAGTCTGCTTTTTTTCACAGGTAGGCTAATTGGGACTAGACCTAACATTTAAAGTAAAATTGGAACCAGTATGTGCCTCCACATGGTATTGAAATTGATTACCAAGTAATGATGTTACCACTATGCCATCTAGGAGGCCTGACCTTGGTCAAAGGTTATGTATTAGCATGGCATCAGTCACAAAACTATGAATTTTGACCCTTCAAAATTTTCTTATTTCAGTTCCTTTCCCGAAATTGGCATTGTGGGAAAATAATCACTCTGTCTTTAGCCATTAATTAATTAGAATCAGAAGTATTAAAATATCTCACTGGACAAGGTTTTACAATGTGGAGAATCTGATCTAAATATCTCTTACAGATTTCATGTTATAAGTGATCACTATGGCCTGGACTTTTAGAATTTTATAGACATCATTTTAGGCTTTATAAAGAGATGATTTAGCCCTTTTTAGGATTTTTTCTCTACCCGTATTTTTATTGAAATCAATTACAAATATTTGCATTTACATGAGCATCAATACTGCAAACACATTTTCCTTCACACATTACATGTTTACTAAACTTAAAACATGCAAAAAACACAGTTTTTAGAAAATACAGAAAATAATACAAACTCAAAGTTCCAGTTTTTAAAATACCAAATTAAAGGTTAGCATACAAAACAAAATCGTCACTTTTTTAAGATGAAGTGTTGCAATGAACAACCATGTACAATCCCACATTATCTGTTGTGAAAGATTTCCTATTGTCCCTCAACACATTTTTATATTCAGAAGAGGTTCGTTCCACACAACATGAAGTGACTGGTGCATACTTTGTAGATGCAAGTTCTTTAAGATCGCCATGGTAATTGTCCACTTATTTATTCTCCTTGGAGAGCTGCAGATAGTCCTTCATCTTCACTTATCCAGGATTTCGTTCCAGGACTTTAGAGAGCTTTGAAGAGAGTACAGCGCCCAATACATCTGAAAGTGTTTCAATGATGTTCATTGCTTCGTTTATTGGAAGTGATGCACCTTCCAGGTGTTGAATGGTAGCAGGAAAGTCAGCGAAGTTGGATTTTATGAATGCAAGAGAAGCGATATTTTTGCTATTATGTAGAGTATTCTTCACCGTCGAGATGTAAGCAGCATCGCTGCTGTCAAATTTATCCACAACGCTTTTCATTTCCTGATAATGTTCAGCGTTAGTAGAGTGCAGCTGACAACCAAGTTCCCCAGCGAGTGATGATTGGCTCTGGAGGAAGAGGTATTTCTGGTAGCAACTCTTTGAATGTCTGAATCTGACTTGGTGATTTCAGGAAAACTTTCTTGACAGAAGAAGCAATATCATTTACTCCTGGGAAATTGTTTCTTATTTCTTCTGCATACCGATGTAAACCATGGGCTAGGCACATTACGTGGATCATATTCACATAGAAACTTAACAGAACCTCTCCTGCTTTAGTCATATAGACAGCAGGCACTATCACTAAGCAGGAGGAGAAACTTTTCATCTCGATTCTCTGTAGGCCACAAGATACATAGGGCTTCTCTAACAACACAAGCTATAGTGCTGTGATTTGTTTTCTCTAGTTCTTTGCATAGGACTAGATGCGGTTTTCCAGGTTTGGCAGAATCAAGCTTCCCGATGGCAACATTGGCAATGTAACGGCCGCAGCTATCCATGGTATCATCAACACAAAGCTACATGTCATGGTCACCTATGTCTGTTCTTATGGTATCGAGTGTCCTCTCATAGAGGGGGCTTCAAATAGTTCTTCCGCAAGATAGACTCATCTGGAATTTTGCGACCACTAATATTTTCAAGGAAACTGTGTAAAAATCCTTGTTCTTCAACACATTCCATGACACGTTCGCTGATACAAATGCCTCACACAACCGCATATTAAAAATATCCACCGTAGAACTTGTTGGAGATGAAGAAATAAACAGTTGAATCAATATTTTCTGCTTTTTTGTGATATTGTTTTTGTGGGTTGTTGACTCCTTATGTTGCTCAAAATGTGATTTTTTGTCTCAACTTAATTGTTTTTGACACACTTGACAAAAGATGACCTTACCATCTGTTGAAAAATGGGAATCGTTAACAATCCATTGTCGAAGTAAATTACTTTTTGTGGCTTTCACTTTAAGCATGTTGCAGCAGGAATAACTTGGACTAGCTCTGTTCTCTTCTCTATTCTAAACTGTAACTGCTTTTCTTGCATTTAAAATCTTAAACGGGAATCTGTTGGATTACAACAACAATGAAATTTCGGAAAAATTTAAAATGTGTCATTGTTAAGCTACTTCTTTTGTAATGCCAACTTTGCTTCCCTTTTTTTTTCTCATGCGCTTTCCCTTCTCTCATTTCCATTCCCCCCTTCTGTGTGTGTGTGTGTGTGTGAGAAAGAATATGTTTTCATATTGCCGTACAGTTAACAATGTGTTCACTCTGATGAAATAAAATGAAGTTTCAGTATTTTTTTATTTTTTACATTTATTTAGCTGAAAAGTTCAATTTTGCCTTCTTTAGGATCTTAATTCCTTTTAGCCGTTTTTAGGACCTATAGGATTCATGTATTTCATTAACACATTGAATCCCACGGTATTTAAATTGGCAATGTTAAGTGATTTTCAACAATTTGAAACAATTTATTTTTTGGTCTTACTATACATGTGTTATACATCAAAATAAAGGCAATTTATTTGCCTACACAATAAAAAAAGAAACAATTAGAATCTGTGTATTCTTGCATGTACTAGAGATGTTCAATATAGTCCGTACTTCTAATACTAAACAGTGGTGGCGATTGGGTTCCAAAACTAGGGGGGCAAGGTGCAAGAACTAGGGGGAGCAAGAGCAATTTACTTTTCTTTGGTACATATGGTATAGCATAGAACGGGGCAAAGTGGCAAAAAGTTGGGGGGCAACTGCCCCCACTCGCCCCCCCCCCTGCCCCTATTGCCGCCACTAACCCTTAGTATGAAACACAGGCGGTGTTCCATTTCTTTCGATATTTCATTCAAGTAACCACATTGGTCAAGTGCATGGGCGCCCATAGGAGTTTTCTCAGGTGAGGGCTCTTCAAGATTCTCAGGAGGGGGTTCTTCGTAACTCCAAACATTCAAGTGATATTGCCCATACTATGCATATGCATGGGACACTCGCCATATGCACAGGCATTCGATTCAATGTGTAAAGAAATGGCTAAAACGAATATATATGTTAGAATAGTGATGTTACCAAGTAAGGAATAAAATAGGTTAAAACCTGAGAATCTGGGCCATAGTGATCACCTTGCCATGTAAAGTGCTAGACTCATAATCTCACCCCCAAAGGTCCCAAGTTTGAGCCCAAACATATATGTTCTTTTCGTGATTGTCCCTTCATCTAATCATAATTCATTCTCAGCATTGCTATTAGGCAGAAAACATGTAAAATAAGAAAAATAGAAATAAGTGATCCTATTTTCGCAATTACGTAGAATTATTAAATATATTTGTGCACAAAGCAATCCAAGTGACTTGAGAAACAGTCTATATAAAGTAACTTGTGGGAAGCGGACTTTGATAGTGATGGTGGTGTTGTTAATGATAATAATTTCAATAAAAGCTTTCATCAATACATCACTCTCGTTAGATTTTACTGTGAGAAGATTTTTGTCTTGTGATGATACAATCCATGAACCTCACCTTGATTAAAGATACCGTACCTGGGTATGGAAAACGAAACCACGGAGAATCATCTAATATTTTGATCTTGACATCAGTCCTGGCTGGATTTCCTTCTTCAAACACTCCTGTCAGGGTCAGCAAACCACACAGTCCCCACATCAACAATATGGTCAAGAGCACCTGTCGGTAATTGCACATGAAACTAAAATACTGAAAATACTGACAATGTGAAGCATTTATTTATCATACCCTTGACCTGACTTCTGTGGCTGAGTGATCAGCTTAATGTGCTCTGACCGAAAGTATCAAGTTCAAACCCTGATTAGGGAATGGGAGTATAATTGGGTTTGTCCAATTATCCATTTATCTTCATCATCATGATTAACCCCTTAAGTGTTGATGGCGTGTATATCCACCATCTGCAGTGCACTATTGCATTATTTTTTTTTTTGTAAAATTGCTTTAATATTCCACGACAAATGTAAATAATACAATAATGCACAAATACAGTTATACAATAATACAATAATGCATAACATGTTGGCATGTACGTATATACTTCAGGTTTATGCAGAATAAATGTTTCTGGTGTGGAAGTCTCTGAAACAAGTGCAACTCAATGTTCGCATCTCACAAATTTATTTTTCAGTTGCAACAAACACCATTCCCAAGTAACCAAAACCATTGGGCCAACGTCAGTTTTTACGTGAGAAAGGTTGACTTTACGTTGGTTGGTAAATTGACGTTGGTCTTATGTTGGGCCAACAGTGATTCCGAATGTTTGTCCAACAATGGAAAAGGAGTCAAAATCAGTTTTAAAAACAACTTATTCATGCTAAGACAACTTTCAAGAGCATGCTGTAAATTCTAGAGTGTAAAATAAATGACATGTAACAGTGTTTCTTTTCGAATGTTTCAATCACAGCACATACTCGAAATATAATATATTTTTGATGAAAGTAGAAGCTATTTTTAACTTTCAGTCACTCAGCAGTTCTTTGTCAGCCACCATGGATGAAAGCTGTGTTGGTAATTGCTTATTGTTTGTCTCTTTAGCTGTAGCAGAACAAGAACATTCTTACAGATATTATTGTGAAGGTGGTTAAACAATATTATGTGGAGACTAAATTCCATGAAAGATGGGAAACTAAGTAAACTATAGAAAGTTTTTGTGCTACCACTTGAAGGTATGGTGCCTTGAAAACAATGATACCATGTGACTGAGAAAGTGCTGTGTATGTTTTTTATTTACATAAATAATTGTACTATTGTTTACATTTGGCCTCACAATAAATTATGTATATATCAGAACACAAACCTATCCATTCTTTAGTTCTCAGTACATTGCTCCAACATAAAACCATAAGTTGACCCAACGTAAAAACCATGCATTGGGCCAATGTTGGAACCACGGGAAAAATTACCATTGCCCAACAGTATGTTGGCCCAACGTTGGACCAACCACTTTTGGTTACTTGGGTTCAGTGTTAAAAATGGATATGATGTGAAACAGAAACTAAAGGAATGTTGTTTGGAATAATGAGTATTGTATTGCAAGTTTTCATGTTGAAAATTTATATCCTAGTGTCACAATAGAAGGTGCTACAGATGCATTACACAGATGGCTTATTGAGATGGAGGTTAACCCAGTAGAAGCATGGGAAATGGTTTGATGGTTTACTGCATGTGCAAATTACAATTACTTCATATTTGATGGCAAAATTTATCAGCAGAGTAATGGTCTACCAATGGAAACCCCAGTATCCGGAATCATCTCCAGCATTTTCCTTCATTGCATAGAATCTCCAATTGTTAATCGGATAGGTGCAGATATCATACTCTACGTCAGATATGTAGATGATCTGCTAATTATTGCTAAAATTGAGAACACCATCATGGACATATTTAAATTGTTGAATGAATCACATCCTTGCATAATAATCACTTGTGAACCCATGAATAACAATGTAATTTCTTTTCTGGATCTGAAAATCAAGACAACTGACACAACAATTCAAACATCAGTCCATACAAAAAAAATTAGCAGTCGAAAAATACATCCATGCCAATTAAGAACATTCTCGTATAACAATGGATAATGTATTTTTAATTATTTTCCTGAGAGCACAAAAACTATGTTCTAATAATAAGGATATCAAAAATAAAGAATAAAAGCTTTTTAATATAGCAAAAGAAAATGACTTTCACACTAACAAAATAAACCAAATCAAAAATCAAATCAACAAAATTAATTAAATCAAAAACAAATCACAAGAAAACTAAAGGAAAAGAGAAAAGCTGACAATGATGAGAAATCTGTTGAAAAGAAATTTGTTTATATTCCATTCCACAAGGGATTCTCACATAAAATTGCAAAAATTTTAACTAACTAACTCTCTAGCCTTCTTAAACCCGAAGGTTCATGGCTGCAGCAACACGAGCCTTCCATCTGTCCCTATCTGAGCAAGATCTATATACTCTTTTCCATCCCTACTAATTTTCTTTAGGTCCATCTCAACGTTATCCCTCCATCTTTGTCTTGGCCTTCCTACAGGTTTCTTACCATCAGATTTCGCAACAAGAATCCTGTAAACTCTTCTTTCCTCTCCCATTCGTGCCACATGGCCTGCCCACCTAAGTCTTCTTGATATAATCATTCTAATAATATCTGGACATGAATACAAATTATGTAGTTCTAAATTATGTAACCTCCTCCACTCACCTGTCTCCTCATCTCTTTCAGGTCCAAATATTTTCCTAAGGATCTTATTTTCAAATACTCTCAATTTATGTTCTTGCAAAAATTTTAAAAGATTTAATTTCAAAATTGTTTTTACATCACCAAGAAGTTTGGAATGTACATTTAATGAATTCAAAATGAGATAATCTGTACCAGATGTGGAAACCACGGGAATATATAATATAAGTTGTTCATGTTCAAAGGATTATGTAGGATAAACAACGAGGAAAATGGCAATAAGATGGCATGAACACGATTTGGACATTACAAATTTAATCCCAAGAACAGGTTTGTCAGCTCACATCATCGAGGAGAAGCATATGATTAAAAAAAGTAATGGGAAACATAGATTTGAATGTCTGGAAAGCTTCCTTCATTGCAGAAGAACACTGGAATAAATCAAATAATGAAAATTTTTATCCAATCTGAACAAACTTTTTTTAAAATTGTAGGTAATGATTAGGGAAAGGAACTTTAGGTAATTAAATGTTTTTTCTGCGATAAGATACAGACCCTCATTTTTGCCAAAATTCTGATTATAGCCTTATATGTCAACACAGCAAATTTTATTTTACATAAAAACACATATTTTCCAGTTTTCCGTATGTAAATACATATTTTGCGAATTTTCATTTTAAATACATAAAATCGCTCATTGACTTCATCCACCTCGAAATCCTCGAAGGAAAAATGTTTATAGGCTACTCTGCACCTCTTTCATATCGAGAGTGCTAGGTTTGTTTTGTCTTTGAACACCCTCGCTGGCAGACTTCTGGCACCTCGCCTACGATCCTATTGGGAGAAAATAGCTGTAAGTAGTAGCTGGGGCTGGCTACACGTAATGATAGCAAGGCTTTTTAATGAAGCAATGCAGCTATTGTGGCCAGAAGGCATAACATTTGACAATGTTCTTCTCCTCGTGACAGATGCTGCAGCTTACATGAAAAATGCTGCAGTAGGCCTTGCCGTTAGCTACCCCAAAATGGTGCACGTTAAATGTGTGGCCCATGCGTTGCATAGAATATGTGAAAAGATAAGAGCTCTTTATCCCAATGTCGATAAACTGGTTTCAAATGGCAAGAAAGTTTTTATCAAGTTGGCTAGAAGAATAGACAATTTTAAACAAAAATGTCCTGAGGTTCCCCTTCCCCCTACACCTGTAGTTACGCGATGGGGCACTTGGTTGGATGCAGATGTTATGCCCAGAAGTTTGAAAAAATTGTATCTGTTGTAAATGATCTCGACAAAGAAGAATTCTGCAAGAACTGTTGATGGAGCCCTCCGTAAAAGTCGAATTGGCATACATCTCAACAAACCTGTCCATTCTCTCTAATTCCATATGAAAGCTTGGATCGTCCGCGAACACTTTGGCAGCTTCCATTGTTAAAGTCCGTATAGTAGAATCGAAACTGCAAGAACTCACTGGATCTAAGTGTCTAAATGTACAGAATTTTTTGGGAAAAAACAAGGTTTTCAAACTTTGTGCCAAATTGCATGTGTTTTGGAAAGTGAAGTAGAGGAAGAGGAAGCTTTGAAAAACTTAAGCGTTAGTGACATTTCGTGATTCAAATATGCAAGAATTGTTTCTTGTGACGTGGAGCGATCTTTCTCACAATATAAGATGCTTTTTAGAGATAATCGTCACAGATTTACAATGGAGAATTTGGAAAAAACTATGGTGATCCACTGCAACTCTTCCAAAAAATTGCTCGCCAAGAGGTAATCATTTAGAAACTAATTTCAGGTGTTTAAAATGCATGTTATAGTTTGTTTTTGTTACCAAATGTTTTTATTTTTGTCACATATTTTCCTGTTTTTATCACATATTTTCAACATTTATGACACATAAAAAATAAATATTTCTGTGTTTTTTAGCACATAAAGTTCCGTTCCCTAGTAATGATTAGCTCCTTAAAAATATTACAACCTTTACCGTCTATTTCTTAATCGATAAGGATATTGATTGCGTTCCGGACCGTACAGGACCAAAACTGAATGTAGAACCTGTCCGGCTGTGAAGGACCAGAAATGAATGATGATCCAAACCGGTAGGATCTAAATGTAAGTGAAATTGTAGGTACCACTTACATCTCTCTTGTATGGATTGTGTCGCTACAGGGCAAAGTTCACCGCGATCCTCTTGGTAGTTGTAAAGAAAACACAGGCACACACACTGATAACTATAACTATGTATTATAAGGTATATGCACATAACACTTGATTACACTTCCCATGCACTCCTGTCTAGGGGAAACTGTTTACACGAAGTTGCAGCTGGGGTTACAACAACGCGCCACTAATGAAACGTAGCCACGTTGGGCTTACGGTATCCATAATTGTCCGCGACGGTTTCTGGCTGTGTCCCGAGTGGCCTCTCTACGCACACTGGCTGGAAGTAACTACCGCACTAAGATGGCGGCAACTAGACACCGTGCTAAGAATGAATTAGCCAATGGGAGTGCAGGTTACTTAAGGCATTTGAAATACACAAATAAACAATTGAAGCTATATGCAATATAAAATATATAAAGAAAGAATAAACATGGTTACTTTTATAGATAAATCTCCAACATACTCCCCCCCCGTTGGTATGTTCACATCCAACCTAACACTAGGGGATACATTGTCAATGTTTTAGCTCATGGAGCGTCTTCTTCCCAATGTGGTAAAGGCACAATTTTGCTTAATGCTCTCTTGTAGACTCCGTCTCTAGTACGAACGGTGACTACGCGCACTAGGTTATCCCTTCCCGGAAACACTTCTTGGATGACGCCGACTCTCCACGAGAGTGGTGGAAGATTGTCCTCCTTTAATAGCACTGGTGTGCCAGGCTTCAAATTCGACTGAACGGCTGTCCATTTCTGTCGCTGCTGCAGGCTATGCAGGTAGTCCAGAGACCACTTCCTCCATACTCGCTGCTGGAACTGCTGTATGCGCTGCCATCTGGATAATCTGTTGGCAGCCAGATCTGTAATGTTTGGTTCAGGAAATGAGGTTAGAGGACCTCCAATAAGAAAATGACCAGGGGTAATGTAGCTGAATTCATCATGAGAATCAGGGAGTGTGGAAAGAGGACGGGAGTTGAGGCAGGCCTCTATTTGGCATAGCAGAGTTACTAGTTCTTCGTATGTTAGCACGGCGTTTCCTGCTACTCTGCGAAGATGGTATTTCATAGACTTCACTGCACTTTCAAAAATCCCGCCGAATGATGGACTGCGTGGTGGAGAATACTTCCACTGGAAATTCTCTTCTGCTGCAAAACTGTTGATGTCCTTGTTGAACTCTTGTGATTGAAAGAGTTTACGTAATTCCTGCAATTCATTTTTAGCACCATGGAACGTCGTAGCATTGTCGCTAAAAATACTTGCACACTTTCCTCTTCTCGCGGTGAAGCGTAGTAGAGCTGCGATGAAGGCTTGTGATGTCAAGTCTGAGACAATCTCTAGATGAATTGCCCTTGTGGCAAGACAAGTGAAAACTGCAATGTAGCATTTTCTTGTGGATCTGCTTCTTGCGGCCCCGGTCTTGATGTGGTATGGCCCTGCGTAATCAACGCCTACGTGATGGAATGCCTTGCTGGGTCTCACTCTACTGGAGGGTAACTGCCCCATCAGCTGCTGGGCGGCTGAAGCCTTCAAACGATAGCATATGTTGCACTGATGAATGATCTGTTTGACCACCTGTCGTATGCGAGGTATCCAGTATTTCTCACGAAGTGATGATATGAGAAGCTGTGGACCAGCATGCATAAGTCTCTTGTGTTCTGATGCTATCAGAATTTTCGCGAAATGACTCTTCGGATGAAGAATAATTTGATGCTTGCTTTGGAATTCCAGTTCACTGTTTTCCAATCTTCCTCCGACACGAATTACTTTTTCATTGTCGAGAAATGGATGAAGGTTCCTCAAAATGCTTTTCTTGTGTACTTGCTGCTTGTCAGACAAATCTTTGATTTCCTGAGAGAAGAATGCGCGTTGTGTTATCTTGATGCAGGCAAGTGTGGTGCCTTGAATTTCAAAGGTGGTAAGGTCTTCACTCCTTTTCTCTCTTGAGTTTCTGCAATTGCTGATGAACCTTTTGCAGAGTGACACTACTCTCAGTAGCTTGGATAAAGTTGAATATCTAGATATGATTTCTTCTTCAGTTGTTACATGAGTGACCAATGTGGTAGCTGCTGCCTTACGCTGCTCTGGAATAGTGTTGTCGTCTGGACGGAATGCTAAACTGGATGATGGCCACTGTGTCTCCTCTTCTTGGAGCCAGGTGGGTCCGTGCCACCAAAGCTGAAGTGATCTGATAGTTTTTGCATCGACTCCTCGTGAGATCAGATCTGCAGGATTGTCTTTTGACGGAACGTGCTTCCAATCACTGACCTGTGTGAGTTCCTGTACCATAGCAACCCGGTTGGCAACAAAAGGTTTCCATTTACTGGCTGGTGACGCCAGCCAAGCTAGGACGATTTTTGAGTCGGTCCATAGGTGAATGGTGTCTATACATAGACGCAGTATGGACAATGCTTTGTGTACCAGTTTGGCTAGTAGAACTGCCGCACATAATTCCAAACGTGGAAGAGTGGTTCTCTTCACCGGAGCCACCTTGGACTTTGAACACAATAAGTTCACACTTATGTGACCCTCTGAATCAATTGATCTTACGAAGAGAACATTGCCATAGTTTCTCTCTGATGCATCAGAGAAACCCTGAATTTGAACTTTATGGATGTCTCCTGGAGCCAAAACGAAGCGTGGTACTTTTACTTCGTTAATACATGTGAGCTGCGAATGAAGACGACGCCATGTTTTCTGCAAATCTATAGGAAGCGGATCATCCCATCCTACATTGTGGAGCCATAACTGCTGCAGGAATGACTTGTATGTTATCACCACTGGCGATATTAGTCCGATTGGATCGAACACTTGTGCAATTATGCTGGCAACTTGGCGCTTTGAGAAGATCTTCAACGAGCCTACATCCACTGTTGTGGAGACCTTGCTGTCCATGAGAAATTCGTCCGTGGATGGGCGCCATGAAATTCCCAATGTTTTTGTGCCTTCTGTGTCGAATTGCACTAGATCCTGTACTGCCTTCAATTCTTCTGGAATAGATTGCAACACTGCCTTGCTATTGGAGCACCATTTACGTAGATTGAATCCTCCCTTCTGGAGTAATTCTGTGAGACTTTCACGCAGCTTTATTGCACCTTCAATGCAATGATTTCCTCCCAGAAAATCATCAACGTAGAAGTCATGTGTCAAGACATGAGTGGCTACTGTGAAATTTGATGATTCATCTTCTGCCAACTGCTTGAGGCATCTTGTGGCCAAGAATGAACTTGAAGTTAATCCATAAATGACTGTGTTCAAACTGTAAAAATGAATTGGTTCGTCACGTGATGCTCTCCATAAGATGCATTGAAGTGAATGCATGTTAATTTGCCTATACATTTTAGCCGTGTCTGCAGTCAGTGCGATTTTGTGACTACGAAATCTGAGCAGGATTGAAAACAATTCTTCTTGTATCGTGGGACCAATCATTTGTATACTGTTCAACGATTCCCCCGTAGTTGTGGGCGAGCTTCCATCAAAAACCACTCTTAAACGTGTAGTTTTGCTTGATTCCTTGATCACACAGTAATGTGGAATGTAGTACCTTGTCTCCTTGTCTCTGGATACATCTTCCAATGTGCCAATTGGTTGCATGTGTTTGAGTTGTTGGTACTCGACCATGAATTCTGTGTACTCTCTTTTCAATTCCACGTTCCGATCAAATCTTCTTTCTAATTGGTTAAATCGTGAAATCGCTGTTTGCAGAGAATCCCCAAGAACGGATCTGTCCTTCTTCAAGGGTAGCTTGACTGTGCATCGACCTTCTCGATCACGAGATGTAGTTTCCTGGAAATGTTTTTCACAGGCGATTTCTTCTGGCGAGGCCAACTTATCATGGAATTCCTCCAAATCCCAAAATCTCTGTAAATGGAAATTGACTGTATCTTCTTTGCGAACAAAGAATGACTTCGAAGGTCCGTTCGTAGATGGTACATTGGGAATCCTTCCGGCTACAATCCATCCAAATTCAGTGTTTTGCAACGCTGGATAGTTTCCTGGTCTTGAAAGTTTTTCTGGCTTGAGAATCGTGTAGAACACATCTGCAGACAGAAGTAGGTCAATGTTGCCAGGTGTATGGAAGCTAGGATCTGCTAAATGTATGTCACTCGGAATTCCCCATGTGGAAGTTTTGAGCCTCTGCGCTGGCATCGAACCTGTGATGTTTGGCAAGATGGAACAAGATATATCCATAGTGAATCCACTTATGCTGGATTTAATCTGCGTCTCCATGGTGTGAAAGGCTTGGACTGTAGCTTCATTTATCCCTTGGATAGGTATTCGGCGTTTTTGTTTCTTGATGCGTAGCTGCTGAGCAAGATGCTCTGTCATAATATTACTCTGCGAGGCTCCATCCAAAAGTGCACGACATGGGAGCCACTCGCCGTATGCGTTCTTGATTTTTATGACTGCTGTGGCTAGGAGAACTTGCGAAGTTTCTCTGTTCTTGACAGAACAATATGTTGCTTTAGTCTGGGCATCATTATCCTGAAAACGAGTATCATCGCCTACTGCCGATTTACTTCTGGATTTACTGGACTGCTTCTGTGTTTGACGTTCTCTGTTGTTCTTATCTTCATGAAGAAGGGAATTATGTTTCTCGCCGCAATATTTGCAAGATCCTGCCTTGCATCCTGACCTAAATCCCTGGTGATCTGACTGTCCAAGACAATTGAAACAGATCTGGTTTTCTCGAAGAAATTTGTACTTCTGAGCTATAGTAGCTGCTTTGAAAGAACTGCACGCAAACAGCGGATGCTTATTATTCTTCATAGTATCCTTGCAATACAGGCATGAAGGAGATACAGTAGAAACATACGATCTTGAAGGGGAAGGATGCGCAGGTTTGTGACTTTGTTGTTTGGTGTTGCCACTAAACTGTGGTTTGAATGTTGATTTTTCATTGGAAATTGGGTTGAATTTCTCTAAAGCCTTGGTTCTGTGCTCTAGAAATTGAAACAAAC
Organism: Lepisma saccharinum; assembly: GCF_977018435.1. Taxonomy (NCBI): domain Eukaryota; kingdom Metazoa; phylum Arthropoda; class Insecta; order Zygentoma; family Lepismatidae; genus Lepisma; species Lepisma saccharinum. Next base: position 33,828,998 of record NC_139257.1, read on the forward strand.
TGTCAAGAGTGGTGAATTCAGAATCATTCACTTCTAATTCAAAAGCCTTTCGTGTGGTGGCATCAAGCTGAGAAGTAAGATGTTGAACTAACACTATATCTGATAGTGAACTATCTCCTGCTAATAATTTTAACGCTGAGATGGAACTGATAGCTGTGTTTGTGAACGCTCGCAACTCTTCTGCGTTTTCTCTCGACACTGGTTTTATATGCAAAATATCATTGACGTGTGAAGCAGCTATGAGACGCTTGTTGTCAAAACGCTCTTGGAGTTGTTTCCACGCTACACCGTAGTTGGATGCTGTAATTGGTATGCTTTCAATGATTTGCAATGCCTCACCCTTCAGTGCGACACGTAAATACTGGAATTTCTGAATATCTGAAATATCCGAATTATCATGTATGAGCGAAGAAAATGTGTCTTTGAATGATACTTATTGGGTGTAATTTCCACTGAAATGCGGAAGCTCTATTAATGGCAACTTGACTTGAGACTTGCACGAAGCCCTGTGTTCATTTTCCGCACCGTCTGTATTTGAATGATTTCCCTCAATTAATGTTAGCATCTGCGACTTGAGATCGAAATATGAAAGTTCGATTGTCTCTCGAACTGCCGTGTGTTCATCGTCTGTGGCTTCAAATTCAATGCAATCCTGAATTTCTTCTATCTTGGGCCATAATGTGTTCAGTTGCTCCAGCCGAACCTTGATCTGTTGAACGTTCGGCGCCTCTGGATCAACACTGCTAATGTACGACTGCAATCTCGTTATTTGCCCCCTGTAGGCGGCACGTTGCTTTAGAAGATGTGCTAAGTCTGCCATGCCTCAAGGTGGGAGGGACAAGCAATGCATATTGAAATGAAAGGAAAAAATGAGGAAATATTGAACCAAACACTGTTGTACTCACCGATCTGGCATTCACTGGACCATCTGGGCATCTGAAATCCTGGTTAGGCTGCAACACTGCAGGTAGTCGTTGACACTGACGAGTACTGGAACAGCTGATGCACGGTCGCCATGGTGATGTCACGTCTGCACGCGTGGGCTGCTTGATGCAACTCTCCGCGATACGTTTCTCCTCGCTCCCGCACGAAAACGAACGAAAAAGCCAGTCCCGTGAAGGAACAGAAAACTGCAGTCTAAAAATAACTCAGCGACACACCACCGGTGTATGACGTCATGTCACTGGTCGCCGACTGTTCCCCACACAGCAGGAGGGGAGAAGGGAGCGGAGTGTGAAACGTCACTGACAAGCGAACAACGAGAGCGCTGTCGTTCGGGGAAGTCCCGATCGTCCTTCAGCCACGTGGAAAATATTTCGCGCGCTACAACGAATGACGTAATGCTTTCAATAACTTGTAGTTACTGTACTTGAAAATAATGTTTGCACAACACAATGTCACTAAAATCACTGATGGTAACGTACCTCATGTTCAATACAAAGGAGATCGCGGCCTGCGGAGGACCAAAATGTTTGCGTTCCGGACCGTACAGGACCAAAACTGAATGTAGAACCTGTCCGGCTGTGAAGGACCAGAAATGAATGATGATCCAAACCGGTAGGATCTAAATGTAAGTGAAATTGTAGGTACCACTTACATCTCTCTGGTATGGATTGTGTCGCTACAGGGCAAAGTTCACCGCGATCCTCTTGGTAGTTGTAAAGAAAACACAGGCACACACACTGATAACTATAACTATGTATTATAAGGTATATGCACATAACACTTGATTACACTTCCCATGCACTCCTGTCTAGGGGAAACTGTTTACACGAAGTTGCAGCTGGGGTTACAACAACGCGCCACTAATGAAACGTAGCCACGTTGGGCTTACGGTATCCATAATTGTCCGCGATGGTTTCTGGCTGTGTCCCGAGTGGCCTCTCTACGCACACTGGCTGGAAGTAACTACCGCGCTAAGATGGCGGCAACTAGACACCGTGCTAAGAATGAATTAGCCAATGGGAGTGCAGGTTACTTAAGGCATTTGAAATACACAAATAAACAATTGAAGCTATATGCAATATAAAATATATAAAGAAAGAATAAACATGGTTACTTTTATAGATAAATCTCCAACAGATATATTTGCATAAACTGCCAGAGTAAGGGCCAAAATTCCTACATTTTTCAGATTTAAATGGATGTAAATTCTTTAAAAGTTATTGGATCCAAAACTGTTACACTTAGAGTTAAAGTTAGGTGTTTTTAGAGTTCAAATAATTTTACACAAGTGAACTACGACTTATCATTTTCAAACTATGGCCAAAATTCCGAACTGTACTCATATCGACTGGCCGCCATCTTTGTCTGCCATTTTGAGAATGGCGTACACATGCAATTCTCCGCAACTTTTAGTAATTTATTCCAAATAACTTGAAAAACAAATCCTGAAATTTTTAGCTTTATATAAATTATTTGAGCTCACAACTCTTTATTTACTTGGCTAATTGGCATCAGTATTGTTTCAGTCCTAAATGTAACCCATTTAGAGCCCTTGGTAAGTTTGTTTTTAACAGATCATGAATAGACCCTTTACAAAAGGTTTAGGATTCACCATCATGGATTCTGGCTTTCTCAAGTAAGTCAGATTCTATATGTTGTTCATGCCAATCTTACCCCCACAGTTTATGTGAAGTTAGTTCTGGGAAAATTTAAGGCATTGTGTGTGGATAAATCGTTGCACAGAATGCTACAACTCCGGTTTGGACATTTTCACACAAATTCTTGCAGTTTATCTAATTTTACAATCCATCTACATTTAATAACTTGTACTATATGTTAGCTGATGAGAGAAACTTAAGTTCAAAGAATCACTATTATTTCTACAATCATACAAAAACAAGATACTATGATTATAATGAATGCCATTTTGTAGACGACCCATGGAAAGTAAATAATATCTAATCATATACATTCTCTTACTTCATATTGTCTATCACAAGTTTTATACTCACCGGAAATAACTTGAAAAGCGGGAACCAAATGACCTTGAAACCCTTTTTTCTGACATAGATAAGGACTGGCGCATTTACTTCTCTTAGTATTTGGGAAAATAGGGTTAGCATCATGACAGTTCTGGAATAAAATATGCCACACCAGAAAAGTAATTCTAAGAACATCTATTGCATTAACATTCTTAACAATTGCCATATTACCACACATGTCATTATGACTATAACAGTATATAAATGAACAATCAAGTTGCAGCTTCTCTCTTCATCATTTCTCCCTGAAGCTGCAGTACAGGATAGATTGGGTGTATGAGGCCCAGAAGGTCTTGATTGATTGATTTGGTGCTTAAAGTCCACTTTATGCACAGTAAGGCTAATCGGGACTGAACCTACAGTTTAAAGTGGGATCCGAACCACTATGTACCTCCACCGGGTATCGAACCCGGAACCCCTTGATTCCAGAAGGTCTTCTAGTGTAAGCAGTAGTCCAGAACATTCCTGATTGGAAAGTGTACAAAGTTTACGTCAGAAAATGTCAGCGTTTCCTTTTTCTTTCATCTTTTTTTTTTTTTTTTTTTTTGCGGAATTCATACTTCCAATAAGAAACACTAAAAATAATCGTTTTCAAAATGTTCATTTTTCTCTAAATTTTATGGACATTTTCAAATTCTTAATTTTTTTGTGTTGCAAACAGTAGACTCAGAAATTTTTAATTTTAAAATTTCAAATAATTCCAAGCAGCATAAATTGAGTGGAATTTGGTCAATTTAAAACTTCTCCTGGACATTGAGAACAATTTTCATATAGCTTGTATTCACTATAGGCGTAACTAGAGGGAAATGGTCAAGTAGTCCAGAACCACAGACTTACAAGTGACTCTCTTGGAAATTCTCCTTGGTCACTAGAATTTTACCTTCTTATGTATATTATTACAAGCCAACATCCATGGTGTAGCGGTTAGCAGGGCCTGCTACTATGCCAGCAGTCCTGGGTTTGATTCTTGGCATGGGTGTTCTTTATGAGTACTCCTTCATCAATTTCACCATATGATCACTCATCCTAATCTTTGCAATTAGTCAGAAGTGTCAGAAAAGTGAAGTAAAATAAACCAAATCAATCATGAATAGGTCTGGTCAACTTGGATCTCCCAAAAATAAACTCCTAGTTCAGTGGCGTGGCGTGACTTTTTCAAAAGTGTTACCGGCTATCAGGACGACAATTATGCCTGCTAGACGTTATCATCCCCCCCCCCCCCCCCCGGTAAAGAAAACATGTCTTCGAGCTAGATATTTGTTCATTTCATTCTTGTTTTGCAATCAACACAGTGATTTAGCCACAAACACTCCTAGAAAGAATACCACTCATGAGAAAGTTACCACGAAAATCCAATGAATAGTGGTAGACCCTTGTCAATTCTTCATCTGTCTCTGTTTCTTTGCATCTTTGCAATGAGGTGTGAAGGGGAAGAAGAAGAACCACTTTTTTGGGGGCAGTATTCCTATTTTAGGCAGGATTTAGCTCTTTTCTGCCAATCCGATGTGACAACACTGGCTGATCCAGTAGGTCTGAACAGCAACAGGGCCCCTTAATGGGCATATGAATAACCCCATAGCACACTATGCCCTAAAGTCCTTCCCCGCTCTTTCCTTGCATTGGCGCCCTCTTCTCCCTTGTTGCCTCTACAGGGTAGCGGAAACGGCCTCCCTCTTCGCTTCTGTCAGCTGCAGAAAAAATGTCTTAGGCAATATCTACTCGACGGCAATGGTGTTCATTATCGTATTTAACAATGTTGTCATTTTATTGAAAGAACATTATAATTCTTTACATTCTGTGGTTACCTGCGGTAACACCGGCTACATGCACGCCATGCCTCTGTCCTAGTTATACTAAGGGTATTCACTGCAACATAAAAAAGACTCATGGTGCATTTGCTTTAAGGTTTGTGCCTCCCTAATGGCATAGTGGTAACATCATCACATTCTAATCAAGTGGTCTCACGTGTGATACCAAGTGGACTCACATAGTGGTTGGGATTCACTTTAAACTATAGGTCCAGTCCTGATTAGCCTATCTGTGCATAAAGTGGACTTAAAATGAAGACTCAAATCAAATTAACTTCGAGGTTTTTCTTTGAACTGAGATGCAGGGCTTACAGTTTGAACCCAAGTGTTAAAAAGGGAGGGGGATGAAGTGTGAAAGAATACACACACAATTGATTTTTATTGTTCATTTGTTAAGAAAAAAACAGGCAGTATTTACTTACCCCATTGCTATTCCCCATTGTTTAGATGCAGCATCCGATGCATTCCTGAATAATGATAAACCAACCAAAGATACAGTAGGAACTATAGTGAGTGGTGTGATGAACTGCAACATCCATCCAATAATTCCTAGTGAAAAAAAGAGATAATAATCTTTGTACAGTACAGGTAATATATGGACACACACACAATATCCTGAATATAATTATTGCTTGAATATTTACCTAGGTACAGATAATAACTGTCAGTAGGGTGTCTGACTGCCATGCAGAAGACTCTTCTTCAATTCCCGGGATGGGAGAACTAACATAGGAATTTTTCCGGCCTTGTCCTACATAAAGCAGCTCTGGGGCTCACCCAGCCTCAAATCAATCAGGGGGGGGGGGGTGGCCAAGATTGAGAACGTGTAGGGCCCTACACTCACAGTGCTATATGGATGGAGAACTTTACCTTACCTTTTTTTAGATAGTAACTGTTGATAACATTACTTGGTTGATTGGTTGATTTGATGTTTTAAGTCCACTTTATGCACAGTAAGGCTAATTGGAACTGGACCTACAGTTTAAAAGTGGGATCCCAACCACATGTGCCTCCTCCACCAGGTATCAAACCCGTGACCCCTTATATAACATTAATTCTATTGCATTAAGTATATAACTACATATCTTGTTGTTTTCATTTCATTTCACTCCTTTTCAAAGATTTTTTTCCTTCCGGTAGAAACCTGTAGTTACGAAACACACATATTAAACACGATGCCAATACATTCCACATAGGAACAAGCATTCTGGATTTCGACCCTCCCCCTGAAACTGATAAAGGGACACTCACAAAGATTTGAACCCAGAATGCCTGGCATTGTACAGTGGGATCCATGATTATTACCCTGTAAATTGTCCATCACCATGTTCCCGCACTTTATTTGACCTAATAAGAGCTTCAAGAATTAAAAGAAAACTCAAAACAAGCTGTTGACAACTTCTGCACCAGCATACATTCAAATCCATCACTTAAAAACATATAGGATATAAGATAAATTTTAATGAAAATAGTCATGGACAATTTGCATGGTAATACTCATGGATCCCACTGTACATGATGTGCTAACCACTCCACCATGGAAGCTGACTGTTTGCACCCATGTTCATCGCCACTTTATATATGTTTGCTTGGAGCAATAATAGATGGTAGTACAACCAGTATTACCTAAGTATCCTGTTATAACTTGGAACAGTGCAGAAACTGCAATCGCTCCTGATAGTTCTCGCATCCGCACTTGCCACACCTCTGTCAGATTTTCAGGAGACATTTTATCCAGCTCTTCATCAGGAGGACATTTCCACTGGGGAAGGTTCATGATCGCAAGTGTTGGAACCAGAAATGAAATTGTTCCTCCTTGCACAATTGGCAGCCTGGAAAGACAATACTACAAGTTATAAGTGCAATCATTAATGTTTTTGTGATACCTTTGTGCAGGGTCATTGAAAAAGGTGACTCAAATTTCGTGTATAGCATGTAGAAACTTTTGGACCTAAAAGGGATGAGGAGGCAGGTGAGTGGAGAAGGTTACATAATTTGTATTCATGTCCAGATATTATTAGAATCATTAAATCAAGAAGACTTAGGTGGGCAGGCCATGTGGCACGAATGGGAGAGGAAAGAAGAGTTTACAGGATTCTTGTTGGGAAACCTGATGGTCAGAGACCTGTAGGAAGGCCAAGACGACGATGGAGGGATAATGTTTGAAATGGACCTAAATGAAATTGGTAGGGATGGAAAAGAGTATATAGATCTTGCTCAGGATAGGGACAGATGGAAGGCCTGTGTTGCTGCAGCCATGAACCTTCAGGTTTAAGAAGGCTAGAGAGTGAGTGAGTTAGTTAGCATGTAGAAACTACAATTTTTACGTGTGTGAATCAGGGATTTATTCAGGATTTTTCATCGGGGAAGGGAGTGTAAGCAGTGGCGTGCCTAAGTAGGGGTTGTTGGGAGTCATAACCTCCCCTTTCCCCCTTTGGGTCAGTACTCCTAAAAAGGAATCTCAAAGGCAGAAAAAGATGACAAAAGAAGGGTTGAATACTAAAAACAAGTATAGGTATTCTTCCCCCCTCCATTTTGAAAATCCTGGGTGTAAGGGTGAATTTAGAGCCAAAAAAGACCATAAATTGGCCTTTGTGAAAAATTTTAGAGGGTTTTGAGAAAAATTTGGGAAGTGTTGGGAGTGTTTCTGGATAAACCACTGAACAACATGTTTGCAGCATGTAGAAGCATATATATTTTGCTATCTAGGATTTAGGCACCCTTAAAATTAACACATCGAGATTAACCCAAGAGGCAGTAAAGTGATAAAAATATAAATAGAATATGAGAAAAGAAACTAGAAATGTAATATTACTAGTGAGATATTAGTCAGAGATAAAGGTAATTGCAGATATCTTTCACATGGGCACCAATTGCAGGAGAATGGATTCATACAAGTAGAGAATTGATTTTAATTTATTAATTCCAACAGTTCTGTCACAAAGAACAACAAGGGATGGACATCTAAAAACTTGTTTCGACTTAGTTCATCAAGTGATCAACTTTCAGACTTGTCACCAAAGTTCTCAGGTTCAAATCCTGACCTGGGCATGGGTGTTATTTGTGAGAGTTCCTGCATCAATTTCATCTAATCATCACTCATCATCATCACGATTAACCAGAAGTGGCAGAAAAGCAATGCAAAATAACAAAAATACAAATACGACTCAGTTTTAGTTAAAAAGGCTTAAATAAAACATTGTACGAAAGGGTGTTGTTTTGCTTGTTTTGACTTGCTTTATTTTACTTCGCTTTTGGTGCCACTTTGGGCTAATTTGCAAAGATGAGGATGAGTGATGATATAACAAAATTGATGAATAGACACTCACAAACATCCATGCCCAGCCCAGGATTTGAACCCGGGACCACAAAAGGGTGCTGATAAGTCGTTAGCTTCATCTAGAAGAAAGTAGATTTGGCAAATGACTTTGAAGTTTTGCTCAACATATTCTCTGCGGAGACTAACAAACTTGCACAACTTTCTCGGAACTTTACAAGACCTTCTTAAAAATGTCTTTGGTTGCTTCTGAAACCACACATTTAAGAGCCTGGATGGCCTTAGCAGTAGTGTAAAAGCGAACCCGCTTCAGGTGCTTTTTGATATTTGGGAAGAGGTAGTAATCCAAAGGGGCTAAATCTGAGTAATGTAATGGACGGTTCAGCATTTCGAACCCCAAGGCAGCCAATGTGTGCATTGTGACAGTGACCCTGTGCAGTAATGCGTTGTTCTGAAGGAAAATGACTCAACTAATAACTTTCTGCAGAATGTTGACGACAGTTTCTGCTTCAGCTGATCGAAAAGTGATGTGTAGTATTCACATTGGAGCCCTTGTTGATGCAGTCAAATTACAGCACATCATCTTTGTTCCAGAAGACAGTCGCAAGAGGCTTGGCAGCTGACTTCTGGACTCTGTACTTCTTTGGACACATTGCACGACTGTTCTTTTGTCTTGGGATCATACAAATATATCCAGTTCTCATTGACTGTTATCAATTGGGCTACAAAGTGATCACCATCCTGCTGAAACCGATGATGAACTGATTTGGAAGTGAAGGCACAAGCACACTTTTGGTCTGTATCGAGAAGTTTTGGAATCCTCTTAGCGGAAAACTTTCTCATGTCAAGATGGTCATGAATAATTACACCAACTCTTTCAGGGAAGTTATTCAAGGTTTCAGCTACCAGCTTAGCAGAAATTCTCCTATTCTCTAAGGTATTTTCATACATGGTATCCACTGTTTCTTGCACAATCACGACTGGAGGCCTCCCGTGATATGACTTGTGATCTGTGCTGAAATGGCCGTTCCAAAATTTATCAACCCCCAGTTTTTCATGGTGACATAGAGCTATGGTCCCCCAATGTTTGTGCCATATCCTCATGAATTGCCTTGTGGATTTCCTTTGCAATAAGAGATAATTGATCATCTTGCTGTCATTTCCACTGAAACTTTCCTAAATTGCTGTCATGGTCAGTTCACACTTGCAAAACACAAAGATATAATTATGTTAGAAGGCTCATGTTTTGTCACAAAAAACTACAAGGATGAACAGTGGCGGCAATTGGGTTCTAAAACTGGGGCAGGGGCCAAAAGAGTTATATTTCCCTTTGTAGATAAGGTTTTGTATACCGTGGAGGAAAAAGTGGTGAAAAGTGGGGGACAAAAGCCCCCTCCCCTAATTGCTGCCACTGATGATGAAGCTTGTTTAAAACCTACAATTTGTTCATTTTGTACCAAAACAGAAGAAGGGACAAAGGCTAAGACCTCCTCGTAATTGTTATACTGGACACACAGAGAGAGAGAGAGAGAGAGAGAGAGAGAAAGAGAAGGTGGAGGGGTGGGAGGATTGTATATGGCGAACAACTCTTGATACATATTGGACACTGAGCAGAGATCAATCACCAGAATGGATGAACTGCTTGACATGATTCACCAAGAAAAAGAGAGAGAGAATGAGCTGAAGATAAAGAAAAACAGAAAGGGAGCAACATTACCTGCATCCAAAAGTGGATTGTATGAGAGTGACCAATCCTGTGACAAATATCATGGTAGAAATTATATAACCTCTTGCAGGGTCATCATCCTTCATACAGAGAGCTGGAGTCAATATGAATGGAATGGAAACGATCGCACCAATCATTGTCAAGTAATGCTGGAAGAATATGCAGCAAATTATTTTAGTAGACCAAAAGATAAGCAAAACATACATTTCTAATTTAACATGCTCTGTAGCAGTGGAGCCTGTGGCCGGTAAATTTATAATTTAAAAGTCGATTCCCTGATCCCAACAATTTTACTCGTAAATAACTTCTTTTTTTTTAACTTTATACTAGGGCTGAGCCGATACCAATGCTGACGTATTGTTATCGGTATCGGAAAGTTTCGGTTTGAATTCATGTATTGATGCCCGCCGATACTTTTCTGGCATATTGGTCTTTCACTGGGTCTGCAAAAATGCCATGCAATACTTTCGCGGAGTTTAATTATCTTAGAAATTATGCAAAATTCAAACTGTATTTTATTTTGCACCAATTTTTCACTAAAATCTGTTTATTTTGATTACATAACATCTGCTTTAATATTCTGATGCAATTCTTGAATATTCTTAAGCAAATTTATTGCTAAATTCATGCTTATAATTGGAGAAGAATCTTTACACACCAATATTCATCAATATTTTGAACAATTTTTATATTATTGAATTTTTCAAGTATTGATATCAGTGGGAATCGGTAAAAGTATTGGCATTGATATTGATTCAAAGTGGTATCGGCTCAGCCCTACTTTATACGTTAATATGACCCCTGGAATTTAATATTAATAAATAAATTATTCCATAATCATAGAGAGCATAGTTTGATTAGGTCTAGGCTTATCGAGAAATATAAAATTTGGTTTACATTAGTTGATTGGATCTAATTAAATCTTTTTGCTTCTTCTGGGCAACATTATTATATTTATTTGATAAGTGCTGATTTTCTTTGACATGTTCCATTCCAGTCATTGAAAAATTCCAATTAATCAGAATATTTCGACTTCAATATATTTGTTAATGAAAATTGCTGTGGAAACTAAATTGATTGTGGAGTCTGTCCATCAACTTTCAAATTTGATCACTTACCGCCACTGTCATGAAACTATTTCCTGTTATTGTATTCAAATTCAAACCCAAACAAAAGGTCATCTTTCCAGGTGGTTGCCAGCTTGGGCAGCAAATCACTTCACCCTTCTGGCTCTAACTCAAGAAAGACCCTCCAAGGTTTGAATTCCAGTCTGGGCATGGGTGTTCTTTGTGTGTCCCTTCATCAATTTCATTATATCATCACTCATCCTTATCTTCGTGATTAGCCAAAAAGCCAAGTAAAATAAACCAATCAATCAATCGAGAAAGACCCAACCGTCATGGTTGTCCACAATTTTTTTTTTCAGGGAGGGGCAAGCAAGGTAATTTTTTTCTGTGGGGGGCAAGGAAGGCATATTTTCCCCCCAAACTAATGATGCTTCCTCAAAAAACACTGATTGAGTCTGAAATTATGTTCCTTCAACACAATTAATATAAATTGCTGTAACTGAAATGAAATTACGTGTGAAATATATAATTTTTAGGTGGACATTAATTTTCCATGAGTCCTCCCTTGCCACCCCCTCCTCTTTCCAGATGTCTATACCAAAAGTTAAAATTCAAATTTGGAGGCTGCACAGGTGACAGTCCCTTCTCAGCGGTTTTAATTTCTCACCAGCACTGGCAAGAAAGGAGTTGCTCTTATCGCTGATGAACCCCAAACGAAATGTCATATTTCCAGCTGGTTGCCAGCTTTGGCTGCAAGTCGCAAAGTTCAGGAGAACCTCTCACATCCTGGTATAATTGACACTAGAGGCTGGTACCAGGCCCTATTGAGAAACACTGCTATATAGAGAAAGTCAGGAAAATTTTGTAATATCAAGTCTCCGTGCAATATTTTAAAATCATATTTGTAAATATTACCATATAAAGTTAATTTATCAATTGAGAATGTATTGGCATTTCGTTAATGAAGCTTCAAAAAGTTGTAGTTATTTTAATGTAATTTGACTCTTGTGAATTTTATACTATAATGTAGAATCTGAAAAGACTCATGCTTTTTTCACTTCTAGATTCAAACGGCCATCTTACTCTTGCATAAGAAACCAATTGATCAGGCAGTGGTTTAACCAGAAGTGTCAGTCTAAGAGTGGGTGCAGACTAATTTAGATGTGTGTAATGGTAAATTTCGCCTGAAAAAGGCCATGCATTAAGGCTATTTGATAAAAAAAATTAGAATGGAGATGTCAGGAGAATTTGGGATGGGGGTGTGAGGGGATGATGAGGTTGTGTGGATAAATCACTGGACTTTGGTGAATTGCAACTTTGTCATTACTAAACTCTCTCATTGACTGGCACATGGAATCTCACTGCCACTGCTATTGGGCTTTCTAGAATGGATTCTTCTAATTTCTAATATTGCTTTCATGATAAATTTAAATGTAGTGGAACCAAGATCGAATCAAGAAAATCGAAACTACTCCCAAGTAACCAAAAGTGGTTGAGCCAACCATACTGAAAATGGTTGGCGAAATATAAAAACATACAGTTGTTGGGTAATGGTAATTTTGGCCGCGGTCCCAACATTGGCCCAACACATGTTTTTTTACATTGGGTCAATGTGTGGTTTTTACATTGATCCAACGTATGGTTTTACATTGGACCAACATACTGAAAACTAAAGAATGGATAGGTTTGTGTTCTGATATATACAATTTATTGTGAGATCAAATGTAAACAATAGTACAAATTATTTATGCAAATAAAAAAAAATACAGCACTTTCTCAGTCACTTCAAAGCACAGTACCTTCAAGTGGTAGCACAAGAATCTACTAGAGTTTCCTTAGTTTTCCACCTTTCATGGAATTTAGTCTACACATAACATTGTTTAACCACCTTCACAACAATACCTGTAAGACTGTTCTTGTTCTACTACAACTAAAGAGACAAACAATAAGCAATTCCCAATACATCTTTCATCCATGGCGGCTGACAAAGGACTGGTGAGTGACTGCAAGTTAAAAATAGCTTCCACTTTCATTAAAAAATATATTATATTTCCAGTATGTGCTGTGACTGAAATATTCTAAAAGAAACACTGATACATGTAATTTATTTTACACTCTATAATTTACAGCATGCTCTTGAAAGTTTTCTTAGCATGAGAGAGTTGTTTTTAAAACTGATTTTGACTCACTTTTCCATGATTGGGCAAACGTTGGCAACCACCGTTGGCCCAATGTAAGACCAACGTCAATTTGCCAACCTTTCGTATGTAAAAACTGACGTTGACCCAACGGTTGTGATTACTTGGATACTAAAATGCTCATGAAATCACTAATCAAATTTACATTTTGAATATTATGTACGTAGATGAAAAAAGTAACATTATTCATTTATATGTTGCTGATATATTACCTGTAATGCCATGAATATATTCAGATACCATGGAGGAACATCATCCAACCCATACATAATATCCTGAGTTTGTTGTTGGGAGTTTTCAATTGAAAGTTTTCCATTATTTGAATTTTTAACTCCAATTTCTTCATGGCAATTCACCTGCAATAATGAAGAAAAAAATAACTTACATAAAAATGGTGGATTGCAGAAATATTAATCAGTGGTGTAGTCCCAAAGTGTTCAGAGGGCATGCGCTAACTTTTGTGAGACGTTAAGGCGAAGAGGGACAATATGCACCAGTTGTGCATTAATTTCAATATCGTCGGATTGGGCACTGTTATTTATAAAAGGAATTAGTATGCAAGAGAGTATGAATATGATCAATAAGTATTTACGGTGTCCTATGTACAGTCTTGGACACAGCTGGCTTGTAACGAACCTATTGAAGAAGCAGTGAAGCAAGCCATCAATGTCTGACCACCAAGCGCCTTGTGACTAGACAACCCAAACAGCATTGCAATTTTGCGGCTTGTATACCAGTCACGGGTATACATCTCTGTAAATTGAGTAGTGATGCCAAAGAGAAATACGAGATGAAGATTGCCGATCGTAATGTCTCGTGTTCTCGACATGGAATAATACTCGGTCCACGTTACGTTCCATTATTTAATGTTGTTTGGGAATGAACATGACGGACTAGGTTTATATTTTCAATCCTTGCATTACAGTAAATTCCATATTTTACAATTATATTAATGCTTTGAACGAAAATAATGCCCAGAAAAACATCGAACACACGTTCACACCATTCTTCTCACACACATGCACGTGAAAACAAACACACAAAGCTAAGTTTTAACTTCCAAGTGAATGTCCAAATAACAGTAAATGGAGAAGCACGATGTGCGAAACATGGGATTTTTCACAGAAAGAATGCGTCTATTTGTGACATACGTGGTCGTGGTTTCTATTAATAGACAATGAAACAATTATGAGAGAAATTAACATGCATTTTCGTCTTCAGGTGCTGAGGAAGGAAACAGACTGACTGGAAAAAAGAAAGCATGGTGCTATCGATAGGCTGTTGGTTAGCGTACAGAGCTTTCATCAGTGAGGTCTAGGTTCGATCCCCACCAAGGACAATTATTTTTATTCTTTTCTATTAGTGAAGAAGTATGTAATATTGTTTTCTAGGCATTTTGACGAAAGGATACGCATCAAATTTGTTCGTTTAATCTGTATTTTCATTCTTCTAATAAGTTCTCTATCGCAATGGGATATAGAGATTCTCTATCTAGGCGATGGATATCTTCTCAATGGTTACGTAGCTGCGATTCTCCAGTCTTATTTATTTACTTCATTTCATATCTAACGAAAACACACAGATATAGTTAAAACAAGAAACACACCTCGCGTCGAAGGGTCCCGGGTTCGAATCCCGGTCGGGCTTGGTTGTTTGTGAATGTCCATTCATCAATTTCATCATTTCATCATTCATCCCCATCTTCGCAAATTAGCCTAGAGGCACAAAACGCGAAGTAAAATAAATTAAATCAATCAATCAATCAAACACCTCGCGTCGAAGGTTCCAGACTCGAGTTCTGGCTTTTTTTTTGCGAGGGTGATTATTCTTGTGTGTCTGTTTATCATCTTTGTCAAAAAATATTCCTCATTATTGTCGTGATTAACCTAGGGAGAGACCAAAGCGACTGAAATAACAAAAGTACAGAAAATGCAAGACACATCTGCCTAGGCATGTTATACCTTGGGAATTAGCAATCTGAAAATTAACTTGCGTTTCAGTCGACTACTTGCTAAAGAGTTTTTTCTTGTCTCGTTTGGAGTGTTGGTTATCGTGTCGGCCTAGCATGCGGGCAACCCGAGTTCGAGCCCAGCGGAAGGCAAGTTTTTTTTTGTCTCATCTCATCCAAACTTATTTATAAAACTGAAGTTGCTGCAAAACCTTTTGAATTGCATGCCACTTCGTATGTTGGTAATCTGAAAGCATCAAAGATGAAAATTTGATGTTTCGAAGCGACGATGTATTTGTGTATGTGTTGAAAAAACGCAGTTATTTATTAACGAAAAACATGCAGCCACGTGTTCATTGAGAACGCTTCCTAGTTGTCAGTGCTAATATGGCAGTAACTAAAGTCTGTCAACACACACCAACATTCACGTTTCCCGTAAAATTATTACCTTTCCACGTTTCAAAATCATGAGTGCTGTCTAAAGCAATACTTTGATACTTGCGTTTGCATGTTCGAATCTAAAGTAATACGAAACTTTTTTCCCAACAAATGACATTCAAACCATTAATAACTGTTTGAAATGTGATACTGATATCATATATGGAAAGAATAAAAATGGAGAATTTCGCTTAATACAACTTATAAATAGGGAGCGGAAGTTGATGAAATGTCATCTTTCTTCTGACATCTCGGACACGATGCCCATTAAATATACACAATATTACACTTCATCTAGAACCCAAAAAAGGTAATTTTAAAGTGCATTTTTTTTCATTTGTTGCCATTTGTCAGGTTTTAGGTCATTTTCCCGAATTTTCGACATTTACCCGTCATTTTTTGCAATATTCGGTATATTGTTTCATCATATTTTGTCACTTCTTTAATTGTGGTAATATTCTTGAATCTTTTCACCAAGGTATATATATCTCGCAGGATTGCAATTTACGAGCAAAAGAAATGCTGAAATGGTGACAGTCTTTGTTGTGTCGGGGGAAACCACCAGGTGCCCGCCTGGGGCAAACTCAGATTTAAGATCAGAAAAGGAAAGGCTTGAAATACCATAGCTAGACCCCGTTTGCACTGATAATCCTCGTTGCATATTTTAATTGAATGTGCATGTGTTATCATTTGGTGCCCTTTTTTTTAAAGCAAGATTGCATTTTGTTTAATTTCATTTCCATTTCAATTTTTAAACTGAAACTAACAAATTTGATGGTCATTTCTTGCAATTTACGTCATTTTTTCCCCATTTTTTAGGATATTCTATAGGTCATATACCTATATTTTTTAGGTCATCAACTTCCGCTCCCTACTTATAAATATATTAAATTATGTGGATACCTGATGTGAAACGTACGATGCACGATCAGAGAGTCTGAATGTTGCATTGAAAACTGCAGAGAACAATGACTGACTTATGAACAGTGAAAGGTTTTTCCATGCTCCAATGGGATTTTATTTATAACTATAAATAAACAAGGGAGAAGGACACAGGTGGGTATGATGAACTAAATTGTAATCTAAAAGTTTTAATTGAAGAAACAAAACACGTTCGCGGTTAAAAATAGAGCATTCAATTTCAGACACATTACACTAACTGAAAGAGTATTTTCAAAATTAATAGTATCCTCGTTCTTCACCTTTTTCTCAGTTGTGACACATGTCAATTTCCTCTATATTATCTGTATTCTCATTGGGACAAACACCCACATCCATGCCCGAACCGAGTATTGGTATCAATTGGTATCGCACGCTAGCCAACAATTCCAGAGGAAAAGTTTGATACGCGGTTTAGTGGTTCCAAGTGGTTAAAATCCCACTTTAAACTATAGATCCAGTTTTCTTACTGTGCATAAAGTGGACTTAAAAAGAAGGAAAAAATCGAGGAAAAGCGCTTGAAGGTTTCGATGAGTTCCAAGTGCCTTGATGAGACGAAGCTATTACATGATTTTCAAGTGGTCAAGTGGTCCCGTGGTAGCGGATAAGTTTCACGTACAGAAGGCTTTGAGTTCGATTCCCGTTCTATTGCCCTGTTTTTTTATATAACTCGAGCAACTAATTATTGCATTTTATTTAATAATTTATTTGAGTAAAAGTTAAATACATTTTTACTTTATTTTTGGGTGGAAATCTTTACTTTACTGTTTTAAATTTTATTTGTGAAAATTATTTTTTGCGATAGTTTTTTCCACATATCTCATCATTTTACAAACATACTCAACAAAATGTTATGCCTGGCGAAAAGTATACATTTATTTCGAGAAAATGATCCAGAATTACATATAATACTATTCACAAGAAATTATCGTAATCGTTTCGAAAACAAAATTCAACAATTCGCACAGCAAAAAAAATAAGAATGTTCGCAATAAATAAATTCAAATATATAGTCGCTCGAGTTAAGAAAAAAATTGGAGGCAATCAAAGGGGAATCGAACCCAGTATCTCCTACGTGTCAAACTTACACGCTACCAACCCACCACCTGGTCTTCCGTCAGTCGGACAATCTAATCGTCTTATGAGTAACGCTTGCTAAGTTTCTAATCTTTGAAGCGCTTGTAATTGTTGTTGTGTGTCACGGAGTTATGTTTACTGCAACATTTGAGCACACAATCCAAACATACGTAAATTTTATACACAGAAAACATGGGTTTTCTGCACATAATTACGGAGCATGCGCTCTGTCAAGGACTAGAAGGAACCTCGCAAAAGCTTGTCTTCGGTGCTGACAGTTGGCCCCGGAGTCACGTGGTCTATCTCGTTATCAATCGACATGACCTTGAGCCTGCAGAACCAGCACACTGAAGTGAACGAAGGTATTTTACGTGATTTGTAAACTGGAAGAAAACATGCCACGCGTTACAACAGACAGAGGTTTGTCTTCAGCTTTGGGACAGACAAACCACACTAGGCATACAGACAGAGTATAATGTAAGATAAAAGGAAATTATTTCTCCGTCTCCTCACACTGACAATTTTATTACCTTTTTTTTGGAGGTATTTGGCCACAGAAACGGGATTATATTATTGAAGTCGTATCTCGTGTGATGGCTTGGTTCAGTATGCTGATCAGGTTTTCTGACAAAAGCAGGACGAGCTACCCAAGAACAGTAATTGTCTATCTTTTATATCTGCTTCCTTCATCATCCGGTATAAGGCAGACAAGCACATACCACAAATATGTAAGAGAACTATTGCTAATTTGGTAACTTGTCTTGCAATTGAATTTCTGTCATGAACAGCTGCAAAGAAACAAAGGCTTTCCTTTTAAAGGATTACACTCAATCATTGTTATTTGATTAGGATACTAAAATGACTTCAGTATTTACATGCAGTACACAAGAGATTCTAAACACACTCTAAAACATACTACTGTTCATTTCAACGTATTATTTCAACAATCAAGACACAAAATAATGGGCATGCGCAAGAAAAATTATGTTTCTTTGATTATCAAGTGCATTACGTGGTTAACATCAAGTTTGGATTTGCCGGTTATCCAAATATTATTAATTTTGAAAATAGTCTTTCAGTTAGTGTAATGTGTCTGAAATTGAATGCCCTATTTTTAACCGCGAACGTGTTTTGTTTCTTCAATTAAAACTTTTAGATTACAATTTAGTTCATACCAACCTGTGACCTTCTCCCTTGTTTATTTATAGTTATAAATAAAATCCCATTGGAGCATGGAAAAACCTTTCACTGTTCATAAGTCAGTCATTGTTCTCTGCAGTTTTCAATGCAACATTCAGACTCTCTGATCGTGCATCGTACGTTTCACATCAGGTATCCACATAATTTAATATATTTATAAGTAGGGAGCGGAAGTTGATGACCTAAAAAATATAGGTATATGACCTATAGAATATCCTAAAAAATGGGGAAAAAATGACGTAAAATGCAAGAAATGACCATCAAATTTGTTAGTTTCAGTTTAAAAATTAAAATGGAAATGAAATTAAACAAAATGCAATCTTGCTTTAAAAAAAAGGGCACCAAATGATAACACATGCACATTCAATTAAAATATGCAACGAGGATTTTCAGTGCAAACGGGGTCTAGCTATGGTATTTCAAGCCTCTCCTTTTCTGATCTTAAATCTGAGTTTGCCCCAGGCGGGCACCTGGTGGTTTCCCCCGACACAACAAAGACTGTCACCAGTTCAGCATTTCTTTTGCTCGTAAATTGCAATCCTGCGAGATATATATACCTTGGTGAAAAGATTCAAGAATATTACCACAATTAAAGAAGTGACAAAATATGATGAAACAATATACCGAATATTGCAAAAAATGACGGGTAAATGTCGAAAATCCGGGAAAATGACCTAAAACCTGACAAATGGCAACAAATGAAAAAAAATGCACTTTAAAATTACCTTTTTTGGGTTCTAGATGAAGTGTAATATTGTGTATATTTAATGGGCATCGTGTCCGAGATGTCAGAAGAAAGATGACATTTCATCAACTTCCGCTCCCTATTTATAAGTTGTATTAAGCGAAATTCTCCATTTTTATTCTTTCCATATATGATATCAGTATCACATTTCAAACAGTTATTAATGGTTTGAATGTCATTTGTTGGGAAAAAGTTTCGTATTACTTTTAGATTCGAACATGCAAACGCAAGTATCAAAGTATTGCTTTAGACAGCACTCATAATTTTGAAACGTGGAAAGGTAATAATTTTACGGGAAACGTGAAAGTTGGTGTGTTTTGACAGACTGTAATTACTGCCATATTAGCACTGACAACTAGGAAGCGTTCTCAATGAACACGTGGCTGCATGTTTTTCGTTAATAAATAACTGCGTTTTTTCAACACATACACAAATACATCGTCGCTTCGAAACATCAAATTTTCATCTTTGATGCTTTCAGATTACCAACATACGAAGTGGCATGCAATTCAAAAGGTTTTGCAGAAACCTCAGTTTTATAAATAAGTTTGGATGAAATTAGACAAAAAGAAAACTTGCTTTTCGCTGGGCTCGAACTTGGGTTGCCCGCATGCTGGTCCGACACGATAACCAACACTCCAAACGAGGCAACACGAAACTCTTTCGCAAGTAGTCGACTGAAACGCAAGTTAATTTTCAGATTGCTAATTCCCAAGGTATAACATGCCTAGGCAGATGTGTCTTGCATTTTCTGTACTTTTGTTATTTCAGTCGCTTTGGTCTCTCCCTAGGTTAATCACGACAATAATGAGGAATATTTTTTTTGACAAAGATGATAAACAAACACACAAGAATAATCACCCTCGCAAAAAAAAAAAAAAAAAAAAAAGCCAGAACTCGAGTCTGGAACCTTCGACGCGAGGTGTGTTTCTTGTTCTAACTATATCTGTGTGTTTTCGTTAGATATGAAATGAAGTAAATAAATAAGACAAGTGAGTGTAAGGGACTGGAGAATCGCAGCTACGTAACCATTGAGAAGATATCCATCGCCTAGATAGAGAATCTCTATATCCCATTGCGATAGAGAACTTATTAGAAGAATGAAAATACAGATTAAACGAACAAATTTGATGCGTATCCTTTCGTCAAAATGCCTAGAAAACAATATTACATACTTCTTCACTAATAGAAAAGAATAAAAATAATTGTCCTTGGTGGGGATCGAACCTAGACCTCACTGATGAAAGCTCTGTACGCTAACCAACAGCCTATCGATAGCACCATGCTTTCTTTTTTCCAGTCAGTCTGTTTCCTTCCTCAGCACCTGAAGACGAAAATGCATGTTAATTTCTCTCATAATTGTTTCATTGTCTATTAATAGAAACCACGACCACGTATGTCACAAATAGACGCATTCTTTCTGTGAAAAATCCCATGTTTCGCACATCGTGCTTCTCCATTTACTGTTATTTGGACATTCACTTGGAAGTTAAAACTTAGCTTTGTGTGTTTGTTTTCACGTGCATGTGTGTGAGAAGAATGGTGTGAACGTGTGTTCGATGTTTTTCTGGGCATTATTTTCGTTCAAAGCATTAATATAATTGTAAAATATGGAATTTACTGTAATGCAAGGATTGAAAATATAAACCTAGTCCGTCATGTTCATTCCCAAACAACATTAAATAATGGAACGTAACGTGGACCGAGTATTATTCCATGTCGAGAACACGAGACATTACGATCGGCAATCTTCATCTCGTATTTCTCTTTGGCATCACTACTCAATTTACAGAGATGTATACCCGTGACTGGTATACAAGCCGCAAAATTGCAATGCTGTTTGGGTTGTCTAGTCACAAGGCGCTTGGTGGTCAGACATTGATGGCTTGCTTCACTGCTTCTTCAATAGGTTCGTTACAAGCCAGCTGTGTCCAAGACTGTACTACCAGTCTTAGTAGTTTGTTGCAAAGTCGGATTAAGGGCTTGCCTGGTCATCAACATTTTGGTTACTGCAGTGATTATATGACATACATGGCTGCACCATAGTTTGGGGGATTTTTGGCATCGAAAGTTGGAGGGGAAATGCCGCAAAGACATCCGCCCCTCTGAAAGAACTTCTTTAATCCACCACTGAGCCTGTCTGTTGAACCAGTTGCCAGAAAGCACTAGAGCAGTAAGCTCCGTCGCTTCCTTTAGCAGACGTGTTCGCCACTCTCTTCAAAGTAGTCGTTAGATCTTCCCCTGTCAAGCAGACTAAAGGGCATGTGCAAGTGAATGAAGTCTTGCAGTTACTTAAATACAATTTTAAATTTTGTATTCCATATTTCGCATTTTGTGTATTATATATTTTGTATTTTGTGTACTATATTCAGAGTGTTAGACTTGTGTGTATGAGTATAATGTGTGTGTGTGTGTGGACATATGTGAAATGACTTAATGTACTTTGTGTTTAATATAATAATGTATAATTTTATGTGTGTGGTTGAGTGGAAGAAAAGGCTTTGTACGGCCTTAACTCCGCCATTTAAAACAAGGCGTTAATAAATAAATAAAATAGAACAGTGGTTCTCAACCTTCGTGAGCCTGTGCCCCCCAGCAAGTTATTTTCTTTAAAGTCGATGCCTCAATCCTAACAATTCCTATCTTAAATAAATTTCTCGTTTGTTAAAACTTTATATGACATTAATAAATACATTATGGCATAATCACAGTTCGATTTATCTAGGCTTGTTGACAAATATAAAATTTGGTATAAATTATTTGACAACGACTGGATATAATGGAATATTTTAGTTTCCTTATTAATTTGGTAAGTCCTGATTTTCATTGGCTTGTTAGATTTCGGACACCGAAAAATTCCAAATATTTGACCGTCAACCTCCAAGTTTTGAGGCACGAATTCGACTCGTACGCCCACAATACCGACAACAGGACACATGGTCCCTTTTGATTGACAATGCACCAAGCCACGGGTCTGTTCTTGTCCATCAGTTTTTAGCCTCCAAGGGAATTATTCCGCCTGATCATCCCCCCTATTCTCCTGATATATCTCCTCCTGACTACTTCCTTTTCCCGAAACTGAAATTGCGGCTGAAAGGGGCCCAGTTTGATGCTGTTGCAGGAATTCAAAGAGTTTCGACCTAGTATCTTAACACTATTCCCGTCAAAGACTTCCAGAAGTGTTTTGACAAGCTGTATGGGTGTTGCATTCAGTGTATTCAAGCACAAAGAATGAATTTTGAATAATATACACCCATGAGTGTTCCTGTTCTCATCCTAGTCCGGAAAAATATCTGACATACTGTGTGTTCCTTGAAAAAGCGAAAATATGCTGAATATGATCGAAAATCTATAAAAATATGCTCTATCAGATAGAAATGGCCAAATATACCTAAATGTGCCCTTAAAAAGCACCTTAATTTAATAAGTTTCTTCATAATATGAATTTCTGTTTATTTAGGGAACACATCACCCTTATCCAAAATAAATATGATAAGTTATGAAAATCCTAGCCCTGTTGATCATTATGCTATATATTTGGTTTCTGGCAGGGTTGTTAAAAGTCCAGGAATTTTAAATAAATTCAATTCCGGTCCAGGAGAGAAAAATCAGGAAGCGTAAATGGTTTCTGGACCGTAAAGAACCTTTTTATCTGTGAAGTATTTCAATTCGGTCCAGGAACCTTTTTTCCGGATCAATTTAAATACGGTCCAGACAGGGGTGCCCACAGGGGGGTTTTATGGCGCAAGTTGCGCCATCGAGATTTTTTGGGGGGATTTTTTCCCTTTAAATAATATAAAATTCAACATTTATATGTAAATATATGCCCCTTCTTTCTTCCTATGCCAGGCTTTTATGCTTGTTTTTGTACCATTCCAGAGTAATACAATTCATTGTTCCGCTTGCTCACTTCACGCTCTCAATAATAAAATCCGACCCCCGTGGCGGAGTGGTTAGAACATCGCGCTACTGCGCCAGGGGTCCTGGGTTCGAATCTCGGCCTGGCCAAGGATATTTTTGAGTGTCCATTCGTCAATTTCATCATATCAACACTCTTCCCCATCTTCGCAAATTAGTCAAAAGCGGCGGTACAAAAAGCGAAGTAAAATAAAGGAAGTCAATCAAAGAACAATAAAAAAATATATATGAACGATAAGAAAAAGATAAAATATAACAATAAAACAACAACGCAACAGGAATAAATCGAGAAACTAACGAAAACGCAGAACACTGTGATAGAAACAATTTTTCGCCCTCGGAACAAGTTGTCTTTGCCTTTCTACCCTCACATCTTCCCTTTCCCCTCGTTGGACACCCCGCGCTGGACAAGAAACAGATGTGAAGTCCAATTTGTACCGTGTGTCCAGCGTTGCCAACCTCCCAATCAGGAAAAGTGTGCTGATTAAACTCTTAAATTTTGCTAAATGCAATTAAATTGTGCTCGGATGACTTAAGACTTAGATTCATTTTATGCATCTATTTTGGGGGCCGTTACGATGTGAACATGCGTTGTTGATTAGTATACAATATTGGTAATTCCCCCCCCCCCATTAAATTAATTATAAGGGTTTAACCAATATAATTGGTTCAATCGCTTGAAAAAGTTTGAGAAAATTCGACGACTACAAAAGGCTGCGGCTTGTTTTATCTGTGACCCCAACTTTCTAGCAATTTCCTTCAATAAAATGTTCTTTGTGAGCTAAGTAAGGAAAGATAAAGAAAAGATGAAAAGAAGACGGTGGACCAGATGTAGCTGGATCGGCATGCTACCTCTTGTTTGAAACAAATAAGATCTGATAATAATCAGATCAAATGATCAAATAAGATTTTCTTTAAATTTATTTTTTCAAAATATATTCCTCTGAATTCAATTTATCTGTCTCCCAGGGGCGCATGTTTATAGATGATTCTATACTTTACCATTATCCCAAACACATGCTGCTAGGTGACAACAAAGTTCAAATTGTACTACGTTTAGCACAATTACGCTAGGGTTGGCATCACTGCGTGAGGCAGGACTCACTGTGTCCATTTCGGGCAAACGCGCCCCTGAAATTATGCTTTCCCGCATGAATCACATAGAATGTCGTGGGACCAGCTGAGGCCCTCGGCGAAGTGCTCAACATGCGACGATAGAGCCCCTGGCAGGGATGGAAATTTGTGGAAATTATCGTAAGGCGTGGAATTTCAGTTTTCTTGTATTAAGGCGTCGTTCAATGAAATTATAAGAATAAAATAATCCGTAATAGCCAAATATATTAGGGTAGGCCCGGCCTCCGGGCCTCTTATGAGGCTTCGCCACTGTTAACAACCCTGGTTTCTGCATCTTGAAAGTGGTATCTCATTGTCTGTACCACTGAAATAAGATTATTGTAATCTGTATTTTGTGGCCATCCATAGTCTGGAGGTCCTGGTCTTCATCCCCCTCCCCCCCCCCCACACCCGCCCCTAAATACGTGTCCTTGCATTTGACATGTGGTTACGGGTTTGACGTGTTGAATTGCTTGTAAAGGTCTGGTTACGGTACTGCGCTCAAAATCCGCAAAAAAAGTGAACACAAGTCGAGAAGATGTAGAAGAAATAGAACAAGTTTTCACTTTAGCTACTCACAATGTCCACTGGCTCCAACACGAAGGAAGGACTCTCATTAGCCATGGCCCAGTTCTGGCTATCCTGTGCGAGATTAGTCGTGTTGTGTTTTGGCGCGGTTTGCAGCAAGACTGCCTGTCCTTCCGTTAAGGGAGATCATGTGACTCCCACATTTACCAAGAAAGGACAGGGAGTGGGGAGAAACTTCAGCAGAAAGGAGAATGGGGCATGTGCTCGTTTTTTTTGTTTTTTTTTTGCTGTTGTATCCACTGAACCGTGTTAGCAAGCAAAGGGGTTCGAACCTTGAGTACGCTAGCGTAAGCACACTATGAAATATTCGTTATCATTTTTAACCTTCTTTTAGAAGTTGTTAAAAGACAAAAATGGTAATCGCCTAATCGGGGTCATTTTCTGGTGGGTTTACATTTACTCACGAATTCTGTATTGCTTTCATTTGAAAATTTGGATTTTCTCAAAATTTCTGTGGGACATGTGGTTTAACAGAGCATACTGTGTGGTGTGTGGATATTTGAACGTTTTGGTTTTTTTTTAAAGCCCATTTCATCCTCATAGCCTGATCGAATTGGGACCAGGGCCGGATGAAGACGAAATTGGGCCTGATGCTGCAAGTGGCAACAATCGCCAAGATATTGCAAAAACGCAGCTAAATTACTAAGTAAACTGTTTAACGTAAAATTGATAGCATTAACTAGAAATCTTCGGTGAACAATAAACACAACGACGTTATAGTTACGTCACAGCGCAGAGAATAATAGTAACTGTATAATAAGTAACGCTGTGTCTAGGCGTCCGAAATTGGGGCTTCAAATTTCATTCTAAGATTTATTTCCAGGTTAATGTAGCAAAAGAAAACTGTTCGGCTTTCGGAAAATTCTCGTCTGTTTTCATCTGAGCCTATTTCAGGAATGGGCCTAATGCTGCAGCATCAATAGAATTGATTGGGACATGCGGTACACAATATAAATAATGCATTTTTGAGAGCTCGTAGCGTAGAAACGAAGCGTTAACGAGCAAAATGTTATAAAGAAATGCTCTTGGCGACCTCTACCCACTCTGAAAGTTAGTCGGCGATACGAGCGGAAAACGATAGCATTAACAACTTGGAGATACACTGTCAGCAGTGACGGCACGTATTTATTATCTACTTTGCAAAAAAAACCGTTAACATCACTAGAACTAACATGCCTAACCTATTCACATGCTTATTTCTGATATTAGATGCATATGCTGGTACACTGGCGTACGTAGGATTTTTTTCAGGGGGCTGGAATTGTAAAGGCGTATAGTACATAGCTGTTTTCAGTGGCACCAACTTAAATGGGCTCAATAATTTGTCTAGTTATTGTTATTATTTGTTATTGTTATGTATTTGCTTATTAAAAATCAGGAAATAAGATTTAAAATAGTAATGGAAGGGAGGTAAAGGTGAAAAAAGGTAAAATGTTCCCCTGTGCTTAGCACCACGCCATGAAGGCATATAGGGGGTGTGGCGGTAATGGAAGGGAGGCTTTATGATATTTTTTTTTTTAAAAAAACTTATAAGAACCCAAACCCAATGTTTTTTTAAAAAATGCACCCCTGGCTGCTTTGTAGAGAGCGCATACACAATAAGACATTTCGTATATTTAGAACTTTCCACTCTCAAAAATGGCAATTGCTGGTCATTTTCAGGGGGATTTGCATTTACAACTGTTGCTTTCGGAGTTCGTCAGAGCTTTTATTTGAAAATGTTGATTTTCTCCCTTCATTTCGGAGGGGCCTTTAACCGCATCAACCCCCCTCTGCGTACGTCAGTGTATACGCCTACGTATTCGACGTAATTAGTTTCTTCGAACGACCTCCAGGGGGCTCGGAGCAGGGGCGGCGCGAGGGGGACCTTTTGCACCCCCCCTTCACCACCCCTACGTTCAACTAAAAACACTAACCCTTAGAGTGTCATATTATGTCATGTCGTCATATTGAGCGCCGAATGTTAAGTGCTGTAGTAAGACCGTTATTATTGCAACAGGCAAGCACTGAAAGAGATGACGATCACATACTTTCCTGTACTGGTGGCAGCTTCTACAAAGAGCAGCAGCCGTTTTAAATTTCGTCAGCATTGTTGTTATGAATATTTCTTCGTTTGTTTCTTCAAGTGGTCTGTTTGGTTTTCGATAATTGCCTATAGCTTAATGTGAGTTGTTTATTTTCCTCATGCTTGTTCTTCCTAGCACTGAAGCAAAAATTTCAGCTGCTTTCAAAGGTAAGGTATCGGGAAATTGTAGTTAATGCGAGTTGTAACATGCAGGGTAGTTTTCTTGTTAACACGTTCTATGTATTTGTTCCACGTAACATGTCTAGCAAACGTACCTTCAGGCTTTTTTTTTTTTTTTTTTAAATGTTAGGAAGATGCCCAATGTTCACGAAGAAATTTTACAGTTCCTTGTTGGGGATAGTGCGGCAGAAGGGATTTTAACGAAGACGAAGTTGATGTGCACTTCGTTTTTGTCCTGAAGTAGCAGACGGAAGGTACTATGTATTTTGTAGTACCTCCATTACATTACATTGAAAAGGTTCAAAAATTGTTTTTAAAGACAAGGGTAATTTCATTTTGTATTTCACTACATAGTTCAATGAGACTGTAACTTGTATCTGAATGTTTGCACTGCATGACCACTATCTTGGAGTATAAGACTTAATACATATCATCATGGACGTTCAGGGGGAGGGCAAGGGGGCACAGTCTCCCTGGAAAAATGGATGTCAATCTAAAGTTATATAGTACTTCACACATATAATTACATTTCAGTCAGTAATTTATGTTAATCAGAGGTGGCGATTAGGGGTGTAGTTGCTCCCCGCTTTTTGCTATTTTTGCCCCCGCACTGTGCTAAACCTTATCTATCAAGGGAAAGTAAACTGTCCTTGCCTCCCTTCCCCAGTTTTGAAAGGTTGTATGTGTGTTTCATGTTTTCTTTATTTTCAGCATCGCACCCACTAAATTTCTTTCCGCACCCCCCTCAGCACCCCTACATGATTAATCCTGCCGCCGCCGCTGGCTCTGAGGACGGCAACTTTAATTTTAGCCACCCAGAAGGTAACAATACCCGCTTTCAATTTAGAGACGTGCCCATTATTCATTCCAACATCCAAATAATGCCAAGGCAAAAAGTAAATAGCAAGTCAGGAAGTTCAACTACCAGTGCCTTAGTTTGTGGCCCGCACGTGTGTTGAAGGAGTACCCCTCCCAATACTCGTGCTGTAGGCAGGGTGCGAAATCCTGGGGGACAGGGGGATTTCCCCCCACCAACAATCTTGGCTTCAACCCCCCCCCACCAAAAATTTCCGGGGGAAGAGTGTTTGTTATAAAAACAAAAGGCGAGCAATTATTTTTTACTTCATATATGCTTTACTAAAGATAGTATCGAGAACACACACAAAGTAATGTGTTTGTGAGTGTTGCATTGCATACTTTCTCTCTCTCTCTCATTCAAGAGACTATTTACAGATCTTAACACCAATAACAAATGTTATATTGATATAATATATTAATAATAAAGGTAAAATATCAATGCAAGGCAAATATAACTATGAAATCAAATTGATTTATACTACTAGAAAGCCAAAACTAAACAAGAACTTAAAAGATAATAAAAATATTTGAACTATTCTGTCATTTATTGACAACCTTAACCAATCAGTATAGGAATTAGTTTCCTACTTTATATATACGTATATGTACATACCGTGCGTCCATTTCGATCTTCAGCCGAGAGATCGGGAGAAGCGTGGCGGGCGGCGATGACGGAGATGCCGACATTTGCGGCCTGTAATGCCCGCTTATTTTTATGGACATATGCAGACATTTATATAAATATTGCAAAACGAGCATTAACCTGTGTTATAACACGCAAAAGTTCTTCTGTAATTCATCCAAGTTCTGCTCTTATATACACAAATAAATACGCTTTAGAAACGATGTTAAGAGCCACAGATAATAAAGCATTTTAATCATAGTTTTGACCAGTAACGTCCTGCTTAAGTTTATATCCTTGAAAGAATTTTGTGGCGATGAGAATCGTTTGGAGGTTTCGAATGTGCAACACTGTATCAAGATTATGCTGCAGACGAAACCGTTAAAAGTGAACGGTTTTCGTGAGCTTCCTTGTAATCCGAAATCTCCGAGCTCGTGTTTTTGTGTTCCTTCGCGACTAGATGAAGACAGAGCTGTGAATATAGTGGCGAGCAATGTAAACCAAGAGCGTGTTAATTTCGTACTGGGCGCAAGAGTGTTATTCTTGGCTACTTGCAGTTACTTGTTTGTGTTATTGCAGTGTGTATGTGTGTTATGGCAGTGAGACGATTGGAATGCCAGCCGCAAGGTTCACGTTAGAACAAAGATTTTTTATGTATGACACGTACGTGAAAACAGACTCGTGTCGAGACGTGTGTAAGTAATTTGTACAGAAATTCCCAGGCGTTTCAACTCCACATAGAGATACGGTTAGACATCTTGTCCTTAAATTACGAGAAACTGGATCGTTAAATTTTAAAACACCTAAGCAAAAACGACGGATTCTAACCGAAACAAAACTCGATGATATTGGTGCAGCGTTAGAACGTTCTCCAAACAAACCTCTACGCCGTGTTTCACAAGAGGTGGGCGTGTCAAAATCATCGGCACATACAGCCACTAAGCTACTAAAATTAAAACCGTACTCTTATAACACAGGTTAGTGCTCGTTTTGCAATATTTATATAAATGTCTGCATATGTCCATAAAAATAAACGGGCATTACAGGCCGCAAATGTCGGCATCTCCGTCAGCGCCGCCCGCCACGCTTCTCCCAATCTCTCGGCTGAAGATCGAAATGGACGCACGGTACTTAATAATAATTATAATAATAATGTATTTTAAATCATAATTTACTTGTATATTTATTATTATAAATAGGCTACGTATTATATGTATATATGTATATATATATATATATATATATATATATATATATATAAGTGTGTGTGTGTGTGTGTGTGTGTGTGTGTGTGTGTGTGTGTAGATTAAGATCTCCCTTCCCCCACCAATCATGAATGATTTCGCACCCTGGCTGTAGGTAAGATACGAGACCGTCCCTCCACTTGGAGTGTAATGTGATACTGTCATCATGTATTCAGATACGCAAGACCCAACGTACTTTGCTGATAAAGAGAAGGTCGGGTAAATGAAAGCTATCGTGATAGATATGAGTATAACTAACACGATCTGCGCCCCTCCCCCCGCAACTTTCAGTTTTGTGCCCCTACTCGTTTATAAAATATTAATTCAAGCCTACATTTATATTAGGTACATACAAATATGAAAATACGTACATACAATTTGAATCAATGTAAAAACTGGTACGAAAGGTATGGACACAATAGGTTTAATATTGACGTGTCTTATTACAACTGGCAATTGATCAATTTTAGTAATATCTTTGGTTGTATCGAAAATAAGGGGGGAAATGGTGCCTTTAGATCATCATCTATTATGCCACTCAACATCTGTTTTGAAGTCAGTGTAATACGTTCATTTTGAATAGCAGGACAAAAGTATTTTAATGTTTTTGAGCCACTTATCCAGACCTTGTTGCAACATTTTTTTTTTGTACATCTTTATCTTTACGATTTTTCCAGACACTATATGTTACACATGCATTCAAGTGAATTCGAGATATTTCATGTTTTTTTATGTTTTTACTTAAACCTTTCCAATCATTAATTATTATAATTTTTGTGAAATATCGGTCTTTCTTAATTTATCATTCTTATTGCGCACCCCCCCCCCCCTTGCACCGCGGGGCTTGCGGGACTGTTATCAAATGTCAAATCTTTACAAGCCGGGCATTTTTAGTCATGAAATTTATACTCTGTGATCATTCAAAATTAAATACAGTTAAATGTAGGTAAACATTGAAACCCCTTATTCAATTTAATATTTCAAATTCCAAATTACTGCCATGAATATGTGAGCGTATGTATATGTGTGTGTGTTTTGTTATATGCCCGTGAGCTTAGGTTAGACTTTTATTCCTCTATGTATTTTTTTTAAAAGAAAATTCTTTGTAATTTTATATTTTTCTTTCTTTGTTTTCAATATTTCCCTTTTTATATAATGGTTTAAAGTTGTTTTTTTTTCAATTTCATATACTAATATTTCGATGTAAACATGGTTAAGTGGTGGAAAAGGCTACAAAGCATTAACTTCGTCATGACAAACAAGACGTAATAAATAAAAAATAATAAAAAAATCACTTAAAGAAATCGAATTTAGAAAAGTCTTTCCTCAAAATCACAACTTGTTTTTCACCATTCAATCTACTTTAGAGTTATTTTTTCTTTAGTTATTCTGCTGAGATTGATTTTTTTACCGATTGTATTTTACTTCTTCCTGCAATCAAATTAAAGATGTCAGTTTGAAGGGGTCGACTAAACTTTCCACCCACACTGCATTCAGCCTTAACACGTCTAGTTTTCACGGTCAGCTACTGACCTTGACTTTGAATTTCTCCTTGATCAACCAAGAGCCTCCATCCATGCCGAATCAATCCTCAGACAACGCAATTCGTCCTTGGGCATCAAAGAATGAAGCTAAAAACATAGAGGACGATCTGATTGACTGTAAGTTACAAAAAGGATATGGGCGCCAAGAAAGTGATAAACAACAACAAATATGATTTCAAACACTTTATTGTATCCAAAGAATCATGTTCAGTATGGCTCCCTTATACACATTTATGGCTCTCGTGTGCTACTAATGCTATTTTGCACACAACCAGTGCAAGACAGTAAAATAGACAATGGTAATATAATTTACTCTTGTTTCCATATTAAAAGCCATAGAGTTGCTGACCAAGACAGTTTATTAAGATTTAAAAACACTTTGCATGTAACGTTTCTACTACCCTCTATCAGGGTATCAGATTATTAGTTTAGTTCTTCGTCTGAAGAAGACCCTGATAGAGGGTAGAAACGTTACATGCAAAGTGTTTTTAAATCTTAATAAACTGCCTTGGTCAGCAACTCTATGGTTTTTAAAATATACAATGTATTTCATGAACCATGTCCAGTTTTTGATACGCACTGAGAAGTTAAGTATGATTATTCTGTAATAACGTTCCAATATTTTCAATGAAATAATATGATTGTTTCAACTATGTGCTTATTCAGTACTTTTTACATATACAATGTTTTTGAATTTGAAATACGTGTTACTTTTTTAACTTCAGGCAAGCAACCTTACCACACTGAGTGTCAGATAGGCCTACATTCTGACTTGGGTGCCGCGGAAAAAATCTTGGAACCCTAAGGGTACCGTGAAACGAAAAAGTCTGGGAACTCCTGCTCTAGTATATGTTTCTACATTAAATGCATCTACAGTTGTTTATCATGTAAGTATGAAACTAGCATTATTCAATTTTGTTCTACCAAGAAGTGTAGTACGTTTCGAGACGACATACAAAGTGCTGCGAGTCAGATCCATTCACACTCATAATTTTAAATTTCGTATTGAGTTGATCCTCTGCATCTCTCCTCGATTCTTGAATATTCCACATCGCGTCTTTCTCTTTCATTCGAACTTCGGTTCGCTGTTGTTCCTGGAACCGAAAATCCACCTGAGCCACCACTGTAGGGGAGCTCAGCAGAACAGAGCACCATGTCACCAATATGGCTACGGTGCGTCTGCCAATTGTAAATTCCCAACGTCAGGTTATTTCAATTTTTTGTTACAGAGTTGTAATTTTCCAGGTTCGTATGTTGGAAAAAATGGTATATGCTTTGCACAATCACATCTGTAAAGAGAATGAACAGTATTTTTATAGTGGTTGAGTAATTTGATTCAGCATAAAATTGACTGCCACAGTTAGGCTACCATGTAACGATTGTATATCTTTGCCTTCTTAACTACAAGTGTGTTTTATTCGTGACAACATTTACATCTACAAATCCCCCCCCCCTAATTTTACTAACTCCGTACGTTATAACACCAATAACCGTATTACCAGTGCTGCTGGAACAATTGAGAAATCGCAAGCCCATTTTTTAAAAAATTAGTAACAATCATTGAGTATATGTAGATGTCACTAGAGAGGTCGAAGGCGTTTCCCGCCTGAAGCAAATCGTACTTCCTCCTCCGTGCAGCAAAAATAAGCTTGCACAAAAGAAGAAGAAGAAGAAGAATACCACAACTCGTTCATTTCTAATGTTTTGTAATATCTAAGTAGGAATTCAAATATTACATTCATGTAAATATCGGGTGTACAAGTTAATTCACATATTACACTTTACTGAGATTGCGCAAATTAGAACTTGCCTCGCCATGTTTGGGCACTCCAGTACCAACCTAAAAAGTTAAAATACCCGACTACCAGATGACGTAACATAAAGAAGCAGTAGTGAACAGAAGTAGCATTCTTTTTGCATATCAACTAAGGAAAAATGCTGATTAACCGAAGGAAATGATTTGTTTGACGTTCAGCTGATTCGTTTGAGCGACAAAATTGAGAGGGAAAGGTCATTTACCGACAGTGGGACTAGGCTATGGATATTGCTGCATGATAACGGAAGGCCGCACACGGCGAAATGAACTAAGGAGACGTTCTATTCATTGCGTTAGGAAGTTCTGCCTCATGCGACTTATTCCCCTGACCTGGTCCCTTCAGACTTATCACCTGTTCCAGTTCCTGCAGCAAGTGGATTCCCACTTCAGAAACCTTCAAGAGGTGGAAAATAGCATTGTTGAGTTTACAGACTAAATCGCCGTCGACAGCTGCTCAAAATAATTTCGGGGATTCGGACCGCTTTGAGTAGTCTCTAAATACGCCCTTGGTAACATTCTGGTAAATTTAGTATTTTATGAATGCACTATAGATTATTTCAGTGAACTCTTTTCCCCAACAATTCTCCAACACACTTTTCTTTATCGAAAGTTTGACCCCACTGGAAAGAAATCCTGCCTACTCTCCTGACACTATACTTACTGCCTCAAAAGATTCATGCCGAAAGGAAAGTCGTACGTTCTTCTTTGCTCTTTAATCTTCTCCTCATCTTCAAAATTCTCCACTTTCAGTTGTTCTTCCCATGCAATCACTCCTCTTTCTTCCCTCGTACCTTTTCAAGAGAAAAAATGAGCTGTATTATATAACTGTTATATATGTGTAACTGAAGAAAACGTACAGTCACCGGCAATACAAATGGGACACCTAGATCTCTGCAAGGCGTTGTGTGTGTTGCATAACTCTACGGTAGATTTTAATAGCAAATTTTCAGTAAAAAGTTGTACCACCGCCATAGAGTTAGGCAATACACATAACGCCTTACAAGGGAGTAAAATACTTGATTCCAGGATCTATGAGACCCATTTTTATTGACGCTGACTGTACTTACATATGGTTTGACTGCATAACAATACAGCCAATACCTTGAGGTTACATTTGATGTAAAATTTATATCGAGAAGCTATAGATACAAAACTCACCGATATCTACAGGCTGAGTCAAAAGTCGCTGACCACCCCTTATAAAATGAAAGGGAGTGTAGATTGCAGCAATTCGTCATGGTAGTAATATGTTAGGCCTAGGAAGAAACTTTTTGGTGCATGTCATGACAACGTCCGCAATCTTGGTGACCGCCATCTTGGATCCAACTTCAGTTCTTTAAATGGGAAGGGGAGCATGTGGGGTATGGTTTTGGGCCAGAATTTCACCAGTGGTGAAGTCAGATTTATGAAAACTTTAATGATAAGGAAGTTATGGGCATATGAAAGTTACACAATGTGTTCAATATGCTAACCTTCTTGTGCTATGAACATGTTGAGACGATTCTCCCATGCTATATTTTCCTATCCGATATCAAACAATGTTCATAGTACTTTTATATTCAATAAGACACTTCTGGCACCCTAGGGGATGGGGTGGGAAGGGGTGACATGTAAAACGACCGATATTAGTGTGGAATCCATAGTTTTCGGGGTCGCTAAGATGAATAGTTGCACTCCAAATGCCGTTCAACTCCAAGTTCCTTTTACACTATAGTTAGAATTCATTATTTTCCTGTCTAATATAAGATTGGGATAAATAAATACCCGGTCAACGCCGAGAAATCAGCTAATATTCAATAATTCTCTGAATGTTCGTGACAATGGTTCTACATTAGCATGTTATGTTATTTGGACATTATCCATTGCCTACTGCGTTTAACCATACTTATTCTAACACTACGTTGCGAGAGAGAACGTCTTCTCTAATCTTCAGGTGAACACATTTCTTTTTGGCTGTGGTGGTGATCGAGCCTACGACAGATCTGTGTTTTTACTACAAATCCGGTAGTCTAACCAAAGTAACAACCAAGATTAGTAAAAAACAATCCGAGGGCCGTCGTGGAGTAGTTGAATGCAGGCCCGTAGCTAGAATTGATTTCCAGGGGGCGCTCACGGGCTATCGAGGGGGGGGGCTTTGTAAAACAAGTCCATTTTTTAAAAACGTAGCACTATTAAATTAAGGTAAATTTTGTATGTTATATAAGTTATATAAAATATAGGTATAGCACACAAATACTACAATTTTTGTATACCTTTAAAAAAATCGCTTGAAATGTTAATTGACTGCTACATCATCCCTTACTGCACACTCCATACTTGGGAACTGTTGACCACTTTATGCACAAAAAGGCTACTTGGGACTGGACCTACAGTTTAAGGTGGGATCCGAACCACTATGAGATATTTGACGCAGATGGGAAGGGAATTTGCATGATGACGACAAAATTACAGATTTCTGTCTAAACGGGGCAGGCAAGGTAGAGATATAGATGTTCCGTATGAAGGAACTTTCTGAAGTCTAGAGAAGAGAATGTTCTAAATACTTGCCGCTACTTAGACTCCGGCTCATAAACAAGATGAACGAATATAATAGCAGCTGTTTATGCTCTTTGAATTCATTCTTCACCAAGTTGTGAGCAAAATAATATTTGCTAACTACGTTTTCACTCTTCACTGTAAACAAATTATACAAAATATGTAGTTTTACCTAATGTCAATTGGCTGCCGGCTGTGATAGGGGGGCTGACGGCAGTGCCAGGCTGGCTACGGACCTGGTTGAAGGATTGATTTGGTTTATTTTACTTCTGCAACTTTTGGCTAATTGCGAAGGTAAGGATGAATTGCGATAAAATTAGATGAATTGATGGACGATCAAAAAAATATAAAGACGACACAACACGAATCCCCACAGACAATTATACTGGCTGTGAATCCAGACGGAAGCTGGCATTCAGATGTCTTCACGGAGGCTCGCCCCTCAGAGCCCTAGTGGTTGAATGAAAAATAAAGCAACATCATGCACGAATAATAGTTTAGCCTCGACTCGTATTTTGGTTGATATATCGACCATGCAGCTGATTACAAAATTCCTGTTTTTTTATTATCTTGTCGGACCCCTCTTATTAGCTTTGGCGTTTTGATTTATGCACGGTTGCATGCCCTGATGTTCTAGCTGCAAAACAAAAGTTACCGGAAGTAGATTGGTCAAATAGTCTACGAGTTATAACATTTTTATCAAATAAGTGAACGAATTTAAAATTCGCGCCAAAGGCCTCGGCGAAACCGGGGTTACTTTCTGACGACCCCCCTCGGCAGAGTAGAGGTTAGTCTCAAAAGGAGAAAATTAATTTTACATGAGAGGTCACACAACATAAATTTTATAGCAAAAATTTGTTCCTAACCTTCAAGGCGTTTTCTTGAACGATGTGTGAAAATGTTAATAATACAATAACTATGTATTCAGTGCTATGTGAAATGTAAAATAATAATAATACTAATAATAATACAGTAACTGTACATTTAAGTACACTAACTATGTGAAATATAAGAAATGAAAAACAGTTGTGCTAAATTTTCATTTATCTAGTGGATCGAGTTGAAGAGTCTTCCCAAAATAATAAAACTTTTTATTGGTTTATAATAGTTCTTATTGTACAATAATATTCATAACCGTTATTATTATTATTATTATTACTATTCGAGTTCTATCTTACAACATTTTCTGGCGACGACCATGTGCAAGTAATATCAGCTCTCACCAGTAGGCCTAACTGTAATTTACATTAGAGAACGTATGACCGTAACATACAGGTAGTCATGGGGTCAGAGAATCCTTACCTGGTATCACGTGATCTAATATACATCCACTGACCCCTCCCACGAGGATGCTGGTGCTCAGAAGAACAGTGAGAATCCCATCCAAAATGCTGTTACCTGTGTCGATGGCATGTGGATGAGCGATCATCCATTTCGACAACACCTGTAAGGAAGTTATGGATGATTTTATAGAAAAATTTCCACAAATTAGTATGAATCATTTAAGAACATACACTAGGAAAATAAATTAATGAAAAAGAGTGTAGAGGAAGCAAATATCAGATAAAAGGTAAACATGGTTACTGAAAGAGACAAATATAAATAGTACATTCATTTCGTTTACTAAAACGATAAGTGTGAGAGAGAAACGAAACTAAAATAAGAGAAGACAAATAGGAATAAATAGAACATATAGCCAACCTAATGACTGTAGGGAGACAAATTTATGGTAAATAAAAACTGAGGAGAGCAGTAAATAAAATGTTAGATCAGCGGTATATACCAGCGGTGAAAAAAAAATTGGCACACACTTTTTCATTATGAGAGGAAACAACATACAAAAGAGCTATAAATTGATAAACTACTTCATTTTTATATACTGTACACATGCACAAGTACTTAGCTGTCCAACCAAAAATAAAACATCAACACAAAATCACTTCATTTCTAAATTGCATATCTCAAGTGATTTATTTTTATTATTATTATGTATTTAAAGGATATCCTTGCTGTCCAGCAAATAAAATAATCACTACTGCACATACACAATCACATGTTGAAAATCACATGATGATAAACAAAATTCATTCATGACTGAACACAAATGACACCATTGTTTCCCTTGATGTGCGGGAACAGACTAATCTTATCGCTGCTACAGCTAGCAAGTTCAATGAAACTGGAAGTTGAGTAGACATTCGGGGGAAGAAAGGAATGCAGCTTGACAGGGAGCGAAGTTTTCGAACTGAGATTATGTGCATGGGAAATCCCAATTTGCAGCGTCTTCCTGATGTGATCGAAGATAAAACGTTCTTCAGCTGGAAGTGGTAGGAAACTTTAGGCAAACGTTTCGTTACAAATCGACAGTTTGCGTGCACAACCTCGATTGCCGGTTTTTGCGTGTTTTCTACTTAATTTGATGATATTTCACGGTTATTTCGCGAAAAAAGCGTTCATTTCGTGGAAAAGTACACATTTCGCATTACTTCGCGAATAAAACTCATGCATATTTCATCATTGGGGGTGTAGTTACGTGCAGAATGTTCAAAATTGCATATTTGTTTTCACATTTCGCGATTTCGCGCATCGCGAAAATTCAATGTCCCTACTAATGAGTGTCCAAAGTTCTAATCAGTGTGTCAAATTCTAAGTGCAACTGAAAAGCCCAATCCCAATTAGTCTATGTGCATAAACTCTGCCGTAATATCACGTCTGTTATAATTTAGTATAGTATTCATATTTTCTGTTGATAATAATGATCACAATTCCGTTCCCAAGAATAAAACTAACGACTATTTTTTTTTAAATGATTACGCATACACACAATGATCATCCATAGGTTTTTTTCCAGGGACGGGCAAAGAAGGAATTAAAAATCTGTTTCCTGCGTTACTTCCACAGACTTACGCCAGTCTTATAATTACCTACAACAATCACTGAAATGTATTTTATTTGGATGAATTTCCATGTATGAAATATACTATTTCCACATGGCATCTACTTTCAAAGGGGCTTGGCCCTCCCCTGCCCTCTCTTTCTAGGATGCCCAGTGACACAACTTACCATTCCAAAAAATAAGGAGAATCCAAGAATATAGAGGTTTCTCGGAGAATTCAAGTCAACATATTGTAGATTCGATAAACCTGCAAAATGAAATTCGAGTAATGAAATACTGCAGATTATAGAATGAATAGAATTTAAGTAAATATTTGTAAGCTTGTACACCGTGGAACAATATAACCCTATACCTCACTGTAGGGAATTTGTAAAACTTATCACATTATAAACTTTACTATGTAAGTAACATTTTTACTAGTTGTTAGTTTCCTGCAGGTTGCAGTTTCAGTAGTGGGACTCTGGCTATTCATTTTAATAATAATAATGTCATGGTACTGAGTACGGGTAAACTCACTTCTTCTCTAAGGAATATATGGCATCGTTTTCATTGTAATCTGAGTTGTTTCCCACCTATTAAGTTTCACGTTAAGTAGGTTTTAAGGTAAGATGATCTCAGGCTATTCATATTAATAATATTGAATGATTGTATACTCTCTCTAGGAAATTATTTATCACTGATTTTAACATTTACCGTGTACAGAACATAATCCAAGAAGTTATTTGCCATTCATGTTAATTAGATAGAAGTGGGAGAAACCACAAGGTAGTAATTTAAAAAATATCAATATCCACACCTTCGACCAAGGAAACTGCCCTTGGCCAACTTCTGTCTCAATAACATCATTTATAGACTTTCGACAAAGTCCTCCCTCCTTTTGAGGTTAAATATTGATGTTACCCCTTATCCAAATGCTCTCTAATATCCATATGATCCATGGTTTTTATCCATAATTTCTAACCCTCTTTTGGTTATGCATTTCCAGATGGAAATGACCACCTTTCCATTTCAAAACATGAAGTTGACTCCAAGATGGTGGACTTAAAGATAGCCGCCATGTTGGCAATATACGCTAACAAGTTCCCCCCCCCTTTCCTATGTTGTGTATAGAGACGTTTATGTCGTTTAAAGTTAATTCGTATCACATTTGTGGATCACCCTGTATTTTACAAGCAACATTTCCTAAATTTGTAAAAAATCAAACGTGATTAAGAGACTAATATAATTAAAGGACAATAATACTTAATGTTATTCATATTAATATTTCGAGCAAATGAACACAATGCTACGGATATATGTTGGAACATAGATTGCAATACACATAAAATGACATTGATATATTGAGAACTGTGACAGAAACAAATCGACTTATGGGATATGTCTAAAAAAAAATAGTGCAGTTCAAAAGTTAACCAACTTACCAAATGCGCATATCATTCCAAACATCACGCAAAACATTCCCCCTACTACAGGCTCTGGAATTATGATGAACACCGCCCCAAATTTGCTGATAATTCCCTGGATGATCATCAAGATGGCGGCGTACTGGATAACTCTGCGACTGCCTATCTGGATACAGAAATAAAAGAAGTTAACTCTTGTTGTTTTATAACTAATTACTTAGTAATGCACGCACGGTCCATAGCCGAATTGTACGCGTAATTGAGCCAAAAATACATTTCTTAACAAAATGGAAAAGTGGCACGCATGGACAATAATAATGCATCTGCGTAAACATGGGTCGCCTTGTAATCAAGAGATCCCAAGTTCGATCCCCAGTGGAGGCGCATGGCCACGATGGTTCGGTTCCCAACTTTAAACTGTAGGTCCAGTCCCGTTTAGCCTCTCTGAGCACAAAATGAAACTAAAAACTTTTGTGAAACAATTTTCCCTTCGGACTTAATTTATTTTGTATTTGGTCAGGTGTAATATTGTAATATTTTTTTTCTAGTTAATGTTTATAATAATAATATTGGGCATTTATCTTGGT
Source organism: Lepisma saccharinum (assembly GCF_977018435.1). NCBI lineage: Eukaryota > Metazoa > Arthropoda > Insecta > Zygentoma > Lepismatidae > Lepisma > Lepisma saccharinum. The sequence goes on from NC_139257.1 coordinate 33,869,777, forward strand.
CCTAAAAGTAAGTGGGATTCCCTATACTTGAATCCTGCAATGGATGATATCCTGGAAAATTTGTCATGCTAAAATATATTTAATTTCAGTCACAGTAATTTATGTTACTATAATGGCTTTGCAGGAACATAATTTGTTTTTTGAAGGGCAACACCTATGAGGAAAAATATTCCTCCTCCTCCCACTTCTCGTGGAAAAATTACCTTGCTTACCCCTCCCTGATAAAATCCTGCGGACGTTCATGATACCGAGCAAAAATAGCTTCCTTTACTGACAAAGTGACTGGGCACGTAGGCGGAGTTTAGTCAGTCCATTTGAAGGGGCTAACATTATTCACGCTTTAATACGACAATCATGACGTGCATTACACTGGGGAAACAGGTGATCCCTATTGGAATTGTGTTGATATGATATCGAGTGACTCTTTTGTAGAAAGGAAAAAAATACACTATTATAGATGGTATAGCATGTCTTCTTTAGAATAAAAACAATAATATTATGTAGTCCTACCTTCGTGGTAATGAACAAATTATAATGCTAAAATGCATTTGAAAATACTAGGTAATGAAATAGTAAATAAAAATTGTCTAATTTTTTTACAACTAAACTTTGCATTTTTCTGATTTCACTACAATTTGCAGTGAAAGCTATTGAACTCTCGATATTACATTTCGTGACGTGGTCTATAGCACGAGCAATGCATAAGCGGTCTTTCGAAAATCACTTTTCAAAGTGATTGGTAGAGTGTCCCTGGTTGGCGTAGCCGTAGTGCCGTCGCCTTGTAATCAAGGCGTCCCGTACTCGATGCCCGGTGGAGGAACATAGTGGTTCGGATCCAACTTTAAACTGTAGGTCCAGTCTATATTAACCTACCTGTGCAAAAAGTGAACGTAAAACAAACAAAAAAACAACTTACTCAAAATGATTGATGACGGCATCTAAAAGTCTGTAGTACACAATCGTTCACCAATACTCTAATAAAATCATTTTTATTATTATTATTATTATTTCTATTGCTTTTTCCTCTTGATAGTCTGTTGCTCCGGTGGTTGATAAAACAGAAAACTCTTTAAATCTAGTTGGGTCTACTCGTTTTCGTTTTGATGAGTTAATGGGCATGTCAAATTCAATTTCAAATTTTTAGCAGAACTTCTGAATGTTGCCCCACGAAGTGGAAAAAGGAGTTTCACTAATGAACTGTAGTGATCACCATTTAATAAAGCAATTACGCAGGACTAACTTAAATGTAAGGCCTCCTCGATGACACAGTGGTAGCGTCGCCGCCTTGTAATCAAGGGATCCCGGGTTCGATACCCGGTGGAGGCACAAGTGGTTCGGATCCCACTTTAAACAGTAGGTCCAGTCCCGATTAGCCTTACTGTGCATAAAGAGGACTTAAAACACCAACTCAACACAACAACAACATAACTTAAATTTATTCTTCACGATCGCGACACATTTGCATTCACGTGACATTCAGGCGTTCATTTTCCCCAACAAAACTGCTATTCTACTCAAGTCTCTACAATAACAGCGAATCAAGGGGTCCTGGGTTCGATACCCGGTGGAGACTCATAGGGGTTAGGATCCAACTTTAAACTGTAGGTCCAGTCCATTTCTGTGTATAAAGTGGACTTAAAACAAACTTAAAATCTCAATCAAACTATGACAGCTTCTCTTTTAAATGTGCATAGAAACGTACTTGTAGTGAGTTTGTGAGGGGGATAATGTCCGGTTCTGCCCCTAGCCCCCACCTAACTACGCCTATGCTGGCCACACAGAGTTTCGTACTGTACGCTATGTTCGCTTTACACAACAAAAGCAAATCATTAGAAGCATCGCTATTATCGCAGGGCACATTATCCGCTAGCATCTCGGACAGAACTGACGAGTTTCGAACAAAAAATAGCTTCCTGTGTGGCCACCTGGTGTAGCATCATAACGAACTTAGCAAATATGCGTCCACAAGCATCTCCCTTCCTATTCCGAAACTCGAAAAAAAAAAAACACAAGGAATTTCCACTTCCAGTACTGAACTTAACTGTTAAAAAAAAAAAAAAAACTTTCGTAAGCCATATAATAAAACACGTGATAACTATATTTCAGTGTAAATTTCAGATGTGTCTGCAACCTACATCACACAATTGTCGGCGAAAATATCCGAACGCAGCAGACGGCCTGTGGCCGGACCTATCAATAACGCAGTGAGTGGAGAGGCGATATTTGTTTTTCTTATGGTCGTTATACCCATCACATGAAAAAGAACATAGTCGAGAGGGTGCAAAATCATTGAAGACTGGTGGGGCACGCACGCAAATATGTAATTATATAATGTACATATTTATGTTATAATGTTATTAAATTTACAATAAGTTACTAAAAATTTATAAATACATTATTATTAAATACATATAGGCCTACATAAAAGTAACAAATTAATTCCTTTATAGCAGATATAGGTATATAAAGTAGCAAACTAATTCCTTTACTAACTGGTTAAAGATGTTAATTAATTACAAAACAATTGAAATAGTTTTGCTATGTAATAGTTGAAATGAAATAGTTTTTGTTTAGTTATTGCTTTCTATTAATATAAATCAATTACATTTCATACTTATTGCATTATTGTTTTACTTTTATTAAGCATACATTGCTATTGGTGTAGATCTGTTATTGATCTCTTGCAAGAGAGAGCGTGCGTTTTCAATATTATCCTTAGTAAAGTATATTTAAATCAAAACTAAATGCTTATATTTTGTTGTTATAACAAAAGCTCTCCCCTCCCTGGAAATTTTGGTGGGGGATTTTTGTGGCCAAGATTGTTGGTGGCGGAAATCCCCCTGTCCCCCAGATTTTCGAACCCGGACGAGATAAAATTTTGTTTATTTCTCAAGTATTACTTGTCTGTTGATTTGGGTGTACTGTCTGGTATGTCGTCTGCCCCACTTGCACCTTTCTTGCGTCGTCTTGTTCCAAATCAAAGAAATACGGTTTGGTAGAATTACGTACGAGTAAGTATGCGTAAAAAAAACTGTTAATTTCCTTAAAAATGGCTGAAAAATAAGTTTTCAAAGCCTCTACACGACACACTATTATCTTCATGTAACACAAATATTCACAACGTTGAAGTAATAAGAGACAACAGAAGAACGAACATCTAAGCAGCGCCGCCACCGGATGCAAGAGGAAACAGCATATCCCGAATTGCGCAGCAGGTAAACGGTGCAACTCTCTGAGAATCAGCCGAAAACCATGGTAACGGTTGAAGTTTTTGCGTGCGATGACGTGTGACCGGCCAAGTGAATGCATCACTTCAATGTGAAGTCACATGAAATGACAAAACGACTGTGCTGCAGTATGCAGATATTAAACACCAGAACAAGAACAATGTCTAGATGAGGATGTGTACTACAGGCTGTAGAAAAGGAGATGCGATAACCACTAACGCCGTCAAACGGTTGGGCGGGTACTTTACGTCACATACCATGAAGAAGTAATAGGGTCTGAGCTGATTATGTACTTTGCGATTAGTCCACTCAGAATTAGTTCACTTCATCAAATGATTTACTAAATCTCATCAATTTACATTGTCGAATTCATTATTTGAGTTTCTTTTGGGTTAGCATGGGGTTAGGTTCAACATCTTCACCGAAGAGAAAATTATGCTCATTTCTTTGTTTTCCTTGACCCTATACATCCAGGTGTGTTATATACAGTGTACGTATAACTATAGATTGAATTGTATATGATTGTATCTTCTCCAAATATGATGTATAAAGAAACAAACTGCCGGAGAACTAAGTGAGGTGAGTGTACAATTTTATATTACTATTATAGTGGAACCACAAGCAAAGAAACCTGCGCAGACTCACGAGTCCTGAGAACCGTACTCCAGTGTGGAGGGGAGGGGAAGAGTGGAGCATGCTCTCTTATAGCCCGAGTTGAACGGAAGAGGAGGAAGGAGCGCGGGACTTTTCGACGAAGGTTCTTTTTCTTGTGGTCGCTCTTCTAAGTAAGGGGAACTGTGATTGGTCATTCATCTATTTTATCACTTCTTCATCATCTCAATTGACTTAAATGGCCGGAAGAGCAAGGAAATTTATCAAATATAAATACAAACACGTACCGTTTAATAAATAACCAAAATGGAATGAAAAGTTAGCAGTTTGTATTTTTATTGCTTTATGTGAATATGTAGGGAAAAAGCGAGAGAGAATTGTACACCAATGGCAAAGAAATGGTAGGCGAAGTATTTACCAGGATTATACTCCCTACATTCCTGCTCATAATACAGAGTCGAAGGCATCTTGCTTAAGGATCTTTCTTCGATGTAAACCTAAAAGTTGACTTTTCAGATTACGTACATAATCTTCTGGGAAGAAATGCGCACTGCAGATTCTAGCTTAGCATGATTCACGTTAGCGTTCACACACGAATCCAAAGCTCGGTGACCGAAGAATCCTTTTGAAAAACGTATATAACGTATATATTAAGTTTAACGTACTTGGAAGATGTATCTTGTGCTGAACTAAAATAAATAATAATAAAAAGTGGTGTGCGGTATCTCGAAAAGTCGGGACCGGGATCGGAAAGAAAAATTCCATCCCTATCCCGACTACAGCAAATGACTTCCCTACTTTTCTGGATCCCGAGCAGTCGGGAAATACCGAATGGTCATTTTAAAACGGTATTAATTCTTGACGTTTTCTGCATTACAAGTGTCTGGAACTTATCGGAAATTGTTAGTTTTCATTCCAGAAATGCAAAGAAAATCACTTAAGGTGAAAATGAGAATTTGAGATTTCCCGACTAGTCGAGAAATTGTGAATATTTCCCGTCCCGAATGTCGGGATTTAAAAAAAATTCCCGTTCCGATCAATAATATTCTGTCCCGCATGACAATAAGTAACTATCTATATTTATTTTCAATTTGTCTGAAGCCACAAAATGTAAATGGGTGGAAATGCTCATTTGTGTCCTCGATTTCGTGTGTTCAGTTTCTGGCATGGTTTCCTATCTGCATAGTGCAACACTACCGCATAAATTTGGAATTCATTTCATGGATAAATTCACCTCTTACCGTCGTTTCGTCATCACGAGTAAACAACGGATTGGCCCAACCTAAACTTCTAATAACCTTGCTGAGAATGGCCACGGTGTGATTTTTAAATTGATGGAAATAACGGAATCTGTTTTGCCACGAGTAGTGTACGTGCTCTGTGTTTTATAAAACTATTTCATAATGAAGACACTATTATAGTAATTAATACAGTGTTCCTATTTATTTGCCACTGTCGACAAAATTAACAAGAACAAAGTACATGATCTGTTGTTATGCGTGTGCATACGATGAAGCCAATGATTCTTCGGTGCTTTAGTAAGAAGTTTATTGTTTAATCTCTTGCATAGACAGAAGACAATGAAAAAAAATTGATACTGAGTTGTCAAGAAAATAATACGTGTATGTTAACATTAAATCTACAGGAGAGATGTTCGCTGGTGACGCTGCTTTCAAACAAGTAAGTAAGACGTAATATAAGTTCGTATCCTTTAGAAGAATGTCACTGTTAAATACCTTTGTTACACCAATAGCTCCGACATTTTCTCCAAAAGTGTTAGTTCCATTTCCTGAGCCCCATAAACCAGCAAGGACACAGCCCAATCCTTCGGTACCTATTCCTCGGTTGATGACGTGTTTTGGTGGGGGAGGTGCCTCTGCAATTAAAACATATCTTGTATTCTCAATATTATTATGGCTTCATAGCGAGACAAGTTGGAAAGCTTATTGATCAGTGATTTGCTTAATTGATTCGATTTTTGTTACTTAGCGTCGCTTATCATACGATTTTGGCTAATCGTGACGACGATGATGAGTGATATGTTGAAATTGATGAAGGGACACTCGGAAACAATATCGATGCCCATCCGGAATTCGAACCCGGGACCGCTCTGATAACAAATTAGTTCATAGAACACTATCTGATAAAAATTTGGGGAAAAATATAAAAAATACATTAATAAATTAGGCAAGACTTTAGAGGGGAAATTCGGAAGGACATACAGTAACTCACATTAATACTCGGAGAGGGCACATTTTCTGAATGTTTCACAATATTTCGAAATTAACAATATGCATACGTATTAATTAAAAGTTATATTCGCCGTTTAACTAATATATCTTAAAATACTTTATTATTCAACCTTTTGTCGTCGTCAAAACACCCTTATAGTGGTTCGGATCGCACCGTAAACTGTAGGTGCAGTTCCGATAAGAATATCTGCTCAAAAAATGGATTAAAAACTGCAAAAAGAGGCCACTTTAATATTCGGACACATCGTGAATGCCTTCTGTTCCTTTTCCTTATCTCCTTATCGGACCTCTGGGATCAGGGGTAAGAACAACTTATGTTTCTTCCTGGCTTTCACAACTGTTACGAGTTGCTGTGCTACCTCCTGACTGAAGTACGAGAGAAATGCGGCACAAAACAAGAATACAATCTTCTAGCAACGGGTGTTATTTACAATTTTTATGTAGGCTATGCAAAAGGTCGCGTACAGGGAAATTTGACAATCTGTATGTGTAAGAGTACCGTGAGTGACAATAAAAGTCGAGATATTTCAGCACAAAGATTGTAATTTTATGCCGAGACTGTTGAAGTCATCAAGCCAAATGGGTATGGCACAATTTATTATATAATTTAGGTACCCTTGACCCTCTGTACCCCTCGAGAAAGTTAAATATTTTGCATGGTTTATGAATATTGTGTTGTTTATTAACGTTTTCCGTTTTTAGCTTGCGGAGATGTGTTATTGTGAAGTAAAGTATGTCTGTTACCCCTTACCGGGAAGCAGAACAGCCCGAATTCTTCGCGCAAGTGAATATAGCACCCAACACGATATTCCACAATAGCTGCTTTAAATTTACGTTGTTAGGAGCTGATAGGAATATCCGACGTGTTTTTTCGCTATTTTAGTTTAGATATAAACTGTTTTTACTAATAAAAATAAGCGGAAGTACTCAGAGATGGCAGTTTTTACTTACGTGAGCCATACTTTAGGACCAAATATCTCCGTTAATTGTGTTTTTTGCGCCCAGGAACCAATTGTATATTACGTAAAACATCGAAAAACCATTAAAAAAATCAGCATAATTTTCGACGATTGCCCTATGTAATCAGATCATTTAGCAAAAAATGCACTTACAATCACTAAATAAAAATAATTTACAGTATTTGTATTAATATTCAGTGAAATACTAATAGTTCTTGAAATGGTGATTATACGCCTATAGTACGTATAGAAGTGAATTAACTCTGACCACCATTCTTTACACTATTATACAGTATGTAACATTGTTATTCGTACACATAGAATTTACGAGGAAAAATGTCATATCTACTAGTAAATATAATCATTTTCATATGTACCTGGAAATTAATGTTATAGAAAGTTTCACCAACAAATGTCAATAAAAATGTATGTTCAAAGTGTATAAACAGAGCATATAATTTGTGTGAAAAGAGAAAAACACGCTGTTTCATGCAACATTGTTATTCTTGCAGGCAAGAGTTTCAATCTTCCTCGTATACAAAGCCACCGCTATTCGGGCGATTTCGTGCAGTTTGCAACTTCGTAACAAGTTTGAACATGCAGGCGCGCTCCCCGTCAAGCGGAAATCTGGCGTAGGTATTGTTGTAGGCGTATCGTCTATCTATCAGCGTGGTCGAAATGTGCAAGGTGAAGGAACTTAGTTCCGATCTGAAGGGTGAATTTGGCCCTTAGAGGTTATTCGTTAAGAAAAATTGGACAAACAGTCAATAAATCACACTCCACAGTTCAATACATAGTAAACAAATTTAGGGGAAGGTTCAACACAGAATGTGCCGAGAAAACCAAAAGAGACAGTTGAATAAACGTGATGAACGCTTTATTTTAAAAAGAGTGCGAGAAAAACCCCGACTAAGTGTTCCTCAGTTACGACAGTTAGTATAAAATGTTATGTACGATCAAACTGTCCGACGTGCCTTGTGGAAGCATGGATATCATGGCAGAATACCACGAAAGAGGCCGTATGTAAATAAGGTGAATCGCAGGAATAGGCTTTCATTCGCGAAAGAGCACATCCACAAGGACCAGGAATTTTGGGATAGTGTCATATGGTTAGACGAGTCCAAGATTAATATATACGGGTCAGATGGGATAAATAGGGTCTGGAGAAAATCAAATAAAGACAATGATCACATTAACACAGTTCCAACAGTTAAACACGGTGGTTAGTCATTAATGATTTGGGGCTGTATATCGTCCAAATGTTTTGGTACCATCCAGTTTATTGATGATATCATGGATGCATATGCCTATTTGGACATATTGAAGAACAATATAAAGCAGAGTGCCCAAATAATGGACACGCCGTCTATCTACAGATTCCAACAAGACAAGCATAAGGCGTAAGTTAACATGAATTGGCTAATATGGAATGTACCCAAACTACTACAAACACTAGCTCAAAGTCCAGACTTAAATTCCATTGAGTATTTATGGGCAATTTTGAAGAGGCGAGTCCATAAAGCAGGCGTCAAGTCCAAACAAGAGTTGAAAACTGTTGTGCAAGCCGAGTGGAATAAAATAAGCTCTGAAATATGTCGGAGACTGGTTAATTCTATGAAGAACAGGTGTCAAGAAGTAATTAAAGCCAAAGGATACGCATCAAAGTATTAGAACTGTCAGTCAATTTGCTCTGAATATACTTTCTTCTTCTATATTATTAAGTGTACGAATAGAAAAGTTGTACAAAAAATGGCATGTTTCTCTTTCAGTTTCATTTAATTTATTATTGTCATTGATTATACAGAATTTGGGTAAGATTTTATGTTCCTAATGATATTAGTTATTGAATTGCAAAGAAACAATTTCAAAAGAGTGTATTCCTTTCAGATATTAAAGCATTTTCTTTGAAAATCCGTGTGTACGAATAAGAATGTTACATACTGTATAAATACAGAAGTTGAGGAATGAGACTTGTATTTTTGCAAAATCACACACACACACACACACACACACACACACACACACACACACACACACACACATAGTGAAGTAATTTGACTCTACCCTAATTTGACTATATTAATATTCTCAAAAATAAACATCCACGATTTTTATATTTATTTTGGAAATTTGATAGGTGAGGATCTCTTTGCTTCAAACTTAAATAGATAGGTAGATTGGGAAATGTTTGCATGATTCAACACCGTGAACAATGTTGAGGGGGGTTCCTTACTCATATTTTGCTGAGTGGGGGATGACGGCCCCCTAACCCCTTACATCGAACACTGGTTTGTTGTTAAGTAGAACGCAGTGGTTTTAATTCCAACTTCACCCTCTCAAATTTGAAAGACGTATGCATTAGCTACAAAAAAAGTCCGGCAGAATTAACTTGAGAGAAATGGCCGCTCTGTGAGTGATGCAACTGCGCTCGGATTGGCTAGAGCGGGGGACTTTCCGCTGTAACGGGCCAATGGAAACTCACTCTAATGCTCGGGCGCGCGAAATGTTACCAACTGTTGAATGGACTCACGTGCAGTGACTGGCGAAGCAAGCGAAGTGGCAGTGTTTTCAAATTACGGATTAAAGGTAAAGAATAAACTGTTTATCCATTTATTGTGTAAGATAGAATACTTATAATGCTTATAATTTTCTTAGCATGTCCTCTTAATACAGTGATATTTCCGTTACACAATGTAATTATTTTTCAAATCTCCCGTTGTCAGCTGATTGGCCGTGATTCGCGTGAGAGTCAAGCGTTCGCTGTAGGTTGGTACTCCTGCAGCGGCGCCGACAGCCATTTGTCTCAAGTTAATTCTGCCAGACTATAGCTCTTTTCAGTTCTTACGGCGGGCGCTCTAGAAGCTGGCAGGGGAAGTGGGGAGCGGGGATTACGCAACAGACCAACCAGACAACAGCAGTGGCGCCGAGAGACACGACGCGGCCGGAAAAAGCACTACGTGAAACTCGTTCTACTGGCCGCTACGTTTCTTATCGCGCTGGATTGGTCGCTTCTCCGCACCCCATTTCCCCTGCCAGCTTCTAGAACGCCCGCCGTAAGAACTGAAAAGAGCTATAGCTGGTTTGGGGCAAAAGTATCTTTACGTCCTCTAAAGTATTCGCATTTAAGAGAATATTGGGTATTTCCAAGATAGCACGTGATTATATTTTTTGTTTCAATTCTCTCATGTATATTTGCATTCATTGCACAATTTTAGGGGATGTCGTGGGGAATTTTGAGGAAGGCGTAAAGATGTCGTTCATGGTCGATAATGTTATTTCCAAAAGGAAAGCCACGTGATGTAAGTAGAAAATGTTACTAAATATAAAGAAAAATAGCCTAATATGATGAGTATAACTTACCACACATTTTCGCAACAAGTGGATAATATCCGACAGATTCGACGGTACATCCAAACACTCCCGCCAGCATTCCCAATACTCCTGCTGCTGTTACCGTCGGTAATCCCCACTGTCCTGAAAATGAACGTAATTGTTTATATTGACCGAATTATGAAACAAGACGACTCTATTTAAAATTTTGAAATAACTATCTTCACAAGTCTTTGTGCAAGCACGAGCAGATATATCAAATATGTCTGAACCCAAACGCACTCTTTAAATAACAACAATAATAAAGAATAATAATGCAATTGTTAATACATTTAGTGCACATAGATATACAGTGGCGGAGTGGTTAGCACATCGTGCTATGACGCCAGGGGTCCCGGATTCGAATCCTGGCCTGGGCATGGATGTTTGTGAGTGTCCATTCATCAATTTCGTGATATCATCACTCATCGCCTTCTTCGCAGTTAGCCAAAAGTGGCACAAGAAGCGAAGTAAAATAAAGTAAATCAATCAATCAATCAATATACAGCAGTCTACTTGTTAAAAGGAAATCTTTTATACATTAATTTTAAAGTGTTTAATGATGATGATAATATTAGAGGAGACGGTCTAAATATGGGCGAAGGTTTAAATATGGGTTTTGGAGTTATCAGCGCTCCCGGGTGCTGCAGCCTGGCAGAGGATATGGGAACTGGTTATCTGTCAAGGACAAAGATTGCGGCGCCAATTCGCAAGAGAAAGTGGTCGTTAGTTTCGGCCTTGGACGGTGTTATAGAATTGCGACCTCCTAAAACTTTTTGCAGGTATGTTTTAACCAGTGACGTGCGGTGATGTCGACACTTGGGGTAGCAATCAGCGGTGTGCCCAAGGGAGGTTGGTGAGGGTCATAATCCCCCCTCCCCCCCTAGGGCCTAATATTCCTAAAAATTGAACGTCAAAGAAAGGAAAGGATTGCAAAATCAGGAAGGACTACTTAAAAGAAGCAGGTGTTAATCCCACCCACTTTCGAAAATCCAAAACATGTTGATTTGACTATTAAGCCAGAGATGCCGGGTTCGAACCACGACCTGGGTATGGGTGTTATTTGTGTTTGTCCCTTCATCAATTTTATCGTACCATCTTGACGATTAGCCAAAAGTGTAGGAAAAGCGAAGTAAAATAAACCAAATGAAACAAACAATCAATGATTTGATTTATGCTACTTAGCATCGCTGTCACATTTGGTTAATTGCGAAGATGGTACAATACAATTAATGATGATACCAACAGAAATAACACCCATGCCGAGGTAGGGGTTCGAACCCGCAACTCCTGGTGTCATAGCATGCAGTGATAACTACTCCCTCGCGGTTGGTTGATTTGGTGTTTAAGTCCACTTTATGTTCATAAAAGCTAATCGGGACTGGACCTACAGTTTAAAGTGGGATCCGAACCTGCCTCCACCGGGTACCGATCTGGGGCCACTTGCACTCCTCTACGGAGGTCGGCCGATAACAAAGATGAGTGGAAAGCTCTAACTATTCGGGTACGTGGGTATCGATAAAGCAAACTGCGTATTTACTCAGTGGGACGTAAATTTCAATTGGATTTTTGAAACACCATATTTGTATGTGATTAACGTTTTTCTAAAAAAAATTGCATTGCTTGATTTCCCTAATTTCTCCATCTCACAATCTCGTTACTGAAGGATCCGGGCTCGAGCACTGGCCTGTGCATGAGTGTTCCTTTGTAACCACTCTTCATCCGTTTAATTTAATCAACGTTCATCGTCATGGCAGAATTTAGGTAAAGTGATGGAAAAGCAACGCTAAACAAAGGGGGGGAAATACAAATAATTTTCTCCCAGTGCATCTGCAGGGCACTGTGAAATCAGGAGGCCAGAGTTCTCTGTTTATGATTGTCCCTCGTGACTTCCATTAGCTCATTAAATTTATGCAGCTAGAAAAAGCGATGGGAGGTGGCAAAAATTCAATATATTAGAGGAGATAAACAGGTAACAAAACACACTTTTTTCTACTTTCTTCACTTATTTTCATTTGGCTTTTTTAGTTCTGGGATACATTTTTCATTCCAAATTATCTCATTATTCACTGCAGAGTACAACACACAGGAACAAGAATGCGCGGTCGTCACGGGTTCGAATCCAAGCCTGAATTGTTCTTTGTGAGGTCCCTTCATCAATTTCATTATATCATCACTCATCCTCATTTTCGCGATAACCAAATGTGGCAGAAAGGTGAAGTAAAATAAACCAAACCAATTAGAAAGCGCGTTTTCTTGCCCAAATTAATACATCCGTATTTATGACTGTTTAACTTGCCCATTTTTTATTGGAGGACAAATTATTAGTATATTTAAATAAAACATTACTAAAACGAGAGCTAGATATTTGTTATTTAATCATTATATACAAGTATTCCATATTTGAAAAAAATAAAGAAACCATAACATTTTTGTCTGCACATAATACAAATACGTTCCTATTCATATACAAATAAAACTACATCCCATATTATACATACATATTGTAAAACGTTTAAAAGGTTGTGTAAATACAGAGAACATAAGTACTGCAGAAAATTTCCCCCTGAGTTCTTTAGAGGATTTACGAAGGAATCGAAAGGAAACCTATCCCCTATCTGTCCTATAGGAGATAGACTGGAGGACCTGAAACCACAGGCTTTCAACCATGGGAGCGGGGGCGAGGGGGCAAGGGAAATACAGACAGAAATCTTCCCTTTCGCTTCGGGCGGTTGTCTATACCTGGAACTGGTAAGGCGGAAGAAGAACCAGCTAGGGTATCCAGCATTGCCAGCTGATCACATCGAAGGACGAGAAGCGCGTGGAAAGAAGTGTTGCATATGAACTGAGGCTTCAAGTCAATAAATATTGTGATTTGAAAATAATTAGAGACGTGAGATTGATTGATCTATCTCTGCTAGACTAGCTACTCCTCAGTGCACGTCACTGGTTTTAACTCAGCGTTTTCTGAATTCTCATCTGCTCTGTATAGCTTATGATATTAGTAGTATATAAAACAAATGTGGACTTTTATAATGCCATGTTTTGTTTGTGAAATATGTATCAGAGAGAGCGAAAATAAATTGAAGAAGAAAAATAGCGTGATGGTCTAAATATGGGCTATGACATGAGGTCTAACGTTGAGATCACATTTTCAACAAATATTTGGATGTTTTCCTTAATTTCGATCTTCAAAACAACAGATTATTCATAAATATGAATTTTATAATGGTTTAGCGATAAATAACTGTTTTTTAAAATTTTAATTGCTTTTTGTGATATTGCCACTAGTAGCCCATATTTAGACCACAATTTTGAAATACATCATTTTACCATTTCTTGGAAATGGCTTTTTATAAAAAGAAATGGAGACCTTCTATACTTTAGCATGCTATTACATTTAAATAGATATTTCATAGATATAAATTTTAAAGGCAAGTGCTTGATATATTAATTTTTCCCTCCGAAAATGACAACATAAAAAGAGGGCCCATATTTAGACCTTTTCCTCTATTATTAATGATAATTACAATAATTAGTAACCCGTTTGCAAACAATCTATAACATCGACATAATTCAATAGTTATCATTTTTTTATTTAAAATTCTATGCTCTGTCCCAGCTAACTCTGGAGCAGGCAAACGAAAACAAGTCCTATGCGCAAGTACTGACAAAAGACGGCTCAACCAATGAACACGTGAGAAGCACAGAGCGCACTGCTTCGCTCCACCCACTTGCTTTCTCCCCCGTCTCTGCTGTTTTGCACAACGTTGTTCTACAGACGCCTGGGACTGAGTATAGATGTTGAACCCGTGCTTTTATTTCTCTCTTTCTCTCTCTCTCAATGTGTGTCTGAGAGAGAGAGATGAAAGATAGAAAGATAGAGACAAGATGATTGAAATTTACCTGGATATGGAAACCTAAACCAAGGCGAATCGTCCAAAATATTTATCTTGACGTCAGTTCTTGCAGGGTGGCCTACTTCGAACACATCAGCGAGCGTCAGAATGCCGCACAACCCCCACATGGACAGTATTGTTAACAGAACCTGAAAACAGGATACATTATTAATCTTACTCATTAATCAACTGATGATGATTTTCATTTGATAATAAAATATCGATGCAGCTTTGTTCTGCGATACGAAAGTTCGGAAATAGATCAGCGTGTGAATGTTTTAAGGTAAGTTACAGTACGGTACAGTCAAGGACAAAAATTGGTTGCGTGAGATATCCGAAGGAATTCTATTTTCTTTGATTTCGTACTCTCGTACGCATACAAAAAAAATTACTGATCCGAAACCCAGAGAGTAGTTTCGTTCTATTTTCTCCCCCCCCCCCCCTCTTTCTCGTTTAGATTCATCCGCTGCCTCTTCCTTGATCTAATAATGGCATGTGAAGCTGATAGTATCAAAAATAAATAAATGCATAAATAATCCATAGACGACAAAGTAAATAATACATGACTTACGGGAAATAGCTTGAAGAATGGGAACCAAACAACCCTGAAGCCTTGATCTTTCACGTAGTAAATACCAGGAGCGTTGACATCGGACAGTATCTGCGAGCATGCCGTTAGCATTAAGATAGTCCTACGAGTAAACAACACACATACACATATAATTATTGCGCTTCTTGAGTACATAAATCAAGTTAGAGTGATATTACTTTCGTAACATCTCTGGCTGTTTTGCATTCGCAGCTTTGGAGCGAGTCTTAAGTCCCGGAGCAGCCAATCAACAAACGAGCCGCTGGTGTCACCTCTACCCAGCACCTATGGCTATCCCTGTTGCTCGCGTTCTGACTGTTGGTAGGCTCACTAACTAGACTCGCGCGGTCAGCTGGAGTTGTTATGAAAATAATCTGACTCTACACGCGAATAGTTTGAGAAGTCAGCAGAACTGTTTAAATAAGCTTTAATATAAGGTAAGCTAGTTCTGTATACAGTCGGAAAAACTAAATTAGGCGCCTGCGCTGTTGCCAAATCGATATATGCTTTTTGCAATTTTCTTATTTTACGTCGCTTTTCAGCCTCCTTGGGCTAATCCCGACCATGAGGATGAATGATGAACAGATGAAATTAATGACACTCACAAACGAACATCCACACCCAGGACGGGATTCGAACCTGGGGCTATCCCTGAAGACCACCTCTCTCCCATTATTACGTTTCAGAAGTTTAATTAATTTAACTCAATGTAACATGTGCAATATATAATAGTGAAGTAATTAATGAACAAAGTAATTTAGAAGATATGTGTATCCTTATACATAGGAATTACATCTTGTGCAAGACAGCCGACCACCGTGGTAGAGGGGTTAGCACGGCGCGCTACGAAGCCAGAGTTCAAATCCCGGCCTGGGCATGGATGTTTGTGAGTGTCCTTTCATCAATTTCATCATATCATCACTCATCCTCATATTCGCGAAGTACAAAAAACGAAATCAATCAATCGTGTAAAACCTTTCCAATATATTAAAAATACTAAAACGAGTAAGATGAATGAAACTGAGGTTTTTCACTATAAAGATCTTATCGAATGCTATATACGAGGGCAGATCGGAAAGTAACGCACAATATTTTTTTCTCCCCAGGTATTGCAGCTGGAATGCTGAAATTGGACGACGAGAGAGTTTGAAGTTTGCACCACAGAGGGTATTTTTTTCCTGTGCAGCTCTAGCGAGAGAAGCCTGAACTACGAAACAAACATGGCGCGCATGTTACTGTCGTCCACGTGTGAAGAGCAGCGAAGTTTGGTTCGATTTTTGTGGGCCAAAGGGCATACACCGAGTGAAATTCACAGGGACATGCGTGGGGTGTATGGGGACGACTGTCTGGACCGTAGTAATGTCTCCAGGTGGTGTGCATTCTTTAAGAGGTCCGTGTGAACCTTAGTGATTCGTCACGCTCCGGGCGGCCGGTAACAGCTTCAACTCCGCAGAATATTCGCGCCATTGAGGCAGCAATTGTGAACGACCGGCGTGTTCACCTGCGAAGCTTATCGCATACGTTCAACACTTCCTATGGTGTGGTGTACGACATTGTTCATGACACGTTGAAATTCCGTTAAGTTAGTGCTCGCTGGGTGCCTAAGAACCTGACAGACCACCACAAGGGCCAGCGAATGATGCTAAGCATGGATCACTTAACGCGTTACGCCGCTGAAGGGCATGACTTTCTGAAAGAAATCGTCACTGGTGATGAGTCGTGGGCGTACCACTACACGCCCGAAACCAAGCAGGCCTCTATGTAGTGGAAACATGCTGGTTCCCCAGTACGAAAAAAACTTCAAAGTGACTCAATCTGCTAGGAAAGTGCTTGTGACAGTGTTCTGGGACATGTTTGGTGTGTTATTGGTAAACTTTGCTGAACACGGGACCACTGTGAATGCTGCAGCATACATTAAAACTTTGGTTAAGTTGCGTCGTGCCCTTCGTGACAAACGCCGCAACATTCATGCTGATGGTGTCAAACGTCTTCATGACAATGCCCGTCAACATGTTGCTGCTCCTGTTCGTGAGAAACTCACCGAATTTGGGTGGGAGGTGCTCCAGCATCCACCATACAGTCCGGACCTGGCACCATCGGACTTTCATCTTTTTGGTCCCATGAAGAAATTCCTGGCCGGCCAACACTTTGCGTCAGATGCGGAAGTGAAATCAGCAGTCCGCAGATGGCTATACTCCAACCAAACGGACTTCTACGAACAGGGCATATTGAAACTGGTACCACGATGGGAGAAATGTGTTGAGAAACTTGGTGACTATGTAGAAAAGTAGGTCAAAGATGTCAGTTCATTTGTGATTTGTTTGGTTTTTGTTACATCTTAAACTTTTTACGCAAAAAAATATTGTGCGATACTTTCCGATTTGCCCTCGTATATTGAAGAAATGAAAGAAAATATAAACAGTGGACCTATGCATGATGCTGTAAAGCTTTCTTATAAAGATAAATTAGAATTTAGAGTGCACAATAATCAATTCAACAATGAACCCATTGTTGACATTCAGTATCGCAGCAATATTACGTGGAAATTATCACAGAAAATTATTCGTGGTTGCACTAAACAGTGCTTCTGGGTTCGAATCCCAGGTAAGGCATAGATATTCCCCTATGTCCATCCTCTACAAGAGTTCTTGTCATTGAGATCAACCTGAAAATGGCAGTAAGTTTAAATATGGTTTGTTACAAGTTCCTATTTAGCTTAAGATTATCCGAAATACTCACCCCGCAGCTATCCCCCAGTGTTTGGCCGCCGCCTCGGCCGCATGGTCGAACAGGGAGAGACCAACCAGGGATACGGTTGGGACTATGGTTAGTGGAGTGACGAACTTCACCAACCAGCCGATGATACCTGCGAAAAGGTTTCATCATCCAATGACGCTGGAATATTTCTAATTTGGATTGAATTGGATTCATTTTGATAGTATATACAGTAAAACCTCATTAATCCGGACCCCGATAAGCAGAATGCAAGGAAATACATTCCAAACTGTCCCAACAGAATATAGACATGTACATATTGCTTTACATTTTACTGTACTGTATAGTGTACTTAGGCCTATGCCCTTTAAATACACCATAATAAACGTGTTTTGTTGCTATAAACGGAGTTTTAATCACTTTCTACTGTTCTTTGAGGTTATTTCAGTTAATTCGGACTTTCGTTAAACCAGTCAATTTATCCCCCCCCCCATTTGTCCGGATTAACGAGGTTTTACTGTATTTACCCGCCACGCAATAAGGGGATGTGACCCTTAACTAAAACCAAATGGAGGACAGACTTCTAACAATAAAATAAAATATCTATGTTAAAACCTTAGGCCTCCCTGAGGGGGCAGTGGTAGCGTCGTCGCCTTTGTAATGAAGGGGTCCCGAGTTCGACTCCCTGTGGATGCACGTAATGGTTTGCATCCCACATTAAACTGTAGGTCCAGTCCCGATTAGTAGACTTCGACACCAACTCAATCAATCAATCAATCTGTTGAAAACTTCCTTATTCAATTTCTAAAACTAATTCTTGCATGTAGTGCTTGATACGAGCTAAAAGTATACCATCTCCGAGGACTCAAATGTCCTTAGCTATTAAATGCTGCGGCTGTAAAGGGGGTACTCAGAACACAGAAGGACAAACGCAGGACAACACAGCCCTACGAAGGATTATACTGGTCGTAGATCCAGACGCCAGAGCCTCGTTGGCCTGCAACATTGCAGTTACCGGGTTGTTCTACGTGGAAGTGATGTTGACTCTTGGGTGCCTTACCAGAAGGTCGCACTTTACACTCTGTTTCTAACACACACATGTATATTTATGAATTTGTGTGTGTATCAAGTTAGAACAGGCGAGGCAGCTTCCCATTTTTATAGAATTTTTTCCATAGTCTTATACTGCCAATGAAATAGCATATTCATAAGTATCTTTTTTCAGTATATTTTTAATTTTGCAATTTTTAAAATATTTATAGCTACTTTCAAAGTCAAATTTTAAAAATACCAGTTCTGGAATTGATAAACCTCTGGGCCTCATTCCATCAATTTGCACTCAGTTTAAACAGTCTTTATACTTCCTCATAGAGATTTCCGAAAGCTTAAGCGAACGAACTAGCACCATGATGTAAGAAAAAATAAAGTCGTCTATTTGATGTGGCGTCCTCTGACTTCTGGATGCAGTAGGTCCAGGAATGTTGTTTGTAACACCAGAAGTTAAGGTCCAGAAGTGTCCAGAGTATCACCAAAATGAGATCAAATATTGGTTAGAGATATCGACACCCTCCGTGCATGTGACTGACCCTTTGGCTATGCGCGAGAGGCGTCTGGAGGAGAAGCAGCGTAATGATGGAAGATAGGCAACCCACAACACTCGAAA
The DNA here is from genome assembly GCF_977018435.1 of Lepisma saccharinum. NCBI lineage: Eukaryota > Metazoa > Arthropoda > Insecta > Zygentoma > Lepismatidae > Lepisma > Lepisma saccharinum. The sequence continues at coordinate 33,889,062 of NC_139257.1, forward strand.
CGTTATATTTTTTCTATTTTTCGGCGGGTTTTGGCCCTGCTACTTCTCTCTTTTTGACGTACCAGATGTAATTTTGGGGTACACAAAATAAATACAGTAAAACCTCGATAATCCGGACTAATGGGGGGATTAAGTTGACCGGTATATCGACTGAAATAACCTCAAAGAAGAGTAGAAAGTGCATTAAAACTCCGTTTATAGCAACAAAACAAGTTTATTATGGTGTATTTAAAGGGCATAGGCCTAAATACACTATACAGTATAGTAAAATGTTAAGCAATACTTGGATGTACGTATTCTTAGAGTTGACGAGCTGTATCTTTGCGGATGGCCTTGGCTACTCCGCGCAGAGTGTGAGAGAGATTCGTTTATGTAGTTGCCACCTACTCGCCCTTGGGTGGTCGACAGCAAGGATAGAACGCAAGGGTTATGACGCGCAGCCGGTAGCTCCTCCCACTTGCTACTGCGCAGCCGGTCTTGGGCAGGGTTCACCCGCAAAGATACAGCTCGTCAACTCTAGCCGGTACGGAGTAATATGACGAATGCGATTGTTGACTTCTAGCCACATTTAAAACCTTCCATTCTTCTTTTTTTTTGGGGGGGGGGGCTTTTGCCTGTCCGGATTAAGCGAAGTCTGGCTTATGGGGGTTCGGATTAACGAGGTTTTACTGTACTTGACATGACGAGCCTAGTGCCCCGAACGCTACGTCTCAGTGACACAAAGACCCACTATATCGTCCATTTCCGGTTTGTGTCAACGGAAGATATTGTCCGAGCGCTTTGTTTTTATGTGATGATCTACCCTGACGGATAGGAAAAAAATATGACCCCTTTCGTTTCGAAATTTTATCCTTTGGTTCTATCGCTGTGCCTTTATGTACAGGAGGTCTAACCTTCATGATAGATTTACTTAAATATTTATCCAGTTCTTACCAAGGTATCCAATTACGACCTGGAAAATAGCTGAAACAGCAATGGCGCCTGAAAGTTCACGCATGCGCACTTGCCATATTTCCGTCCTGTTTTCGGGAGAAAGTAGAGAAAGTTCTTTCTCTGGAGGGCACTTCCACTGGGGGAGATTCAGAATAGCCAAAGTGGGAACCAGGAAGGAGATAGTACCTCCTTGAACGATAGGGAGCCTGAAACAAATAAAAATAATTGTAAATTAATCTTACACACCTAGTTCCTTTATTCTACGAAAGACTGTCTTCATAAGGTTTCTTCATGGAGGAGCAGCAAAAATATGTATTCCGAATGCCCCATCTTGCTTGAATCTGCTAGCGTTGTTGCTATTGTCGTAGTTTATATCTATAATAATAAGCCTCCTATAATAACTGTGCAATGTATATTCATATATTACAAGAACACGTATGTCTGTTATAACTTACTTGACGCCAGAAAATTTGGCGCGCGTGAAATCGTGGAAAATTAGAATAAAAATTTTTCATGACTTATTTCGTAATTACAGTATATACGTACAGGTAATGGACAAAATAATATGAACACCTTGGTTTGCAAAGGCCTATATACGACGTCGTGGAAAAGGAACAACACTCAGCAGAGATTTCAACCATCTAGTGGCGATGAAAGCAAACATATCAGTCTATCAGAAACTGGTGTGAGAGTTGCATGCGAGCAGTCAGCTATCTGTCAAATGCAGGTATGTCCGACCTTTCAGACTTCAAAAGAAGCATGATCATAGGAGCCCGCCTGGCTGGAGCATATGTGACAAAAACAGCTACACTTGTTGGTGTAGCACGGAGCACAGTGTCAACTGTTCTGACAGCCTACAGACAACATGGAAAGACAACGTCTGCAAAGGAGAATAGTGGACAAAAAACAAAGTTATCCAACAGGGATCGACGTGTGTTGAAGCGAATAGTGACTCGAAAGCACAAGAAAACACTGTCCCAGATAACCGCAGAGATGAACAATCACCTCCAGGACCCTGTATCAATGAAAACAATTCAAAGGGAGCTGCATTCTGTGAACATTCATGGCAGAGTTGCCATCCCCAAACCGTTGGTGACTCCACGTAATGCAGTGACACGAAGAAGCCAAGAGCACAAGAATTGGACACAGCAGCAATGGGAACATGTGATATGGTCAGACGAATCGTCTTTCACATTATTTCAGACCACAGGACGTGTTTATGTGTGGAGAACTCCTGCTGAAGCATTTGATATTGACTGCTTAGTGCCTACCGTGAAACATGGTGGGGGGTCTGTGATGGTTTGGGGGGCTATATCTTGGAATGGTGTTGGCCCACTTGTCGTCCTGCGTGGGAGAATCAACGCAGAGAAGTACTGCACCATCCTGGGTGACCACCTCCATCCCATGGTTCAGATTTTGTTTCCCGATGCATGCCCCATCTTCCAAGATGATAACGCCCCTATTCACACTGCTAGGTGCGTTGATGCATGGTTTGATGAGCACAGTGATGAGGTAGAACATCTCATCTGGTTTAGCGTGACGCTAAACCCAGAAGCTCCCCCCTTCATGTACCCATATAGCACATACTTCAATCCCCCAACCCTTCTCGACCTCTCTACTGAACCGTCCAACCTATCGGAGAATATAAAATTCACTACAAACACCCATTCCATCCTCAACGACCCTTTTCCAACACCTTCTGCCCCAATTGAGGTAATAAAACCCGCTCTGACACGAACACCTACATCTGACACATTATCTCACACCCCTCTCACATTCAAGAAAATTGAACTCACTGCAGAAGACACACTTGACTTACATGACACCGATCTCGATACTGACTCGGAACCTCCATCACCCTCGCCAGAACACTCATCCCATCCCTCGGATCCGTACCTAATATATAGAAACTTCGAACACAACTTGAAACTTTCACGCCTAGAAGAGAGAGATATTCTCATTACTGCACTGAGACTACTAGTCAGGAAGAAGCATAGCAAGGGCAAAACTATTACCTTCCCCATACCAGAAGCAGTGGACAGGATAACGTTAAAAACTTACAACCTTCCTACCGACACAGAGGAGCTGCTCCGGCTAACCGAGACAGCTTTCGGACGTCGCGGAGAGTCCCTGGTACTTGACGATGTTTACGCGGACTTTGTAAGGGCACACGGGAGAATGGAGTTCATAGCTACAAACGAATGGCCCCGATGCCACCAATTAGTACGGCACTCATAGATAACGACAAGATACGCGTTGCACAGATCAACACCAGAAGAAGCAAGCTTGCAACACTTGAAACAATCAATTACTGCAAAGAGCAATACATTGACATAATTCTCATGCAAGAACCATACACATCCAAAAACAAAATTCCCTACATACCACTCAACGTTCACACAATTCAGGACCGCAATCAAACCATGGCAGCAATAATTAACCTAAACAGAAATCTAACAATCACCAAAATAGCACAATTTTGTGACACACACATAAATTGCGCTCAAATATCTTTCGAGCATGGTTCTTGGATCCTAATAAATAGTTATTTTCAATTCAGCCATGACATAGACCCATATTTGGAAAAAATCGATCTGATCTGCAATGCGTACAAAAACTACAAGATCATAATCACAGCTGACACGAACTCCTCCTCTCCGTGGTGGTACAGCCAAGAAACCGACACCAAGGGGGTAGCCATGGAGGAATTCATTTCTGAGCACAACCTACAAGTCGAAAATCAGCCAGATAATCCCCCCACCTACAGGGGAAGGGCGGGCGCCTCAAGCAACATTGATCTAACACTCACGAATGCAAGGGCCTTGGGCGATGTCCAAAACTGGAAAGTTATAGATCTCGCCACAACAAGCGACCACAACTTAATACTATTCGACTTAATCTACAGGCAACATCAGCTTGAACAGACAAACCAGGAGAACATATTGAACTGGAGAAAAATCGATCATCAAAAATTCCTAGAAAAGCTCATTATCCCTGAACAATTGGACCAACAAAAATCACTCAACACGCTCGCAGAGGAACTCTCTGCAAACATCAGACAAGCAATTGAAAATTCATCACCCAGAAATAACCAAAGGAAAATGAAGAGGAAGCCATGGCCAAAGAAATTATCCAACCTTAAGAAACAAATGCAAAAAGCCAGGAAACTATATCAAAAATCCATCATCGCACAATACAGAAATGCCAACCTCCAGATTTACCGTGCCAAAAAAAAGCAATACGGAACCGAGCTACTAAATTATAAGACACAACAATGGAATATCTTCATCGAAAAACGTCTGGAAATAAATAAATGGGGCACCCCGTATAAAATCGCTACCGGCAAAATAAAAAAACCGCAAACCATTTCCACCTTAATTAATGACGGGAACAACACGAATATGACAAAGGACTTGGAAGAAACCATCAACTTCTTAATGAAGAATCTCATACCAGACGACAAACCTGAAAACGACAGCGAGGAAAATAAGGATACAAGAAAAATCTATCACCAGCCATATCCAGAATCACCAATATTACCTTTCACTACCCAGGAAGTAGAAAACGAAATAAGCAGCATGAAAATGAAGAAGTCCCCGGGACCAGACGGAATTCCTGTGGAAATAATACAAGAAATCACCCCAGTACTTACGCCTTACATTACTCAACTATTTAATGAGTGCCTTGTTCAGAAGATATTCCCAGAGACCTGGAAGGAAGCAAACTTAATAATCATCAAGAAACATCCAAATAAAGATGAAACCAGGGTCAATTCATACAGACCAATATGCCTTCTCAACGTTTTGGGAAAACTCTTCGAGAAACTTATCCTAAAAAGACTCAAAGAATTTCGCCTGCTCAAACCCATATCAGGGATACAATTTGGGTTCACGAAAGGTAAATGCACTGACGATGCATTACGCCTGCTATCGTCTACAACACAAAACACTCCAAACAAGTACATGGTTGGAATCATGGTGGACATCGCCGGGGCATTTGACAACTTGTGGTGGCCCAGCCTTTTTCAAACACTTAAAAATATGAACTGCCCAGGTACACTCTTCCTACTTCTGAAAAGTTATTTCTCTAACAGAAAAATTAGCATCAAATATCCGGATCTACAAATGAGTAAGATCACGTCAAAAGGTTGTCCTCAGGGATCCATTCTGGGACCCGAGCTTTGGAATACTAACTTGGAGCCTGCGCTTATGAAACTACAAGACCATCCAGACATAGACCAGATCATAGCTTATGCTGATGACATTATCATGCTCACTTCCGGTAACTCAAGACGGGAAATCGAAGATAAAGCATCCACTGCAATCAATATGCCATCCAATTGGTGTGATCATGCTAAACTCAAAATAGCTTCGGAAAAGACTCATTATATTATCCTTAAGGGGAAGTTACAAAGAAACCCTCAAATCAAACTCAGAGAAAGAAATTTAAAAAGAGTAAGAGAAGCTAAATACCTTGGCATTACTCTTCAAGAGAAGATGTTTTTTAACAGACACATAGCCCTGGCAACAACCCAGGCCGAAACAACTATAAACAGTCTAGCCACATTGAGTTCAGCAAACTACAACCTTCCACTATCACACATAAAAACATATCTCATTACCATATATAATTCTATTATTTCCTATGGCTCGCCCCTGTGGGCCATGGAAACCAGTAAACAGTACATTAGTAGTGTAATTGATGATACAACCAGGACCACTTACAAGTGTACAAATGATGAGCTCATTTGATTAAACAGCCCGATTTGCCCACACTTAAAATTATGCCAAGATGCCCTTATTCCCCAATTCTTCAAGTGTAATATGCTCTTAATTCTAAGAATTTTGAATCCTAGTGTACAAATGATGAGCCCCCTCAGATTGATTTGCCTACACTTATAAAAGGCACTTCTGTGAGATTGTTGTCCATAAATTTGTTAAAAATATGCCCCTCTTGATATTTTTTTGCCCACACCTAAAACTAGGCCAAACGTATTAACACACACCCACACCTACCCACCCACCCACACCCACACCCACACCTACCCACCCACACACACACACACACACACACATATATTTACTTCCGGTTTAAGTTCAATTGGGCACCAGGCTCAACTTGTTTATCTAGTACTAAAACAATGTAATTCTTCTAGAATTGCTCTGTGACTCTCTCATTTCTTACATCATAAACATATGATTTTTCACCTATGAGAATAACACTACATATAGTGTCATCAGGGAGTGTATCGTGGAATTCACAGATAATTTTAATGTTTGTCCTGTCATTAACCACAACTTGTTTCCTTTTTGAAGTGTTGATGACAAACATGGGTCTCTGTGCTTTGAATTCATCTGGTTTGTAATACATGTCAGTATTGCCAGTAGTGACCCTTTTGTATGCTGTAAATGCTTCATATAATTTTAGGAAATCATCCTTGGACATGTCTAAATTATAATTTTCTCTAGGGAATACCTCATTTCTGCCATTTTTAAGGTATATGTTCTTGATGCTGCAGTTATCAAATCTACTTGAATTTTTTCCTATTTATTGTGTCTTCCAGTCTGAAACAGTACCACCACAAAATCCGGCATGTCATATTGTATACTGGAGAATGAATTTGTAGCATCAAACTCATAATAAGTACCAGCGGCAGGCTTCTGTACACATTGATATGTATAAAATTGTAAAGGTACTTGTGGATTTTTTATTATATCTGCTTTGTATTTAAGAGCATAACTGGCTTCATATTCAACAACTGGGATTCTTAGCTCCATAGTCTGAATAATGCATTTGCCTTCATCAGGTAGGGTATTAGGCAAAGCTTCCCCTGTAGAGTTTAATGTGCTGTACCTCATCAAAGCATTATTATCATTGGCAGCTCTTCTAAATGTGATTCTTAAACCACCCTTCCACATAATATCTTTGTAATCTGAGAAGAATCCTGGCAACAGGCGCATAGGGAACAGCACTGTGTGGCTCTTGGATAATATTTTATCACCAGCCTCAAATCCACCTATTTTGTAGTAAGAAGCCTCGGTTTTGGATAATTTTAGTGTGGCCAAAGCTGTGGAGGTAATGCCGGGATAATCCACTCTGTTTATAACAACACCATGCTTTCTGACCTCAATTTCAGAGAACAGATGCGGCACAAAATTGTCTACCAATCTTATGTTTGAATTTGCCGGATAATCTGTTCCATCGAGCTTTTCAACATCAAATTTGATGTATAGATCTGCTCTGTGGGGGTGTATAAAGCCATCCCCTACATCAAGATCAACCTCAATCTCTGTGTTGGGTTGATTTAAATTTGCAAATGTTCTCCTGTTTGGGGGGAATGATTGTAGCTCATAACTCTCAATATTTTCCATTTTTTTTGTATGTATTTTTATTTAAATATTAATCTCTATGATTGCAGTTGTTGTGGCTCCAGCAAAATCAACTAATTCTTCTTTTTCATTAGTGACCATCAATTCAATATAATCTATTCTATTATGGCACACAGGAAAATATAATGTTGGGGATGGAGTGTAGATGATTGGCTCCATAAATTCAGAATTAGGTTTAAATGTTGCAATGATGCCAGTTTGTTTGTGAGTGCCTATGCCATTTGATTTGGTGATCATACCCTCAGCCACATTACAGTGAATATTTAGAGTCTCTATGGCTAAGAATTTAGGTATATTAATAGCAGTGTGTTTGATGGCCGCTTCAAGTTTTGTGTTGTTCTCAAAGCCTAACAGCTCTCCTATAGTACCCAGATCCACTGTTTCTGTAGCAGATACAATCTCTACTCTGTGAGTGACAGAATTTTGACTTAACACTATACCTCTGGGTAATTGAGCATTTAGAGTGGACAGATTATACTGCCCTGGAGTGATGACAATTTTTTGATCCCCTACTGCAATTTTGTTGTTGTGGTGTGTAATATTAGGGATCAAGTACATGCCATAAAATGCTCTGAGAGCTATTGTTTTGGGATACACTATATCATCATGTAATTTGAGTTTCAATATTGAATTTTGGCTGGTGAGATGGAATACCCCCATGATGTTTTAAATACCAGAAGGCTTTTTGAAAATTTTCAATTGATGGTTTATTTATTTGAGACATATATCTAAGAACAGATAAACACAAATGTCCACAATTAACATCTTTGAAGTTTTGAACACGGGCATTATTGTAATAAAGATTAGCTGATTTTAGATATTTTACTAAATTTTCAGGTGGATCACCTCCAAATGAATCAAACACAAATGCCTCATTGTTTAAATATTTAAGATAACAGATCCAGTGAGTGCCCTGATTTTTGTACTTATCCAAATTAACAATGCCACACTCTTTGTTGAGTGGTTGTTCTGGTAAAGAATCAGACATGTACACACCTCTAAAATTTTTGATGCCCAGTGGCTTGATTAAAGCTTCAATATCTTGGTTTGTAAGCGGTTCTTGTTTTTTTTAAACTTATTCATGGCTCTCTTAACACCTTTGCCTTGTTTCTCCATGGCCAGGTTATGGCGCTTCAATTCATCTAATTCTGCCTTATTCTTCTTGGCATCTATTACTGTTTTTGCTATGGCAGCTGATCCCCCAGCCAAGCTCCCAACAGCCCCAAGTGCTGCTAAGATGGCCGGGATAGTAAATATGAAACCCCCCACATGTGATTTTTTCCTGGATTGCTGTAATTTTTTTAATTGGGGGGTACTAAGCAACAATTTCATACCATGGCCCTTTGCAAGACAAGAATTTTTTTTCTTGCGCTGCTTTTTGGTTAAAAGACTATCAATAGTTTTAAGAGATTTAAGACCTGCATAAGGTATTTGATACATAACACCCTTGGCCTTCATTGTAGGTTTATTATATACATATTCACAGCCCCCACCCCAGTTTTTGTTTGGTGTTCATAGCTATGGTGGTTCCCAATGCTGCTATTCTCTCACTCAAAGAAGCATCTTTGCTTACAAATCTACCAAATGCAGCCTCTTCTAATTTTTTGTCTGCAACATGTCTCTTGTCTAGATCAGAATGTGTGTTGTATGCTATGTCATGGTCTCTACAAGCAGCATCTAGGGGATTAACACCAGGATCACCTCTGTTTAATCTATGGTCCAATTTTGTACCGGGACCACAATACTGATAGCCTGGAATGTGTAGTTCAAATGGCAGCTTGTTTATAATGTCATTAACCAACCCCCGACCCTCAGAAATATTCCAAAATTTAGGTGGTAGAGTATTAATAATTTTTATAAGATATCCAATCCCCTTAGTGTCATTCACTATAAAATTAGACAATTTGGTGCTTATCATGTCCATAATTCCAACCTTTTCATTGTAAAAATTGTGGTTGCCAGCATTTTCCTCCCCAGCTATCACCAGTAACCTATCTACAAGTTTCCTGACATCATCAACCCAGACAAATTCTTTAGGCAGGGTGTTGTATTGTTTGATTCCACTGCCTGTCTTAATTTGTGACCATATGGGCTTGATTAAATTATTGTATTTTGCTCCACTGCTAGACTTGACCCTTTTTTGTGTGGGATCATTGTTCTGGTATAGAGCATCTGATTTTATTAATATTTCTTTGTAATGTTCATAATCTTGATCTGTATAGCTTCCAGGCCTTTTCCTAGTCATCAGTTCCCACAATCCAGGTGTGCCAAGATACTTAACAAAAGCACCTTTTTCTCCAAGATGAGATTCTGAATATACAATTATATCATCTCCCATAAATGTTACTCTGAAATTGCCAATTCTATGTATGATGCTACCATCACGCTCTGTGTCGACATATAAGCCAAAGACCTCATCTTTGTTGTCTTTATGTGTGCTCAAATATTTTTGAGCAAGAAGACCCAATTCAATAGGATCCTGAGTAGCTTCAATTCTTCTAGGAGCAACAGGACTAGGTGTATGAATACTGGAAAGTGGGGTGATTGGATAATCTAATATGTTCCTTGCAGCTACAGGTACAAGCTCTGTGATCAAATTTTGATTTTGCTCTGTAACAGTTTTGATATTTTTACCTAATTCACTAATAGCATCAATAATAGGCTGTTCTGTTTGTTTGTGTTGTTCATAAATTCCTCGGTTCTCTGATTTCCATCCCTTAAATCTTTTTACAAGATAATCTCTTAATTTAAGATCATCAATGATTGGCCTTTTCATGGTTATTTATATATGTTTCAATGTCTAGAAAATTGCTAATTTTATTTCTATCTTTGCCACTATTGGGTTTTCTTGTCATATCAATTGTGACAAACCCATAACAGTAGTACAGGTGGCCCGGTTCTAAATAATCATTTGGGGCTCGAATCATCATGTGGGGCTCGTCGTAGCCTTTTATGATGTATATTTTGAGGGGTAGAGTTGCCACACTGTGGGCCCACTGTAGCCTTTTATGAGGGGGGTCTATTGCTCTCTGTTTACATCTGGCAACACTACCGTAGATTTTTTGACAGTGTTGTTAAACCTACTGGGTTTTTTACTGTAAATTTTTATCAAAGGACCTGAGAGGCCCATGTATTTTTTATGTTTGGCAATACTGTTGGGGGCCTAGTGTTGGCAACACTGTGGGTTTTTACTGTAGCTTTTTATGAGGGGGGTCTATTGCCCCCTGTTTACATCTGGCAACACTACCGTAGATTTTTTGACAGTGTTGTTAACCTACTGGTTTTTTTTTTCACTGTAAATTTTCATCAAAGGGCCTGAGGGGTCCATGTATTTTTTATGTCTGGCAATACTGTTGGGGGGCCTAGTGTTGGCTACACTGTGGGTTTTTACTGTAGTTTTTTATGAGGGGGTCTATTGCCCTCTGTTTATATTTGGCAACTTTATTGGATGTTTTTTTTGAGGCTTGGGTTTTGCCAACTCATCCGAAGAAAATTCCACTATATGATCTTTCACTGGCTAAGCTAACCTACAAATAGAAATTGGCAACACCGACGAGTCTTGAATTATTATTTGAGGCTCGTCGGTGTTGCCTACCCACTCTACAAAAATTCTACTATATGATTTTTTACAGGTTAAGCTAACCTACAAATAGGAGTTGGCAGCACTGACTTATAAACCCACTGGGTTTTCTTGGCATGTTTTTTCATGATGTGTTGCTAGGCTATTGAGCATCTTGGCGTATACAATGTATATATTTTGAGAGGGGGGTTATAGCTTTTTATGCTGTACGAATACTGGAAGCTTGACAGTGACAACCAACAGAGTAGGTAAACCTACATCCAGGAACTGGCAACACTAGTTTCTGACAGCGAATTTGAAATAAAGTATTAAACAAAATACATGAGTAAACACTGTGGGTACAAATAGTACCAGTGTTGTGCCCCCAACTCCAACTGGACAACTGGGGGGAAATAATTGTACAACAATTTTGTACCTAATTGTACAATACTTGTACCTAATTGTACAACATATACACAGGCATAAAAAAAAGAGCCTTCCCGTAACTTACTTCATGTACAATTTATATGATTTTACAACTGTGAAAAGAAAGCATATGTGTTCTGTATGCACACATTTATTCTTATTTTTCAAAGTTGAATGAAAGCACATGTTTTTACGCTCTCGTAATACTAACCTTGCTCCACTGATTTTAAATTGCTTCCATCCGCTTTTTTTCTGTGTTATTTTCGTATGCACGCAACATTCGCTTTCAATAGACAGAAGGAATGTTAGTATAGCAGGCTCCGAGTTTACAATTTATTAAATTAAACAATAATTTATGTAAGAATATACTTGTACTTACCGAACACAAAATAATAAAAAGCACATGTGAATATTTGCGTGTGTTCATGTTATATGACGACTGAGTAAAAAAATAATGTTAACTCCCCGAAAGATAAAAGTTCCTAGTTCGACATCAGATGCATGCAAATTTTATGGTTTGCTCTCCAAAATCTTGATTTTTATGTTTGTGCTATTTGTCATACAGCAGGGGAGAAGAGGGGAGAGGGAGGGGAGGGGGTACTATCAGCGCCATCTATTAGCAAACAATAGAAATAAAAATTAGGTCCAACTTTTTCAACACCCAAACATTTTAAACGTCCTCACGTAGTAATACGATCTAGCTGAAGACGTTTAAAAGAGTACTCTTAGTCGACGAAGCTAATTGCTGGGGCCCTTATATTGCTAAAATATTCCTTAATTTGCATATTTCTCATACCGCCATATGTTGTTCTAGTTGACTTCTTCCAAAAAAATGCTAATTAGCGAGAGTTAATTAAGCAAGGCAAGTAAAAGAAGTAAAATAGAACAACATATGTGCCGGCGTGAGAATATGTAAAAATTCGATTCAGAGGTGGATCGAATTAAAGTTGGGGGGTATTTTGCATTTTTTCCCTATAATGTACAAAACATTTACCGTACATAATTTTTTCCATTTACAACAGTATAAAATAAGAGGAATATGTGACAATATCCATATTAATTAGGAAAGTATGTTGTATGCTAGGTTAGCTAATTGTGTCTTCTACAGCTTCACTGTATAGAGGGAAGATGGAAAAAGAGAGCTCTACGGAAACTGACGCTCTTAACAATATTGTACGTCCGTGAAAATTATATATAAATAAGACTTAAGCGTATTATCTGCTTTCATGTCAGATTTTGCCAACCTGTGAGCTGTAGTGTTTAGGTGACAAGCGACCTGCTCAAATATGGCCGTGTCCGGATTGGCAAGCGCTCCGTCCAGCTCTCTCCCGTTGCTCTCGCGGGCCGTCGAAGTCACGTCCAAGTCGTCCGAATCTGCATGTCCCCTTGTAGTATGGTTGTCACTTTTCCCGCCAGGTGTCAGCTCGAACTTCACCCACCGCGCTCTGGAGCGCAGGCGCACCGTACGGAAGCAGAAGGCAGATGCCAAACAAACATGACAATGATTTCCACCTAGTTACTACTCATATTAAAAATGTAACACGCTATTTCATCATTTACAATTTTTCTGCATTCAGTATTATCGATAAAATGTTAAAGTATCACTGAGTTTTACATCGTCTAGTCAGTAAATGTTGTCTGTACAAAGTGAAAATTAGAATATGGCTGCCAAGCGCAGGGTCACAGCGAGTTCAAGCGTGCATCTGTCGCGCCTCTCTGCTCTCCCCTCCGACTCCACGTCTGCAGCGAATTCGGACAACGGAGGTTGGCTGAGTCCCCGGATGGAACGGTGCTCTAGGTGACATCTGATGCCGATTCGGATGCGGCCATGATACTGTTGACAATATTGTACGCCCGTGAAAATTATATATAAATAAGACTTAAGCGTATTATCTGCTTTCATGTCAGATTTTGCCAACCTGTGAGCTGTAGTGTTTAGGTGACAAGCGACCTGCTCAAATATGATACTGTTGACAATATTGTATGCCCGTGAAAATTATATATAAATAAGACTTAAGCGTATTATCTGCTTTCATGTCAGATTTTGCCAACCTGTGAGCTGTAGTGTTTAGGTGACAAGCGACCTGCTCAAATATGATACTGTTGACAATATTGTACGCCCGTGAAAATTATATATAAATAAGACTTAAGCGTATTATCTGCTTTCATGTCAGATTTTGCCAACCTGTGAGCTGTAGTGTTTAGGTGACAAGCGACCTGCTCAAATATGATACTGTTGACAATATTGTACGCCCGTGAAAATTATATATAAATAAGACTTAAGCGTATTATCTGCTTTCATGTCAGATTTTGCCAACCTGTGAGCTGTAGTGTTTAGGTGACAAGCGACCTGCTCAAATATGATACTGTTGACAATATTGTACGTATATTGTATTGTATAGGAGACTAGAAGCATATAATTTGACGAAAAAAAACCCAAATAAGGCCATAGAAAATAGTTAAAAAAATGAACAATTATATTTTGCATTGCACAGCATTGGATATTAAATAACATACCCCCAAAAAATCTCTGCATTATGCGTTCTGTAAAAAATTGCCCTACGTGCCAAATTGCTGTGTCAAGTAAACATTTTCAAAGGCACTGTCGTACTTGTGTGCCGGGAAAGCGAATATGTGCAACCAAACTGTGCTCTAAGTGTGGAAAAAATATTTCTATTGCCAACTTCAAGCGACACCAGCTTACTTGCAAGAGCACTGGAACATCTCTACCGCAACCTTCCAAGCGAAAGGTAGAAGTAACCTCCCTCGATGCATCGCCACCTGCCAAACGCGTCAAGCTGGCGAAGAAAGCAGACCGATTTGCGTTTGAGCATTTATTAGAATACTTTAACATAACATCAGACAGCTTCTGCGATGTGCGTAGTTTTCTGGAGAGCGAGCGAGCTAAGATAATATCCATCCTCAACGATGCATTGGCTACATACTCCACTAAATTCTATGCTGTGCTATGCTGCAAGTATAAGAAACCGTCTGATGAAATATATAAATTCTTCCATGCCACAAAAGCAAAAACACTACATCAAGCAGATATCACTGACCTTGACAGCATCTACGACAAGTTTGTCGAGGAGTTTGTGGCAAAGCACGAGGAGCATCAGGCTGAAGGCTCGGGCGGTTCGCTGTGTGGCGACCCCCACGAACTTTGTCTGAAACTTAGCAAGTCCCTGCCACTGGCAGGGTCTAGCTATATTGCCCTGCCACCCGAGGTTGAAGCAAGGAAAGCTGTTCTCAATATTCAGAACAAAGACACCAAATGCTTCCTCTGGTCGGTGCTGGCAGCATTACACCCTATACCTTGGGAAAACAGTCCACGCTATGTTTCACACTACAAGCAGTATGAGTCGGAACTGGAGGATGCAATGGCCGGGATTGCCTACCCTGTAGAAGTCTCGCATATTCGCAAGTTTGAGGTTCGTGCTCGTGACTTGTTGGGCCTACAATTAGCCATCAATGTTTACGGTCTCACCGAGAACAAAAATGAGGTCCACCCCATCCGGGTGAGCAACGTGAGCAACAACAACGAGGTACGAGAAATCAACCTCCTGCTCATCAAGGACGAAACCCATCACCATTACACTCTTATCCGTTCCCTCTCTCGGCTTGTTTCGACCCAACGGAGCAGTGATAGTCACCACGTCGAGGTGTGTCGCAGGTGCTTGGCTACATTTCATAATCGAGAACAGCGGGATTACCGGCGCATCAGAGGACCCAACATTGCTGCTGAGAAGCTAGCTCGCCACATGTTCTACTGTGGTACCAACAAGCCTGCACGAATTATCCTGCCCGAACCTGGTGCAGTAGAGTGCTTTCGCATGCACAGTGCTATGGTGAAGCATCCTGCCTATATTGTAGCAGACTTCGAGGCCTTTCTTCAACCTCTGTCTAACTGCGAGCCCAACCCCGAAACATCCTCTACCATTCCTTTCCAAATCCACGAGGCCTCGAGTTACTCCTATGTTGTGGTGTGGCGAGACCAACATATTGCCTCCGAGCCCTATGTGTATCGCGGTCCCGACCCGGTCAAACACTTCCTGGAGAGAATGCAACAGGAAGCCATCAAGATAGGGAAGGTGCTGTTGGCCCCCAAGCCCATGCTGCCTCTGTCTCCGGAAGACAAGCATCAGCACGAAATAGCTCTAAATTGTCCTGTTTGCAACTCGGTCTTCACTGACGATAACAAAAAGGTCCACCACCATGACCATTATGGGACCGGAAGCTACATTGGCCCATGGTGCAACAGATGTAACTTGAGAGCCAGGGACCCGCGCTTCATACCGGTCTTTTTTCACAATGGCTCGGGATATGATTTCCATCACTTGGTCACACATCTAGGGTACGACAATGCGAGAATCAATGTCCTGGCACAGAACGAGGAGCGTTATATTAGCGTCAGCAAGTGGGTGCCGATCCCCGACTCAAAAAGCAGCAGCATCGAGCTTCGGTTCCTCGACTCTCTGAGGTTCCTCCAGGCAAGCCTCGATGCTCTTGCTGGGAAGCTCAGAGACGGCCAACTAGCCATTACTACATCAAGTTTCCCGAACTTAGATGTCGCACTCATCAGACGTAAAGGGGTCTACCCCTACGAATACGTCACAGGCCCTTCCAAGTTCGAAGAAGAGTTGCTGCCTCCCCAGGATAAGTTCTACAGCCAGCTGAGAGGTTCAGGTATTACCGACGAGGAGTACAAGCATGCTCAGTCTATGTGGGTCGAGTTGGGTTGCCGAACTTTCGGTGATTACCACGATGCATACCTGAAGCTTGATGTGACGCTTCTTGCCGATGTGTTCCAGGCGTTTCGGGCGACTGCGATAAACATTTACAACCTGGACCCTGTATATTTTTACAGCCTTCCTGGACTGGCATGGTCGGCCATGCTCCTGCTGACTAAAGTTAAACTTTCACTTATCTCCGATATTGATATCATGCTTTTCATCGAGAGAGCTATCCGGGGCGGCATGGTCCAAGTGTCGCAACGCTTCGCACACGCCAACAATCACCACATGGCTACTGGTTACGACCCCTCCCAACCATCAAGCTACATCATGTACACTGATGTGAATAATCTTTACGGGCACTCCATGATGCAGCCACTCCCAACAGGACAGTTTGAGTGGGCTGATCCTTTATACCACGACATCGAAAAAGAGTGCGACGAGTTTGGGTTTTTTGCCGAGGTGGACCTTGACTTCCCCGAGAAGCTGCAGGATACATTCTGTGACCTTTCGCCTGCTCCGGAATTCAAGTGTCCACCTGGCTCGGATCAACCGAAGCTCGTCATGGACTTGGAGCCCAAAAAGCGTTATGTGCTACACTACCGGAACCTCCAGTGGTTAATGCAGCAAGGGGTCTCGGTCAAAGCAGTTTACGACGTGCTCTTGTTCAGGCAGTCTCCATGGTTGAAGCCGTACATCGAACTGAACACCAACCATCGCACTGATGCCACTTCGGAACTTGATCGCGATTTTTTCAAATTAATGAACAATGCGGTATTTGGGAAGACCATGGAGAATGTGCGAAATCGCGTTGATGTGAGGTTGGTGACGAAGAAAACACAGTGTCGTCGACTTGTTCCAAGCCCGCTGTTCAGGTCTCGAACAATTTACAACGAACAGATGTCTCTGATTCACATGAACCGGGGCAAGATGCTACTCAACAAGCCCATCTATGTGGGAGCTGCAGTTTTGGATCTGAGCAAGTTGTGCATGTTCGAGACATATTACGGCATACTACGTGCACACTACAACCACAATATCTCGCTCCTCTACACAGACACAGACAGCTTGGTGTACCATGTTCGCACGGCCGATGCGTATGGTGATATAGCCAAAGTTCCAGCTCTTGTCAAGCTCTTCGACACATCGGGCTATCCCCAGCTAAACCGGTATGGAATTCTGCCCCGGAACAAAAAAATACCTGGCAAACTCAAGGACGAGAAAGACGGGGATGTGATTGTGGAGTTTGCTGGACTTCGTGCCAAAGCCTATGCGATCCGGGCTGAGGGTTCTGTAACAAAAAAAGCAAAGGGTGTAAGTAGGCAAGTGGTTCGGGAGCACCTCACGTTTGAGGATTACCTCGAGTGCCTCAGAACAAAATCGCCCATTCTACAAAAAGAGCATCGTATCCAAAGCGTCGATCATGTGCTTACAACTAATATTGTCAGGAAAGTTGCTCTGGATGCACACGACGACAAGAGGTGTATTCTTGAATGTGGGGTCCATACACTTCCGTGGGGCCACTATCGCCTCCAAACTAGTAAGGCCTGCCCAGAGTGCAACAAAAAGTAATAGGCAATGCGAAAAAAAAAAAACAATTTTAATTTACTTCCACTTCCTCGATTACATGCATGCATGGCACAGCAAAATTAAACTTCTGGAAACTGCTAATTGCAATTTGTACTTATATATATAAAATTCCACATTTCTTATTGTGTGCTATTTTTTTTATTTATTTAAAACTGTTCAGTCACTCTTTCATTCTTGACGTCATACACAAATGTTTTCTCTGCAATAAGAATGACACTGCACAGAGTATCTGCAGGCAAGGCATCGTGGAACTCGCATACAATCTTGATGTTGGTACGATCGTTGACCACAACCTTCTTTCTCTTAGATGTGTTGATGACGGTCATGGGTCTCCGCGCTTTGAATTCGCTGGGCGTGTAGTACATGTCCACGCTTCCCTCGGTCACGCGTTTGTAAGCCGAGAACGCTTCGTAAAGTTTGAGGTAATCGTTTTTTGTCATGTCGAGGTTGTAATTCTCGCGCGGGAACACTTCGTTGCGTCCATTCTTGAGATAAATGTTCTTGATCTTGCAGTCGTCGAACTTGCTGGAATCTTTTTCCTGATTCTTGTCCCTCCCGGTCTGAAAGAGCACTACGACGAAATCTGGCATGTCGAACTGTATGTTGTTGAACTGCGTCGTCACGTCGAATTCCATGTGACTTCCCGACGCCATCTTCTGCACGCACTGGTAACCGTGAAAGTGAATCGGCACCTGCGGACTTTTCAAGATCTCCGCTTTGTACTTGAGGGCGTAATTCGTTTCGTATTCCACCACCGGCATTCTCAATTCCATGCTCCGGATGACGCATTTCGCTGCTTGGGGTAAAGTGTTGGCTATCGGCGTGGTGCCGTCCGGACCCAAAGTAACGTTTCGCATCAGTGCGTCGTTGTCGTTGGCCGCTCTTCGAAACGTGATCCTCAGTCCTCCCTTCCACATGATCTCCTTGTAGTCCGAGAAGAAACCAGGCAGCAGACGCATGGGAAAAAGCACCGTGTGACTTCTCGTCGATATTTTGGTTCCGGCTTCGAATCCCCCGGCCTGGTAGTACGCGGCGTCCGTTTTGGATAATTTCAACGTTCCCACTGCCGTCCACGTGATGCCTGGATAATCTATTCTGTCGATGACGGTGTTGTGTTTCCTCACCTCCACCTGCGAGAACAGGTGAGGCACGAAGTTGTCCACGAGTATCAAGTTTGCTGCTGCGGGAAACGCGTCTCCGCTTTCCTTCTTCACCACGTCGAATTGAAGGTAGAGGTCCGCTCTGTGAGGATGAATGAACCCGTCGCCTACGTCCACGTCGTATTCGATCTCCCTGTTCGCTTCGTTCAGATTGGCGAACGTGCGACGGTTGGGAGGGAAAGATTGCAATTCGTAACTTTCGATTTGCTCCATTTTACATGTATGGTTATTTATTATATGTTGATCTCCACGATGGCCGTCGTAGTGGCACCTGCGAAATCCACCACGTCTCCTTTCTCGTTCGTCACCACCAACTCTATGTCGTCTATGCGGTTGCGACATACTGGAAAATAGATCGGCGAAGAGGGCGTGTAGATGATCGGTTCCATGAACTCGGAACTTGGTTTGAAAGTGGCTATGATTCCCGTCTGCTTGTGACTTCCTAACAATCCGTCCGAAGATTTCGTGATCATGCCTTCCGCCACGTTGCAGTGTACGTTCAGAGTCTCTATGGCCAAGAATTTAGGAATGTTGGTTGCCACGTGCTTGATACCAGCTTCGAGTTTGGTGTCGTTCTCGAAACCTAAAAGTTCTCCCATGGTGCCCAGGTCCACGGTCTCCGTCGCGGATAGGATTTCCACTCTGTGCGTGACCGAATTTTGAGAAAGGTATGTGCCTTTGGGTAATTGAGCTTGCAAAGTGGAAAGATTGTATTGTCCTGGCGTGACGACGATGTGTTCGCTTCCGACGCTAATTTTGTTGTTGTGCTGCGTAACATTAGGTATGAGGTACATGCTGTAGAATGCACGCAGAGCCACGGATTTAGGATAGACGATGTCGTCGTGCAGCGTGAGTTTCAAGATTGAAGATTCGCTCGTGAGATGGAACACACCCATCCTAGTGATGCTGTTTGAGGTTCCACAATGCTTTCTGGAAATCCTCGATCGTAGGGTTATTTATTTTAGAGAGAAACGCGAGCACGGAGAGGCAGAGATGACCGCAGTTCACGTCTCCGAAATTTTGAATGCGTTCGTCGTTGTAGTATATAGAGGTTTTGTTCGTTTTCAGATAATGAATTAAATTTGTAGGTGGAACACCTCCGAAAGAATCGAAAACGAATGCTTTATCATCATTTTTGTGGTAACATATCCAATGCGTGCCTGGATTTTCTTGACCGTCCAAGTTGACTACTCCGCATTCTTTTCTTTTCACGCTTGAAGGTAACGAGTCGGACATGAAAACTCCTCTGAAGTGTTTGATTTGTAACGGTCCGATCAGAGATTCAATATCTCGGTTGGTGAGTGCCGTTGTTTCTTTTTTTAAACTTTCTCATCACGCCCTTGCCTCCTTTTTTCTCCATGGCCAGGTTGTGACGTTTCTGTTCTTCCAATTCCGCTTTGTTCTTCTTCGAGTCGATGACGGTTTTCGCGATGGCGGCACTTCCGCCAGCCAAACTTCCAACGGCCCCCAATGCTG
Organism: Lepisma saccharinum; assembly: GCF_977018435.1. Classification (NCBI taxonomy): domain Eukaryota; kingdom Metazoa; phylum Arthropoda; class Insecta; order Zygentoma; family Lepismatidae; genus Lepisma; species Lepisma saccharinum. The sequence goes on from NC_139257.1 coordinate 33,909,328, forward strand.
CCAGGATGGCCGGGATGCTGAATATGAAACCTCCGACCTTTTGCTGTTTCCGCGAACGCTGCAAGCGTCTCAATTGAGGTGTGCTGAGAAGTAATTTCATTCCGTGTCCTTTCGACAAGCAAGAACGTTTCTTCTCGCGTTGTTTCTTGGTGAGTAACCCATCGAGGGCACCTAGATTTTTCAGATTGGAGTATGGTATCTGGTACACGACACCCTTGGGCTTCATGTTGATGCTCTATGTGTTATTTTCGCGGTATGTTATTTATATATATATTCTGATATTTTTTCTTGTGTAGTTTTTTACGGTATGTTATTTATATATAAATATTCTGAGATTTTTTTTTCACGGCCCCGCAGTCGCTACACAAATTCTATTACGTGCTTCGTTTTCTTGCCAAGAAGTTCCTTTGTCCCCTTGTACACGATTCGAGTTTTGTTCTCGATTAAAATAGATAGCTTCTCGTCCGATAACATGTTAGCGTATCGATCTGGTAAAAATAGACTGTATTGCGCGTTGAGCAACAGGCGTACCTTGGGACCATACTGGGTAGAAACGATTGAACCGGAAGTTATCGTGTAAGGTTTGTCGACTTCCAATTCCCGAATTTTTACATACTCGACTGACAAATTTAGCATTTGTTTTAATGCTTGGAGGTCATTCATTTTTTCAGTTGTCATATCGAAGAAGAGAAATTTTCAGTGTGTGTGTTAGAGAAATTTAATTTTTTTTTCACGATGTGTGTTATTTATATATACCGAAGATTATTTTTTTTCACGATGTGTGTTATTTATATATATTTTTTTTCACGATTTGTATCGAAGATTTTTTTAACAGAGGAAGAAAGTTCGTGCTTCAGAGAACGCGATGATTTGCGTGATGATTTCTTCAGTTTCCTGTTTGGACTTACGCCAATCATCAGTATATCGTCTTCTTCCCTGCCTCGCCTCGTGCAGTTCGTCCAACCTCTCGTTCAATTTCTCCCCCGCGGCCGACAGAAGAGTGTCGAGATCACCGCACCTCATTCCACTGATCTCCCGAAGACGGTCCTTGAGAACTATTTCGCATCCCATGTGAAATGCCGGCGTCGTTTTAGCTATGATCACAAGTTTATTAACATCTCCGTTAACTATCTTTTTGAATATTTTAGATAGTAGTTCGTGCGGCAAATCAGTTATGCAAGCCATGTTTATTTTTTACTGTATGTTATTTATATACCCCACCCCAATTTTTGTTTTGTGTTCATGGCGATGGTGGTACCCAGTGCGGCGACCCGTTCACCCAGCGATGCGTCTCTGCTCACGAACCTTTCGAAAGCTGCGTGCTCTAACTTTCTGTCTGCTTCGTGACGTGCGTCCAGATCCGTCTGCGTGGTGTTGTAGGCGATGTCGTGATCTTTGCATGCCGCGTCCAACGGATTCACACCCTTGTCTCCTCTCTCCAATCTTTTCTCGAGTTTGGTACCCGGTCCGCAGTACTGGTAGCCAGGTAGATGCATCTCAAAAGGTAACTTGTTGATGATGTCGTTCACGAGTCCCTTTCCTTCGGCCACGTTCCAAAATTTCGGAGGCAGCGTGTTGATGATTTTGATCAGGTAACCTATGCCCTTGTCGTCGTTCACGATGAAGTTGGAAAGTTTCGTGCTGATCATGTCCACGATGCCAACCTTCTCGTTGTAGAAATTACGGTTGCCTGCATTCTCTTCGCCGGCTATCACCAACAATCGGTCCACGAGTTTCCTAACGTCGTCCACCCAAACGAATTCTTTGGGTAATGTGTTGTAGCGTTTGACGCCGCTGCCTGTTTTGACCTGGTTCCAAATCGGTTTGATGAGATTCCTGTACTTCTCGCCGCTGCTCGATTTCACCCTATTCTGCGAGGCGTCGTTGTTCTGGTACAAGGCATCCGTCATGATCAGAATTTCCTTGTAACTCTGGTAATCTTCGTCGGTGTAATCTTTCGGCTGCTTTTTGGCAACGAGTTCCCACAGTCCCACCGTACCCGGATACCTGTTCCAACTATCCTTGTCGCCTAAATTGACTTTAATGTCGTTGCCTTCGAAGGTCACCTTCGATTTCCCAATCTTCCACACCACACCACCACCTTCGTTGGTTTCCATGCTAGGATACAATCCGAACACTTCATCCTTGTCGAATTTCCCCGTACTCAGGTAGTCTCGTGCCAAAGGTCCCAACTCGATTTTATCCGAAGACGTGCTGCCTATGGCTCGACGTCGTGCCGGTGCATCCTTCAGTTCGAACGGCATCGAAGGAATGCTCGAAATGGGTGTGGGTACGGCGTAACTTTTAGCTGCGAGCGGTACGAGTTCGTTGATCAAATTTTTATTTTGTTCCGTGACACTTTTAATTTCTTTACCTAGACTGCTGATGGCATCGATCACGGGTTGATCCTGACGTTTCTTCTCTTCGTAGAATCCGCGATTCTCGGATTTCCAACCTTTGAAGCGTTTCGCGAGGTAATCGCGAAGCTTGAGATCTTCGTCTTCGATTTTTCGTTTCGTCATGACGTTATTTATACACGTCGTTTCTCACAACGTTGCAACGTTTAGAAAGTCGTTGATTTTGTTTCTGTATTTTCCGTCGTTGGGTTTCCTCGTCATGTCGATCGTCGCGAATCCGAAATCGTCACCGTTCCAGCAAGTAGAGCAGCAGCGTTCCGAAAATTGATTGTAGTTCATGTCTCCGCCTACGTAGTCATCGTACGCATGCTTGAGGTTGGTGTGATCTTGACGAAACAAACATATGAAATTAGCGTTGTCGCGTACTAACTGTTTTGGAATTTTGGAAAACGTTTGAGCTAGGTAGAAGCAATCCATTCCTTTGTGACGACCTTGCGTGAAAAAATTGCGAATTTCATTTTGATTTTCCAGGATGGCGTCGTCGAACACAACGACTGAATTTTCACGACAATCGTCGAGTGGTTTTATTTCCGAGGCGAACGTTGCAATGTCCAGACCATCGTACAGTTTCATCAGTTGCTGGTATTTGGATTGCTCCAAACTTTTCGAGAACACGTACAGGTGCCTGTTCTTCCAATCTAACCAATTCGGTGCGAGGAGAAAATTGTCCACGAGCAGTGTCGTTTTCCCACACCCCGAAGGACCTACGATCAGACAGCGGATGCTGTCGGGAAGCAACTCACCGTTCTTTTTTTTCTCGTTTGACTTTCCGGATCCGGTAGACGCTTCACCACGTTCCACGTACTCACAAGATCACTTCGTTCGCGTCGATCCAACTCTTTTCCGGAAGTCCCAGCCATTTGACAAACAGTTTGTCACCTTTCCTACGCAATACTTTCTCGATGAGGTACGTGTCGGGGTGTTTCGTTTTAGAGAGTTCCTCTTCGTAAAATCTTCCTTTCAAAATCTCGCCGCTAATATCTTTTATTATATACGTGTGTCGGTTTCCGGGTAAAACTCGAACCACCGTAAAAAGTTCCGTGCTCCAATTTTTTGTGAATCCCTTCTCGAAGGTGCGTTTGAATTTGCTGATCCTCACCCGGTCTCCAATTTTGTATTTAGTTTTTTTTTGTCGTGGGTGTGTACTTTGGACAGTAAACTGTAGAAATTAAACGCTGCTCGTCGGACTTGGTAACGTCGGCTGGCTTCATGCCTATCGTTCTGTGTACCGTATCATTATAGGTGTCAACGAGTTCCGGCAGGATGTCGACCCATTTGTAATTTCCCCGAAGCGTGAATCGTTTCCACATGTGTGTTTTCAAGGTTCGATTGAATCTTTCCACGATGCTGGCTTTGATGTGACTGAAGGTCGAATAATGTCGAATGCCATGTTTTTGAATAAACTTTTGGAATACGGCGTTGTAAAATTCTTTACCGTTGTCCGTTTGCAGAAACCGTGGTTGTCTGCCGCCGCTTTCGCGAAAAATTAATTTGAATGCTTCCGTGACGCATGTTCCCGTTTTCGCCTTCAAAGGTAGAGCCCATGCGAATTTCGAAAATGTGTCTATGACGGTGAGGAGGTACTTGTTGCCCTTGTTCAATTTATGTACGTTTTTCAAATTGCCGCTACTCATCTCCACGAGGTCGCTTTGCCAGAGGTCGTCGATGCCCTTGGTTACCACAGCCAAACGTTCGTAGTTACGGCGTGCAGGTTTATGCAATTCTTCGACGATGGCTTGCCTAGACATTTTTTTAGAGATTACGTTTCAAGAGAAGCACAAGCGTGATGGGATTCAAAGAGGGTGGCACTTCGCTCGTGTTTTGAATGATCAGCTTATCGCCGGCACTCACGTCGAAAACGGTAAGATCTTCGTCTTCGTGTATTTCATATATGTTGCGCGTTTCGTTCCAACGTGCCAGAGGAATGTTTCCTGCTTTCTGGACACCACGATTCGATATCAAAGTCATGGTGGGAACGCTAGCTTTTCTACCGTGAGACCAGTACGAAAATTCGTTTATCTGAATCGTGCCATCGAGGAGAAACTTGTAGTACGGATGATAAGGATGCAACATGTACAGTTTGTTACCTTCGACGAACGTGGAGATTCTCTGTTGATTAGGTACGCTGTTGATTTCGATGGCTTGCAGAGAATGCAGTTTAGCGAATTTAGTGTCGACGCCGAGCAGATTACTGTGAACTTGTCCGAGTTTATTTTCGATGGGCAGCAAATGCTCGACTATGGTATCTGTTACGGCAGAAAACGACGGTTTGATTTTCACTTCCACGTTCAACTGCTTGTAGTTTTCGTTGAGTTCTTGCAACTTGGCACCGAAAGAGGCCAGCGTCGATTCCTGCGTGGATTCCAGCACTCCAACTTGATCTCTGATGTTGACGACAATGTTCTGAAGGTTCTCGACTTGATTCAATTTCGAGCTCTTCTCGGTAAGATCGTTCACGATGCTTCGCATCTCTGTAAACTGCGTGTGAAGGTCGGCTACGCTCTGCGAAGTGGGCAGCGTCGACACCAGCGAACTAATTTCGTCTCGAATCTGTTCCACGTTCGCCGTTTCCGTTTCTAGTCGTTTCAGCATTCGAGATATGTTTCTTTTCAAAGCGTGCAATTCTTTGGAGGTTGGGAGATTGGCCACCCTACTCTCGAGATCGCTCAATGAACTTTTGATGTCGCTCGAATCGGATAGTGCCGTCACCGCCGTTTTCAATTTTTCCAAATCTTCGCTCGAAGGCACGCTCGTCCGTAACGATTCCAAGTCACCCTGTATGTTGTCGAGTACGTGATGAAAATGAGCTAGATTCGTTTCGACGTTCAAATTTTCTAAATATTCGATCTTCTGCTGAACCGTGCTTAACGTGTCTTGAATGCTCGTCAACGCTCTTGCTTCAGCGTGAATATTTTTAATTTCATCGTTGATCAATTCCAAGGACGCCTGAAGCGTCGCGATGGTGGTTTGAATGTGTTCGAAATCTCGATACGCCTCCAATTGAATTTTTATGTTCGCGACGCTTTTACCGATGACCTGCAGTTCGTCCGACGATGGTAGGTTCGTCATTGTATCTTCCAAAGTCTGTAACTTGGATTTGATTTCTTCCAACGTGCTTGTGAATTCTTCTTGTAATTTGGAAACGACGACATGTAAGCGTTCTGCGTCTATATCGTTCACGACGGTTTGAAGTTCAGAGAAATTATTTTCTATTGCGGAAGTTCGTTCTTCGATTTCGAGTTTCAGTTTTTCCAAATCTTCATTTTTCGATTGAAATTGCTGTAATTTGGCCAAATCATTTTGAAGCGAATCCACGCTCAACTGTATATTTTGAACGCTGTCGTAAGAAGGTACGTCGACATATTTTTTTATGAGCGTTTTCAGTTCGGAATCGATTTTCAGAATGGGGTCGAGACATTGCGTTTGGAGCGTAGCGATTTCCGACTCTAAACTTTTGTTTAAGGTCTCCTGCAAAGCAATCAAATCGGTCCTCAACTTTTTAACTCGAATGTCCAACATGAGAATCTCTTCTGCGTGGTCTACACGCTTGGTGTTGCCGAAAATGTCGTTAGGCATTTTTGGTTAACGGTTATTTATAATAGGATAAACGATTCGTAATTCTACAAATAGAGGAATGAGTTTGTCGTAATCTCCGAGAAGTTCCATGTAAAGATAATCTCCTGCAGAAACATCGTACGTAATGTTAGAAAGCATCTTGTCGTGCTTGATTCGAAAAATATTCTTGCCGGTAGAAATTTTGATTTCGCCTGCGTTTTCCGGATTCACGGTGATTTGAAGTTTCCCGTCGATCGGAATTTCGTAGAAATGTAAATTGTTATTAAAAACATAAAACATCTTGCCCACATCGTCATTCAGTTTCGTCCAAATGCTGTTGAGATGAACAATCAGTAAACCATTGAGTTTAGATAACACGGAAGGTAAGAGGTTATTGAAATTTGGCGGTGCAGTCTCCATGTTGATCTGTTTGCGGAAGCCAAAAAGATTCATTGTCCTTGTTAGTTATTTAAGAATACGGTCAAAGTTTTTTTTGTAATGATAGGCAAAGTTTTTTTTTTTGTTTGCTTGCGTCACAATATAGGTACGCGCGCGCGCGTGTGTGTGCGACACATTGTTCCCGAAAAAAAGTTTACAAAGATCACGATATATAAACATTTGGTCCCACAGTTGGAAAATTACGATAAGATGCATTCATCCTTCAAGGATGAGAGAGTGCATTCGTCACAATACACGCGCGCGCGTGTAAAAATTATACACCGTGAAAAGCTACGACGAGTTGGAAACACTGCTGGTAGGGTTAACATACACCATAAAAGGCTACGCCTCGCCCCGAGTTGGCAACACTGCTTGTGAGGTTAACATACACCGTGAAAAGCTTCAAAATATCATATAGTGGAATTTTTGTAGAGTGGGTAGGCAACACCGACGAGCCTCAAATAATAATTCAAGACTCGTCGGTGTTGCCAATTTCTATTTGTAGGTTAGCTTAGCCAGTGAAAGATCATATAGTGGAATTTTCTTCGGATGGGTTGGCAAAACCCAAGCCTCAAAAAAAACATCCAATAAAGTTGCCAAATATAAACAGAGGGCAATAGACCCCCCTCATAAAAAACTACAGTAAAAACCCACAGTGTAGCCAACACTAGGCCCCCCAACAGTATTGCCAGACATAAAAAATACATGGACCCCTCAGGCCCTTTGATGAAAATTTACAGTGAAAAAAAAAAACCAGTAGGTTAACAACACTGTCAAAAAATCTACGGTAGTGTTGCCAGATGTAAACAGGGGGCAATAGACCCCCCTCAAAAAAGCTACAGTAAAAACCCACAGTGTTGCCAACACTAGGCCCCCAACAGTATTGCCAAACATAAAAAATACATGGGCCTCTCAGGTCCTTTGATAAAAATTTACAGTAAAAAACCCAGTAGGTTTAACAACACTGTCAAAAAATCTACGGTAGTGTTGCCAGATGTAAACAGAGAGCAATAGACCCCCCTCATAAAAGGCTACAGTGGGCCCACAGTGTTGCCAACTCTACCCCTCAAAATATACATCATAAAAGGCTACGACGAGCCCCACATGATGATTCGAGCCCCAAATGATTATTTAGAACCGGGCCACCTGTACTACTCATAACTGTCCTGGTTCCAGCACCTACTGCAAAACTTGGAAAAATCATTGTAGCTCAAGTCCCCACCTACATATTCATCATGTATGTGTTTGAGGTTGGTATGATCTTGATGAAACACACATATAAAATTGCTGTTGTCTCGGATCAGCTGCTTGGGTATTTTTGAAAAAGTCTGTGCCACGTAGAAGCAATCAATGTTTTTGTGTCGGCCCTGTGTAAAGAAATTTCTAACCTTGTTTTGATTATCCAGTATAATGTCATCAAACACAACAACAGAATTATCGAAACATTCATGGAGTGGCTTAACATCTGGTTCAAAAGTGGCAATATCCAATCCATCATATAGCTTCATCAGCTGCTGATATTTTAATTGTTCCAAGCTCTTAGAGAAAACATACAAGTGCCTGTTTTTCCAATCTAACCAGTTGGGTGCCAATAAAAAATTATCAATCATTAGTGTAGTTTTACCACAAGCCGATGGCCCAACAATAAGACATCTAATATTTTCAGGCAGCAACTTGCCATTTCTCTTAATCTGCTGTTCAGGTTCTGGCAGCCTTTTTATAACATCCCAGGTGCTCATATTATCACTTTGTCTGCATCGATCCAGCTGTGTTCTGGAAGTCCTAGCCATTTGACAAATAACTTGTTGCCTTTTCTGCGGATGATTTTTTCTATGAGATATGTGTCAGGCTGTTTAGTTTTGCTGAGTTCTTCTTCATAGAATCTGCCTTTGAGAATTTCTCCTCGGTGATCTTTTATTATATATGTGTTAAGTGTCCCAGGTTTAACTTGAACCACTGTAAATAATTCAGTGCTCCAGTTTCTTGTAAAGCATCTTTTGAATAAGTGCTTATATTTGCTGATTCTTACTTGATCACCCACCTTGTATTTGGCCTTTCTTGTTGTTGGCTGGTATCTAGGATAATAAACAGTCCTGATCAATTTTTGCTCATCAGATGAAGTTACTTCAGAGGGTTTCATGTTGATTGTGGAATGGACCGAGTTGTTATATATATGTAGAAGTTCTGGAAGAATATTAAGCCATTTATAATTACCTTGAAGTGTAAATTGTTTATACATAAGATTTTTTAGAGTTTTGTTAAATCTCTCTACAATTGAGGCTTTGAGATCACTGTAACTCGAATAATGTTTTATTGACTGGCTTTTAATAAATTGTTGGAACACAGAATTATAAAATTCTTTGCCATTATCTGTTTGCAAATAGCGCGGTGATCTTCCACTCTGATTGATGATTGTCCTGATGGCTTCTGTAACACATTTTCCAGTCTTGGATTTGAGTGGCACAGCCCAGGCAAATTTTGAAAATGTGTCTATTACAGTAAATAGATACTTGTAGCCCTTGTTGATTTTGTCTAAGTTTTTCAGCTGTCCACTTGCCATCTCAATCAAGTCGCTCTGCCATAAATCATCTATGCCTTTTGTGACTACTGGCAGTCTCTTATAATTAGGTCTGGCTTGTCTGTGTAATTCATCAACAATAATTTGTCTAGACATAATATGAAAACAAGAATATTGCAACTATAGGGTGTTCAGCAGCTGATACTACAGGATTTTCTAAATATAATTTGTCCCCTATTTGTATTTTAAATTCCAGAGAGCCATCATCTTCAGCATAGGCTGTTTCTAATGTATTGGGATATGTAAAATCCTCTAACTCTACACTGGTGATTTTTGGTTTGTTGTCAGCATTTGTTATTGATAAGGTAGGGTAGTGGTGTGCCTGTGGTTGAAGCCAATATTTGATCTTGATTGGTCTCAGTGTGCCCCCAACAAAAAACTGGTAATAAAATTGTACAGGGGACAGCATATATATTTTGCCACCTGGTGTAAATGGTGAATCATATTCTTTGTTGGGGATGCTGTACAATTCAAGAATTACTGTATGTTTAGGATTCTCGATTATGCCAGTTATTTCTTTTTCTGCTGTAAGCAATCTACTTGTTACAGATTCAAGGTGCTCATTGATGGTCCTAACAACATCATCATGGCCTGGCTTGATTTTTATGTCCACAACAAGTTTCTTGTATTGTTGCACAATCTCTTGAAGCTGGGTGGCGAAAACAGACAGAGCATTTGCTTGATTGGATTCCATGGTCCCTAGCTGTTGCTTGATATTAGCTACAATTTGTTGCAAATTTTCAATAACTGCCAATTTTGAATTTTGAGCAGTAAGATCATGGACCTGTCTTCTGATATCCTCAAACAGGGCATGCAGTTCATTAATATGTTGATTGGTTGGTAGAGTGGCCACTGTCTGAGTGAGTTGTTTGATCTCTGTCTGGATATTCTTGATATCTTCTGATTTCAATATGCGATTCACTGCTCTCTTAATATTTTTAAGTTCCTGTGATGTAGGCAGATTTGACACAGTATTTTGCAAAGATTCAAGTGCCAATTTCACATTGTTTAATTCAGAAGCATCAGCCACATTTTGCATAGCATTTTGGAGCAGGGCTATATCTGCCTGAGTGGGTGTTGATTGTTGTAAAATTTCAAGCTTTGTTTGGATATCATCAATCAAGTGATGAAAATGAGATAGCTCAGATTCAGTGTTGAGGTTTTCAAGCTTTGTGATCTGTTCCTGGACACTGACAAGTGTGTCTACAATACCGGGCAGGTGAGATTCTTGTACATTTGTCAAATCACTTTGCACTGCTGCTATTGTACCCTCAAGATGGGTTATGGTACTTTGAATTTTTCCAAAATCTTCATATGTTTCAAGTTGCAGCTTGATGTTTGCAACACTCCGAGTTATTGCACTCAAAGCATCAGAAGATGGCAAGTTGTTCATAAAATTTTCAAGTGTCTCAATTTTTTCTTTAACCTCGGCTATGGCATTGTTCAGAGGGTCCAGATTAGGTATTTGGAGTGATTGAATCTGTTCTTTTAGAGTGGAAATCACTAGATCAAAATCTTCTTGTGATTTTATGCTTTTGACAATTGTTTGGAGCTGTGCCTGGACATTATTTATCTGCTCTTCCAATTGCTGTTTCAATTGCTCAGAGTTGGTGGCCTGGGTCTTAAATTTGGCTTGAAGAGCTGCTACAGCTTCTTCTAAACTTTGAAAATTATCCAATGTTGCCAGATCAGTATATTTCTGAAGCAATAATTTGAGTTCAGAATCAATTTTAAGAAGAGGGTCCATGCATTGTGATTGTAAATTTGTAATTTCTAGTTGAAGACTGGCATTGAGTGTGGTTTGTAAAGCTTGTAAATCACTTCTTAATTTCTTGACTCTGACATCAAGCATCAGAATCTCATTACTGTGATCTTCATGTCTTGTATGGCCAAATATATCATTAGGCATTTTTGTTTTAGTGGTTATTTATTATTGAATATCTGATTCTTAATTCTATAAAAAAAGGTATAAGCTTGTCATATGATCCCGGGACCTCAATATATAAGCAGTCACCAGCAGAAACACTATAAACAGTGCCAGAAATCATGTTTGAGTGCTTAATTTAATAAATATTTCTCCCTACCGAAATCTTGACATTACCCTCAGGGGTTGTAATAAATTGCAATTGACCACCTACAGGTAATTGGTAATGATTTAAATTATTGTTAAATATGTACAATGTTTTACCCGTTTCATCATCAACATCTGTAAGTATGCTGTTCAGATGAATAATTAACAAAGCACTCAGTTTAGATATTATATCAGAAGAGGGTTGTGGTGTTGGCAGCTCCATAATAGCCTGTTTTTTGAACCCAAATAAGTTCATAGGCATGTTTATTTATTTCAAATCATGCTCTGTAATTGGGCATTGATTGCCACTTTTCAAATCACAATGCCCCCATGGTAGAGTATGTATGCCACATGATAAAATACATCTCTTATCATCATGTGGGTCCAGAGCCACTTTTCTTACAATATTGCTAGTCAATAAGTGATCCATACTCTGAATTCTATTTTCTGATGTTCTGATTGTGCTACATGATTTGAGACAATTTTTGTAATCCTCAAATTCAAGCTCGTTGTCCACAGTTACTCTGCCAATGCCCTTGGCCTTTTTGGCAACAACACCACTACATGTTTCAAAACTGTACATCTTGGCCCTTAACCCAGCAAATGCCACAATAACATCACCAAGTGTCTCATCTTTTAACTTGCTAGGCACCTTTTTGTTGTGGGGTTGAATCCTTGTATGTTCAGTGGTATCAAAATATTCAAACAATTCAGGCTGTAACATATCTTTATAAACATCTTCTGTTTGAATATCAAGAACAAAACTATCTGTGTCCATGTACATCAATTTTACACGATCCTTATAAAAAGGTTTCAACACATCATAATACAATTTTAACATGTGTAATTTGGCCAATTCCAATATCACAGCCCCTACATAAATAGGCTTATCAAACTTGGTCTTTGTTTTTTTCATGTTGAAAAGTGCCATATTTTCATCATAAATTCTTCTGTAATTGAAGTTGGGCTTTGCAATCAATTTTTTGCTCCGGCTGGGGTCAGTAATTATTTTAACATCAATATGTTTTCTGACATTTTCAATTGTTTTGCCATACACTGAATTGACCATCAATTTAAACAAGGTCTTATCAAATTGGCTCATTGCAGATGTTCGAAGCTCTGTGTTTGTATCAATATATGGCTTCAACCATCTTGAGTGCCTGAACCTCAAAACTTTTCCAACTTTGGTCACTTGAACACCATGATGCATCAGGAACTGGAGGTTTTTGTAATATATGACATAATCCTGTTTCGGCTCTAGAGTCATCATCAATTTCTTGTGTTTAGAGCCAGGTGAGCACTCAACCTCGGGAATTGGGGGCAGATCAGAAAAGTTATTGTGTAAATTATCTGGAATTGTCAGATCAACCTCTAAGAACAGGCCATAGTGACTGTCATCAAAGTCCTGAAGATCTTCAATATTGAAATCTTCAACCCACTCAAGCCCTGCATATGGCAGTTTTTTCATCATGGCATAACCATAGAGGCTGTTTGCATCTACATACAGTATATAATTTGATGGCAATTCTGGATCATAATCAGAAATATATTTGTTATTTGCTCTGGCATATCTCTGAGAACATTGCACCATGCCTCCTCTTATACATTGCTCCATAAACAAGTACATATCTTGATCTTGGATCAGATCCAATTGCATTTTAGTGTTTAAAAACATTGCAGACCATGCTAGGCCCGGAGCACTGTAAAAATACATTGGATCCAGCTTATAATTTTGCATGGAAGATTTTCTGAATGCCTGCAGTATATCAGCTAAGAGGGTCACATCAAGTTTTAAATAAGCCTTGTGATAATCACCAAATGTCTGGCATTTTAAATTGTTCCACATCAATTGGGCATGGTGATAATCTTCATCAGTGATTCCAGATCCTTTGATTTTGCTGTAAAACTCTTGTTGTGGTGGCAGAGAACACTCATCAAATTTAGAAAAATCTGTAACATAATCATATGGATATACACCCTTTCGCCTAATTAATTTCAGCTCCTGATTTGGAAACAAAGCACATGTAATTTTGAATTGATCATCAGATAATTGAGTGGCCAGTGTAGCCAGGCTAGCCGATAAAATTCTGTATGAATCAAGAAATCTTAAGTGAATAGGAACACCATTAACTTTAATTATTTTTCTAATGGCAATATATTTCTCATCATTTTCAGCTAAAATATTTAAATTCTGCTTGTCAAACCCCTCGTACCTGATCAGATGATGAAAATCATAATTGGATGCTCCATGGCAAAATATGGGGACAAATTTTGGTCTCTGGATCTTAATATTACAGCTATTACACAGGGCCATTAAGAATTTACCATCTGTATGAGAATGGTGATGAACCTTGATATTTGCATCTGAAAATTCAGAATTACTTACTGGGCATTTTTCTGCATTGTTGAAATCTTCAATCTGATCCTCTGTTAAAGGCAACATAGGTTTTGATTTTAATAAGATATTAGATGCTATGTTATGGCACTCATTTTCTATTCTATGTGCAAATTCTTTGATGGCATCTGCTCCCATGTATAAATATTCTTACTAACAACACCATCCTGTACAACCACATAATAAAAGCTGGAAGGTTCATGTAATTGATATGATGTAATTGAAGATTCCTCAGGGTCTGGGCTGCAGAATGCAAGGGGTTTGAGGTTTGATTCAAAATCACAGACTATGTATGCTGGGTGTTCCAACAAGGCCTCAAACTTTTTGAATTTTGCATTTTCACTTGGCATTGTCATCACCATATGTACAGGTTTATGGTTCCCACAGTATTTCAGATGCTCAAGTAATGCATTTTCTTCCCGAACCCCTTTCACCATTTTTCTACCATCAAATACAATTAAACATCTTCTGCACAACTTGAATATTGTATTGGATTTGTCTAGTTGTGTTCTGACTAAAACTTCAAGATTATGTATCAGAGTGTAATGATATGTGCCATCTCCTTCAATTAAGAGCAGATCAATCGGAATAGCAGATTCATCATCAAGTGTACTGATTCTGAGAGGATCTATCAAGCAATTGTCACGGCCAGTAGAACAAGTAAATACATTAATAGATAATTGTTTGCCATTGATGTGCCTGGCCTTTTTTTTCAAATTTATCAATATTCTGAACAAGCATTGGATATTCTAAACCCTCCATTGCCTCATCGAAATTGTGTTCATGCTGTTTATAATAACTTATTCTCTCAGGATGATTTAAAACTGGAAACAAAGCAGCTAAAATACACCACAAAAAGGATTTCTGGTCGGTATTTTTTATATTAACCACGGCTTGTTTGTTTTTGATATTGGCAGGTAATGGCACATAAGTGGAACCTTGTAATGGGTTGAATTCAGAAATATTAACATATAACTTGTGTGAAGATCCGCATAGGCTCCATCCAGACTCTTTTGCTGCAAATTCAGAGTGTTTAATATTCAATTGATCTATCAAACTGCTTATTATTTTGTCTGAATTTGCATTTGAATATACCGGTACAGTTTCTGTTATGTGGGGCTGTGTAAATTTTGTGCCATTTGGCTTCTTATATTGTGTAAACAATTTGAGAGACAGCTTATAAGAGCCATTTTGTGCATTTAGAATTGCCTGCACATCTGGATTTATACTGTTCAAAAAATTCTTAATGTCACATCTTGGCTCTGATACAAACCGGTGATCCCTTAATTGGCCGTTAAAACTGCTATGGATGGGTTCATAGCGTGGCTGCTTTGCCGGTCCAGCATTAACAGGTGTTTCATGCTTTCTTTTCAGACCAGATGTAGATGGTTGTGGGGGCAATGTTGATGACTGTACAGAACAAGAACCCACATGTCTATTGAAATATGCCTTGCTAAATATTTTATTGCATTTAGGACATATTTTAGTGGGAGTTCTGAATTTGCCTGGGTTACAATTCTTCTGGTGTCTGGCCCAATTGGGGCTGGATATATTCTTATTACACTGATTGCAATATTTTTGATTTGGCATTTTTGTTGTTGGTTTATTATATAAGATTTCCTGGGGTTCAATTCAAAATTTTGTACTTAATATATATATATATTTTGTTCAGCTGTGTGCTTTGTTTATTTCTTGTGTATATTTAATATGTTAATATTATTAATTTTTATTCTCAGTTTATTATATAAATTATTTTGGGTTTTAAATCAAAACTCTATGCTTATTATGACAGGTTGTAAAGCTAATAGCCTACAAGTGGAAAAAGAGAATAAATATTGATCTACACTGACCTTCCGCAAATGCCTGCACAGACATGCATGTCCTAGAATGGCAATGACCTAGCGCTGAGTGTTATGTATTTATTTTTGTATACCAGGCTGGGACAGATATAAGCCTGACTCTAAATATCAGTGGATTACAACAAACAAGCTGGATGCAACAAATATCAGATTTTTTATACAAAATATAAGCCCTTTTTGTTCAATATACCAGAAATATATTTAATATGAATTATATATTAAACCAAACAGGCCTGTAAGTATGAGAAGCAGTGTAACAACACATCTGTTCTCCTCAGCCACTCTCACAATACTGGCTGATATGCAATGCAAAATCTCTTTATATACCCTAAGCCGGTCCGAGAAGAAAAAAAACGGGAAATTCCCGAGGGGTCATAATTTTTCACGGGAATTTCCCGAGGGATCATAATTTTTCACGGGAATTTCCCGAGAGTTTTTATTAAAATTATCTGTGAATTCCACGATACACTCCCTGATGACACTATATGTAGTGTTATTCTCATAGGTGAAAAATCATATGTTTATGATGTAAGAAATGAGAGAGTCACAGAGCAATTCTAGAAGAATTACATTGTTTTAGTACTAGATAAACAAGTTGAGCCTGGTGCCCAATTGAACTTAAACCGGAAGTAAATATGTATATGTATGTGTGTGTGTGTGTGTGTGTGTGTGTGTGTGTGTGCGTGGGTGTGGGTGGGTAGGTGTGGGTGTGGGTGTGGGTGGGGTGGGTGTGGTCAAGGTCAAGGTCATCTCAAGGTCAAGGTCAAGGTCAAAATAATCGACAAAATAATCGAAAAAATAATCGAAAAATAATCGAAAAAATGGTCAAGGTCAAGGTCAGTGTGTGTGTGTGTGTGTGTGTGTGTGTGTGTGTGTGTGTGTGTGGGTGGGTGGGTGGGTAGGTGTGGGTGTGGGTGTGGGTGGGTGGGTAGGTGTGGGTGTGTGTTAATACGTTTGGCCTAGTTTTAGGTGTGGGCAAAAAAAATATCAAGAGGGGCATATTTTTAACAAATTTATGGACAACAATCTCACAGAAGTGCCTTTTATAAGTGTAGGCAAATCAATCTGAGGGGGCTCATCATTTGTACACTAGGATTCAAAATTCTTAGAATTAAGAGCATATTACACTTGAAGAATTGGGGAATAAGGGCATCTTGGCATAATTTTAAGTGTGGGCAAATCGGGCTGTTTAATCAAATGAGCTCATCATTTGTACACTTGTAAGTGGTCCTGGTTGTACCACAAATCACACTACTTACATTAAAAACAGATTGAGATCTTCACAACGCAAAGTGATACTTCGCCTAACGGGTGCATTCAGAACAACCTCAACCCTGGCTCTTCTCATGATTGCGGGCCTACAGCCTATTGAAATCGTTATTAAAACTAGAGCATCAAAGTATTACTTTAGAAATGGACAAGAGGACGAAATCTATAAACTAATTGGAATACGCCCTGCCACGGTACCAGAAATTTACAACCACTTGTTTAGCGTCTGGCAACAGGAATGGACACAAGCTACGCAAGGAAGGAGACTTCACAGCTTCCTTCCAAACATAAAAGAACGACTTTCGATGGACCATTTCCATCCCACGAGAGGTCTCATACATTTCCTAACGGGACACGGTCCCTACGGTCAACACCTAAATAAGCACAACCTCAGACAGACTGATAAATGCCTGAAATGTAAAACCGAGACGGACACACCGGAACATAAAGCCTTCTTTTGCCACACATCAAACAAACAAATCGAAGATTTAAGACAAAAGCTACCAAACTTCAACACGTACCAGTTAATAAGAAATCCCGAGCACTTTACGTCACTAAACGATTTAACAAACCTGGTGTCGAAAGAGGAACATTCCCTCTTCAAATCCGGCATCACTCACCTCCCCATTCAACCCCTACCTCCGGAATGTAATATACCCCCCAGAAGATCACAAAGAATCCACCTTCGACAAACTTATTTACTTCCTACTATTTCTAACCTTTATCTTAATCTTCTTACCTTGTAGAATGATGTGAAACCAACTTTGTTCAGGAAAACCGAACAAATTTGGTTCTTCACACTGGGACATTCTTGCCAATGTCACAGTGAATTATTGTAATTAAAAAAATAATGGAAATCAAGGATGAATCAAAGAAAAGCGGGGGAATCCGTAAAAATTTCACGGAACTGACGCCCTGGGTTAATTTTCAGGTACCAGGGCATAAGCACATACCTCCGAAAGTAGCTTGACTACTTTTATCCGTATACATAAAAAATAATAATCGTTCTATGTAACCATATCTTGTATACTGTTTAGGAAATAAAATTCTTTGTTAAAATACTCGAAAAAAAATCTCATCTGGTGTCCACAGTCCCCCGTTCTTAACATCATTGAGCCTTTGTGGGGTATTTTGGAGGCCAAAGTGCGTAATCGGTTTCCACCTCCAATGACACTTTCGGAACTTGAGACTGTTTTGTGCGAGGAGTGGCTACGTATTCCAGTTCACACTGTACATGACCTTTATTTGTCTATCCCACGTAGGATACAAGCTGTCATTCAGGCAAGGGGGGGCCCAACCCCCTACTAATACAAGTTTTCTGCAATTGCATTGGTGTTCATATTATTTTGTCCATTACCTGTATATGCTGAAGGGAAACATATTTTTGCGATTCTTTTCCCACGCATTAATTCTTGTAATTTTCCTTTTAAATGTTATTGTTTCCCGCTAATCGTAATTTCCTAACTGTATGTGGCCTTGTTTTTTCATTACGTTATCCGTGACAATAATAAATGAATGAAGAAAATAATTGTACGCAAGGACAAACACAAGTAGCTATGCTCATGCATGGAATTCGTCTCAGAAGATTGTGACGCTCAGCTAATTCCTGTGTTACAACATAGTTAATTTTTAATTTTTAAAGAAAGAAGTGTTCTGTTCACGATTTTGAATCACGAATGTTGTGATCTTATGAGTGATTTTTTATGTCTTTACATGCGAAGCTTTCCAAACCTCCTTTAATTGTTGTTGGGAGGTCCACTTTTCCGCCGATCCCCGTGGCGGAGTGGTTACCATATTGCGCTACGACGTCAGGAGTCCCGGGTTCGAATCCCAGCCTGGGCATGAATATTTGTGAGTGTTCATTCATAAATTTAATCACATCATGACTCATCCCCATCTTCGCAAATTAGGCAAAAGTGACACAAGAAGCGAAGTAAAATGAAATCAATCAATCAAATCCACTTTCCTTTCGGGTCTCCCCGATGGCGCAGTGGTAGCGTCGTCGCCTTGTAATCAAGGGGTCCCGGGTTCGATTCCCGGTGGAGGCACATGGTGGCTCGGATCCCACTTTAAACTGTAGGTCCAGTCCCGATTAGCCTTACTGTGCATACAGCGGACTTAAAACACCAACTCCATCAATCAAGTCCACTTTCCCCCTTCTTCCTTTGACATCTTATTTCTATATTCTCTTATGAAAAGCAGACTTTGCTTATAAACCAGAAATGAGGATTGTTTCCAATGTCTGAAGCCTTCAGCCCCCGACTTATATCTAAAAAGAGATATGTTGTTTGGAAAAGACCAACAATATGCTTGATTGATCTGATTAATTTTACTTCCCTTTCTGTGCCACTTTTGGCTAATTTGCGAAGATGAGTGATGATATGATGAAATTGATGAATGGACACTCTCAAACATCCTTGCCCAGGCCGGGATTCGAACCCGGGACCCCTGGCGTCGTAGCGCGATGTGCTAACCACTCCGCCACGGGCTACCTAAAATTTGAGAATCAAGTATAACATAACGGTTACATCTAGAAATATTATAAATTTGCGTTTTCTTTAACCCCTTTACTTGTCCTGCATTATATTCGCGCACATTAGTAAAGTGGAGACTGGCCCGCGAAATGGATAAGACATTATCAGATTTTGTTGAACCAGGTATAATGCAAAATCTGGACTATATTAGTGTAACTATGACACATACAGAGAAAAGTGCTAGACAGGAGAAAACAAAAAAAAAAATTTTTTTATTTTTTTCAACTTATGCTTACCTGCAACCAAACGTAGACTGGATGAGGGTGACCAAACCAGTAACAAAGATCATCGTAGAAATGATGTATCCTCGTGAGGGGTCATCATCCTTCATGCACAGAGCTGGTGTCAAGATGAACGGAATTGCAACTATTGCTCCAATCATAGTTAAATAGTGCTGCAAACATATTAAGGTATATATTTCAACGAAAACAAGCAAATACCAAATTTTGAACCACAAAATCGAGGAATATACATCCGAAACCAAATCACAAGACACATCAGGGTGATGTACAGGTAGAGCCCTACACATTCTCGATTTCGGCCATTTGTGAATGTGACTATATCCGCCCACACACAGAAAACTAAATGCATCATATCGATTGATGCACCAGAATGCATCGATTGATGCACTAAAGTGTGTTTTATGGCTTCTTCAAAGAATCAGATTCACATTTGATGCATTTTTGTATGCCGTGAAAGAAACACCAAAGTGCATCATTTGATTTAAGTGAGGATATATTTCAGTCGAGATGCGCTTCAATGCATCAGTTGATGCACCAAAATGCACCTTCTTTGATGATGCACTTAAACAAACTTTTCGTCTGAGCTACATAAACTCTGTAGCTCAGACCAAACGTTTAAGTACATCATCCAGATGCAGGAAGGTGCATCAAGGAACATCAACTGATGCATTGAAGTGCATCTCGACTGAAAGAAACCCTCATTTGAATCAAATGATGCACTTTGGTGTTTCTTTCACGACATACAAAAATGCACCCAAATGCATCAAACGTAAATCTGGTTCTTTGAATAAGCCATAAAACACACTTTAGTGCATCAATCGATGCATACTGGTGCATCAATCGATATGATGCATTTAGTTCTCCGAGTGCAGGGTTACCCCCAGGTACTCAATAGTTAGAGGCTTGGTGAACCTTAGAGCCTTTTTAAGCTTGACGCCCACTGAGACGCGGCAACAGAAAGCAACAGGTCTGCTTCTATTGAAACCAAATGGTGTAAAGCCGACTACAGGGAATCCTCCGGAAACGAAGCGAGAATTTTTCGTGCCAGAAGTCTGCATGTTATGTTTAAGGTTATCGTCCATTGAGACGCGAGAAACTGGTCTGTTGCGTTCTGTTGACCCCTTTCTCAAGCTTTATTCAGGCACAGTGTCGCAAAAATTCCCACATGTCCCGGGAATCGAACCCGAATGTTCGCTGCGGCAGAAAAGAGTGAAAGGTCAGTTTTTAACATTTTAAAAATATAAATTATCACACGAAGGTAAAAAGAATCCAAAATATGAAACGGTGTGTAATAAATTAATTGATAACTAAGAATTAACAAAACAAATAACTTTATATTTTCAAAATTTTGTTAAGCAAATACGAGTAATAATAAAATTAAAACAATTATTTCTAAAGGAAAGCATTTATCTAAATCTCTCTACCTGGAGTGCCATGATTATGCAAAGATACCATGGTGGGTTGTCGTTGATGCCATACAGCATTGTTCTTTTTGGAGACTTAATGTCGCCATTTGATTGGCCCACTTCACAGTTCCCATTCGACGATACTTTCCCGTTCGTCACTTCCGTTTCGCTCGGTATTTCTTCTTCCTCCTTGTTTATATCAACCTGCAACAAATAGAAGAAGCAAAATAATATTCTCCCTTTCAGGTCTTGTGTGGAAATTCAAACAGAAAAGAAAGACGTACGAGAAAATATGGTTTTATATCTTACCTTACCTATTGCGCTTCAGCTCGCTTTCGGGCCATGGCCTCCTCAACTTCTTCCTCCAGATCGTCCTGTCCTGTCTTGGGCTGCTCTTCTCCAGTTTCTGATATGAAGGATGGAGTCTGAGTCCTTCTGGATATTGCCCTCCCATCTGATCCTTGGTCTTCCTGCAGGTCTTCTTCCTCCCGTTCCCTCCTAGCATCTTCTTCGGGATCCGGTGCTCATCCATTCTAGCTACATGACTAGCCCAGTTTAATCTTTTTATTCTTATATACAGAGAATGAATTTATATGTAAATACATATTTATGTATGAAGCTGAAACCAGTTATATCTTGTACTATCTTTGCGCATCATGGCTCGACAAATTCAGTTTTTATTCTCCATATTTGTACATATATTAGGTTCTGGCTCATATCTTACTTTAGTTATTTTTACATTTTCCATATTGCAGAATATTTCTCAACATATACTCCATATTCGCGCAATAACTACATGTCCCCGTGTGACCGAAAAAGGGTTGGGTAAATTTCTTACGAATAACTGACAAAGTCCGAAGATAAGTTAAACAAACAAAAGTTTACAACCTTTTTATACCCTCCAATTGCGTTAAATTACAAGTTTTCTGTCATCAAAACAATATTTTTTTCTTTTTCAATTTTACACCTCCGAAGTGTATGTTTCTGGTATTGTAAAACACTTGAAATTCCTGTTTACTTACAATTGTCAACAGTAGAGAATGAGGGCCCAGGCATCAGCTCCTGCTTGTTACAAACGTTATTTTGGCAACATTGTAAAAGAGTTCAAGTCGAGCAGCCCATTGCTAATCCCACCCAGGCACTAGTTGTGCGCCAGAAGCAACGATTTTGTGGCACACATACGGGATTCGCTTCTGGTTTCTCTCCAAGACAGTCACGAGAATAGTTACAATGCCCAGGCTGTATTTTATGTAGCTCGTGCAGTGTCTTATGTTATTAAAAAGGTAATTTTTTTTTACAATTTCAAGTCCATACTTAACTCCATATTTTGGTGAAAATAACTAAATATGTAGTCCTCCGTAGCCGTGCGGTGTAAAGCCCCGTTTCCATTACCATAAATTTGCCGCGCAACATGACGCGCGGCATGCATTTGTTGAAATGGAAATTGTCTGCAGCATGCCGGGGACAAAATTGCCTCAAACGATTTTGACGCACAACATGCGACGCGGACAATGGAAACAGCGTGCAGCAAGTTCCTGGGGCACGGGCATGCGCACTAGAGTAGAAACAGATGACGTGAGTGCAGGACTGTCCTGTTTTTCGTAATCTCTGGTCCAACAAGATTTAATAACAATTCAAAATCACTTGCAGTCATTCTTACAAAGTTTTCGTATCCACTTTGAAGACGTAAGTCTCTCATCAACGAGTTATAGGCTCCTTCCGAATTTCTTTTCGCTAGAAAACTTCTAATCCACTATCTAGGTCGTTTTCGCCTCTGTTTTAGAAGTTCATGGTACGCGCCTGCCATAATCACAAAACCCGCCATAGCTGTAGTGTCCATCTTTACACAAGTTAAATCACCACCAAACTATTACAATACAAGAGAAGAGACACTGAACTACTCTAAAGCACTGCACACGCTACACTGAGGTCCTGCGCTCCAGTGTTGTTGCGGGCGTATTTTGCATAAGTAGATTTGAATTGGAAACAGTGCACTAAATGACCTGTCAGAATAGAAACGTATCTTTAGGCGCTGTGCTTTGGGCTACGCCTGCAGGACGGCATGGGTTCGAGTCAGCCTGGGTTCAGTCTCTGGGTTCTCGGCCTGTGTATAGGGCCGGTAGTCACCCACTACCGTGAGTAAATTGGGGAGCTACGAGTGAGTAGCGTAACCCGGTCATAAAAATCTCCCATAACGGCTGAGAGTTCGACGTGCTGACCCCACGTCACCCCATTACCGGTTGAAGATCTCCACACCTCTAGATAGGATTGTGGGAGGGAGACCGGCAGTCGGGAGATAGGCCAAGGTCCTTGAAGGGTTGTCAAGCCACGGGTTATTATTATTATAACTAAATATGTATTTACATATGTAGCACATTTTTACTACATATAAATCCGTTTTCTGCTTATATATGGAGAGAGGTGCTTCCTTATATAATTTCTAAGTATCATTATTATTTCTAATTCTCCATCCTTCTTGTGACTGAATAGGGCCAAAGATCTTTCGGAGGATTTGAAGCTCAAATAAAGCGAGTTTGTTAGCTTGTTCCGTAAGACTCCATGCTTCACATCCATATACTACAATACTACGAATGAGGTTTTGTATAGCATCACTCGAGTTCTCCAGTCTTATCTCTGTATCTGAATAAAGGTAATATTGAGAAGTAGGAATGGTTTTATATATCAGTTTTCGGAATATTGCTTTGGTGCTTGAAAGAATACCCAATTAATAGTTTTACTCCGCGTAACTTAATGGTACATAGCCTCCACATTTCAGTAGATTTATTAAGAAAGAAAAAGTGATCACTGCCAGTTGCAGAACTTATACTTACATCGCCTAGTTCGATTTGAAAATCCGGATTTTCGGTCCCCATGGCTGAAAATGTCTTCTGAGCAAGCTGGTCGCTTGTAGTCTGTGTCTACACACAGCCAATGAAGGTTCCAACTTAGGTTGTTTGCTTGTCGTATTTGCGTGCTTCACGCGAAGAAATTGTTTGAATATTACGATTAGCCAAGACGGTATTACCTCCAAGGATATCTGGTCGTGTCTTCCATGTCCGGTAGATTACGCAACGGTCATTGTCATGTTCATATGCCCATTAGCACGTGGAGATCCTTGCTTCTGGCAGAGCGTGGATTGCCGTCTGGGACGATATTGACATGGTCTTTGTTGCTAATCGAGATAAACTTCCAATCCAAAAGTATTCTTGAAGGTATTAGCGTCTGGAGTGAGGTGCGGACTTCCCCTTTGGAAAATGACAACTTTCGTCTCAAATTACACATAAAAGCAACGGAATTATTATTTTTATAGTCGATAGACGATAACAGAATCAAAATGTGCTTTTAAATTATATATTGCAACACTCCACGCGCTCTCTGCCCTGTCTGAAATACTTACACCACTCAAACACACGAGTTCGTGAGAGACTCTTCGTTAACGTTCCTGATCGTGACATTAGGAGAATTTGTTCACTACGAGAAATTTTGTACTAAAACAGGGCCCCAACTTGATAATTGATTCAAATTTTAAATCCTGACGTAAATTTTGTGTTTTTTCACTTCACATTTTTTTACGCCCCCACATAATTTACAAATTTCAATGTTTAATAAGTTAATTTTAAAAAGAAATACCCGTGTTATAGTATGACGTCATAATTTGTTTGATGCAATTTATAATCTGTTCCAATGGTTTTTGACTTAAAATTTCAGTTCTTGGTTGCGTGATGTGATTTATTGATTTTATGGTTGATGAAACTTGATTTAAAAATGTGTGAAAATGAAACTCATGGAACGAATGGTGCAAGGATCAATTTAAGGTTGTAGGTAATACATATAAATTGATTGCAGACTTTACAACTAAAGACCCATGGTTCAATTTATACACACTTCCACGGCAGGTCATAGTTTTCATTAATAGATTAAGGACAGGACACGTGCATTCACCAGTACACCTAGCAAAAATACATATTAAAACTCAAGAAAATTGCAAATGTGGTAATGAAAATCCTGATCTCGCAAATGTCCAATTTTCTCAAATCAACAAATCACACTTTACAAAGGTATACAAAGTTTGAAAATTCCATTTACCATATCACTCTCTTCCATTCTATCAGATTTATCCCTTCCACTAATATGGATTCTGTATGCATATGCTCGAAAATGTAGGCTCGAAATATAAAGGGATTTTGATACAAAAAAATTAAAAAACCGCAAAAGGATAAAAGTGAATTATTCATATAATTGTTTTATGATTGTGATACTGGTGAATTTGAGTGACTATCTATCAATTTCAGAAGAAAAACCTTAAAACAAATACAATAACAGTAACGATGTCCGAAGTCGACAAGATGGTTGACTGGGTCATGTGAATGAAGAAGAAGAATTAAAAATGTGTGAAATTATTAATGTAATCAAGCAAGATTTTGAAAATTAATACAACTTTATTTCGAACTAGAATTTCATTTTGTGAGTGCATATTGTGGTAAATAACATCAGCGGTAGTTTTTTGCAGTTCTGACTGTGTAAGTTTGATATTTATAAAAAGCCTTCTGAGGTGACCCCATAGGAGTGATAATAAGTTTATTTAGAGTGAGAAGACCGGGAACATAACACCTTGAATTCCTTACTGGAGTGTTTCCTTCGCATAGAATGTCTCGCTTAAGGAGCAACAATTTAGCGATCGCTGACATTTCAAGGCCACAAGGACGAAGATCTGCAAGGTTTTGCAGATTCATCTATCCTCAAATCGAAGTGCCAATTGATACAGTAAACCACTATGTGCAATGTGGAGTTTGTTTATTCTGTTATAGACTAGGGGTTAGAAAGTACTGGTTGTATAAGCTTGTGATAATGTTGCATATTGTTTGGAATATTGAATGTGAGAAACATCAAAATAAGTATCTAGGACGCAATTGTTATTACACAACTAACGGGTGGATTATGTTAATTTTGTCATCGAGATATATATCTCAGGAACTACCGCAGTTTCAAAAATAAAGTTTGGTCTGGAAGCTCCCAGGCGGAGTGGTGAGCACATTACGCTAGGATGCCAGAGGTTCCAGATTAGAATCTTGGTCAAGGCAACTTCAGTATCCATGGAAAATTTTGAAACAATGCTCTGTTTTTCATCTCTGTATCTGGTTTTCATGGAAACTGTTTTTTTAAAAGTAAAATAAATTATTTTGTGCAGGTTGTACTAAAAGTATACATCCTGTGCTGAATGAGAAACTATGAGTTGGAAAGGTGTATAAGTTCGCCATCTATAGGAGGGATTATTTCTCATATTGTAGCTGATTTAAGTGGTAAGAGATTAGGTATTCGAAAGTGAGTAGCATTTTTTTGTTAAATTAATCATTAACATTCATTTACTCAGGAATTATAAAATTATTAACGTTATTGTATAATTTTGTAAAGCCTAGGTAGGGAAGGAACTCTGTGGCCAGTCTCGATTAACCCTTTTCATAAGGGGGCGATGACAGTTATCCCTTCCCTCTGGATTTTGTGTCCCAAGCTCCACAATCGTAAATTTAATGAGGCCCAAATGCAAGTGTGGGAAATAGTATCAATTGCACATTGCAACTATGCATCTTAAGAGAACATTAATACAATTCAATTTAATTTTTTTGAAAGTGCTAGATTACGCTTGTGACACGGACGATTATTTCGATACTTCCGTGAAGAGTTTGGGTAACTAGAGCTAATCCAGTTTATTCCATCATCACTTCATCATTCATCCTCACCGTGATAATTAACCCAAGAGCTAGAAAGAGCGACGTAAAGTAACTGAAGTAGCATTAGATCTGAAAACGTTATCTGACACTATCTTATCATAAATAGCACCCCTAGAGGAAATTGTTATATGGATATGCTTCAACATGGTGATGATAAAACAAGTTTGTGGGAGTATATTTTTGGTGGAGGATGACGTCCCTCGGGTGTTCCATCATCCTATGTGTAGGGGGTATGAAGGGGCGTTTACTCCCCCTTCTAGTTGCTTTTTTTTGGTCGTGAAGGAAACACGTACTCTTCCAAAAAATTAGAAAAGGATGCGAGATGTTAAGTTCTTGAGTTGAAAATGTATGTAGTGGTCGTAAATCCCAGAGAAATTATATTTCTTGTAAGTTTTATAAATATGAAACTGTTTAAAAATACCCCTTTTATTTCAAGAGTTTGACAAATATCAAACACGGCTTTATGCTATGTCGGTTTAAAATGTACCTTAATTTTATAAATGGGTCTTCTCGTATCTCTCTGCGGTGTTCACTTTCTCCAGTCTCAAACCAATGTCTCACTCAACCCACCCTTAGCTTCCTCCTCAACCTACAATCATTCACCTCTCTCTACATCAACATCCTTGCCATATCTTACCCTCACACCACTATGCTTTCCAACTCGTGCTGATGTTTACATTTTCTTGTTCCTTATTCCAATATTTTGCTGGGAGTTACTGGGAATAATCTTGAGTATGTACAGTAACAATGATAATGAAAACTCTTTACAGTAAATAACCTTTTATTTAGAACATTAAAAAGTTCTGAATTTGCATACAAATCTCTTAAAAAATAACATCTCGTCAAACATTCACAATCATACTTTGAAAACATTATTAACAGTATTATAAGACAATGTAAGAGCGCCTCAAGATGGGAACAATTTTATACGTACATCACATTCATCCAGGTATCTGCATACACTATGCCTAATGTACATAAATATCACAAGGAAAATACATATTTGGGGGTATCGCCTTGAAGTCAGTAGTATTCAAACTTTGAATTAAAGCTATGTAATAAGTAATTATTAGCTGTATATTGTGTGGGTGATAGGTATGGGTTACATGATATACAAGTGAAGCAATTATTAAGTTTGATGTAGGTTCATGTTGGTGGAGCAATCTCGAACTGAAGGGGAGCTCCCCGAAAAGAGTAGTGGCTAACATCGTTACCTTGTACTCAAGGAGTTCCTAGATTCGATTCGGCGTATAGAAGCATATTGCACGGTGGTAAGGATTCCACTTTAAACTCTTTATGTCCAGTCGCGATTAGCATATCTGAGCATAAAGTGGGCTTAAAAAGACAGAAGACTAGCTGAAGGGAGAGAACCAATGACCAGACTTCTGGATTTTTCGTCCCAAGTTCTACAATCGTAAATTCATCCCAACCATTCCCTGTGATTATCATACTTATACTGTTCGTTACGAAATTTTCAGTTTCTATCTTCGTAGAAACGCCAGTGAAATTCTTGCTCAAATATTTAATAAGAGTAGACTACAGTTTGCGACAAATATACGTACCTTAAGTCGCTATAGTTGTTAAATGACACAATTTGAATTCTCCTTTCTGAAGGGTAATACTTAAATAATATCAAATTGTGGACAACTCTTTGGATCCACTTCCCTACCATTTGATCAATTGGAACCCTATAATATGTAAAAAGTACAGCACAAATTGAAACCGTCCTTCAAGAGGAATATACGTATATATAATGTGTGTGCGTCATTTATACGGGAGGGGCCTAACTATATTGATCAGTCTTGGGCCCCAAAAACCTACTGTGTTTCACTGAAGAAATGATGTGAAAATATATCACAGAGTATGATAGAAAATAAGTCGTGTAGACACCAGCTTATGAAATTACTGAGCACGTCACTGCAAGCAGGTTCAAGACCCTTAAGAGCATTTAAATCATGTAAAAACGCCGACTTCCTATTTTCGACACATGTTGACCAAGAACACATTGCGATCACGTTTTCCCAAGTTGTTACAACGCCGTTTTGACCAAAGCTTCGTCACACTGAAGCCAAGCACAAACCATTTGTCGCTGCAGACCACTTGTACACAGTTACCTCTATGAACTTGAGGCACTATCCTGGTGAATAGATTTTTAACAGCAATCATTTTAACCTTTCATTTTGCATTTCCTCCTTCAGTTTATTGTAAGCTGATCAGTCAGTTAGAAAATTCCTCAACAGTAGCTTAATCTGCCACATTTGACCGCGGAATTTTCCGCATCCACCTTGAAACGTGTTAATCTTTCATTGGACAAGGCAGTGTTGCCAGCACTAAACAGTGTCGGTTGCCAAGGAAGACAGAAACATCCTTCAAACTTTATGGCTTGAAGGTGGGCAGGAACGGAATATAGGAACACCACCTGTGCCTGAAAATGTAAGATAATGAAATTAATACTATTTGTATTTCCAAGTATGTAAAAACGAACAAAAATAAGTTTTTGCCTATATTAAGCTCCCCAATCATCGTAAAATGCCTGAGTATAAATATTTAAACAAAGAAAATATCTGTATCCAGCAGTGCGACTATAATAGCCACATGTTTAATAAACTGCTCCTCTAAAATACCTGAGCCGTCCTCTGTGCGGAGTGGTTAGCACAGCATGCTACGACGTCAAGGGTCCCGGGTTCGAATGTCGGCATGGGTGTTTTTTGTGAGTATCCTTTCATCATATCATCACCCATCCTCATCTTCGCGATTAGCCAAAAGTGGCAGAAAAGCGAAGTGAAATAAACAAAATCAATCAATCAATCAAATAAAAGATTTGAAACCCCTGCACCTACAAAGGTATCATGGTTGACCTGCTCGGACTGTTTGAGTCGTCTAAGTGTGTGATTACCTTCAAAACATAATGTTGAAAACATGAAAGTGGCCGTGGTTGTTTCACAAATGGCAGTGTCGAAGGTTGCAATTATTGTGTTTGTAACGTTTGCGTCTTCTGTTGCATTTAAAACATCCCGTTTAGTGTGAAGCACCCTGTATTTAGGCATACCTAGTCATATCATAAATTATGTTACAAAGTTTAGACAGGGATGGCAACACTGGTTGGCAAGGTAACCCCGCAATGTTGGATCAAACAACAACCATATCATTGTGTGTTTGGATGTGGTAGGGGAAAGGTGAATTTCACTTCGAGTCGAATGGAGTGGGGTGTATACGAGAACCGTGTGGCAGTAATCGCACTGCACAAAGTTGGCAAATCACCATCGGACATTTTCAACACCATGAAAAAGCTGAATATCAGCAGGATGTTCGTGTATCGGACCATCGACAGATACTGTGACACAGGGACAATTGAGGACCGCCCCAGGAAAGGTAGACCTCGCAGCGTGAGGAGCCAGAAGCTCGTGAAAGCAGTGGCGGCGTGGCTACGACGAAATCCTGTCGGGAAACAAGCAGTGATGTCTCGAGAGGTGAACATTTCGAAAATGTCGATGTCGCGTGTGCTCCGAAATAACCTAGGACTCCGCGCTTATCGGCGAAGTACTGGTCACTTCCTCACTCCACAGCTTAAGGTCCAGAGGGAGCAGAAAACAAAAAGACTCCTTCAGCATTACGCAAATGGTAGCCACAGGAGGATCCTTTTCACGGACGAAAAAATCTTTGATTGAAGAGTCTTACAATCGTCAAAACGACCGTGTTCATGCCTCGACATCCCAGAGAGCTTGTGAAAACACGCCACGGATCCTCAGAGGCCATCATCCCGCCTCAGTGATGGTTTGGTGGGGAGTTTCGTACAATGGCACAACTGACCTCCACTTCTGTGAACATGGCGTGAAAACATCTGCAAGAGTGTACCAAGCGACAGTGTTGGAGCCACTTGTGAAATCGTTGACCCGCTCTATGTTGAACAATGAGCCGTGGAGCTTCCATAAGGACTCAGCACCAGCCTACAATGCAAAGACCACACAGGAGTGGCTTCAGAGGAATGTGCCTGATTTCATTGCTCTGGCTGATTGACCCTCCAGTAGCCCCGACCTCAGCCCATTGGACTACAGGTTTTGGTCCGTTTTGGAGGGCATGGTCTGTAGGAAGAGGCATCCAAACCTTGCGAGTCTCAAGCGTTCTCTTGTGAAGGCAGTGGCGGACTTTCCCCTCGAGACCGTGCGTGCTGCGATCGATGACTGGCCTCAGAGACTTCGGGCCTGTGTGAAGGCCAGAGGTGGCCATTTTGAACAGTGATTGGTACTTTGTGTTGGCAAGACACAACATCCAAATATTAATACATTAGCTTGCTCACTGTGCATGTAGTTCATTATTAACTTTTTAACAGAATTTATGATATGACTAGGTATACGCGAGAATTATCAAAACTTTAAAAATACTCGTAAATTAAATGTTACCTTCTGATCATGTCCATTCCGAACGGCAAATCGTATGTATCCTTAGAATCGTCTTCCGATTTAGCTTTCGTAGCTTCTAACATTCCTCTCCAGTGTAGCAAACCTCTTTCCTCGGGTGTACCTTAAAATAGAATTGATAATTTATAGTTGCTAGCGTGGAAACAAAGTAATGCTGCACTGAAAATTCGTGTGAATTACTAGAAAATATCTTAGCTTCAACATAATCAGAAGTAAGTAATATTGTTCCAGTTCTTTAATTCCACACTCAATGTTTATATTTTTTGTTGTAGATATTTTATATAACTTTTCATGCGTTATTTCATTCGTGTTGTTTTTATTTTTTTAAGGTTCTGAGGGTTAGGTGGTACATCAGCGTTTGCTTACCTTTAATTGAAATGAATTGAATTAAAAAGAAACGAAAACCGGGGAATTCCCCCTTAATTTTCATTCCCAGGCTTCATGCCGACTCTATGGCGCAGTGGTTAGCACGACGCCAGGACATGGATGTTCTTTGTGAGTGTCCCTTCATCAATTCCATCATATCATTACTCATCCTCGACTCCGCGATTTGCCAGAAGTGTTATAAAAGCGA
Source organism: Lepisma saccharinum (assembly GCF_977018435.1). Taxonomy (NCBI): domain Eukaryota; kingdom Metazoa; phylum Arthropoda; class Insecta; order Zygentoma; family Lepismatidae; genus Lepisma; species Lepisma saccharinum. The sequence goes on from NC_139257.1 coordinate 33,940,813, forward strand.
AGTAAATATACCAAATCAGTTATTCGATACTATGCTTTACGTATCTAAATGTATTCCCAGCCGAGGGAAGAAAATTTCATCTACCTATGAAAGTGCTCATTGCAAAGGGATTGTAAGTACAAAAACGGAAAATAGTGCGGACATCTTTGAAATTTATTGCTGTATTAGTTACTTTTATTTTTCATTAATATTTGCAATATTGGAACCTTTTTTAATGTGAGAATTTTAACTGTGGTACCGATTCCGTATGTCTTCTGCGGCCAAGATAGGAACACTTATGCAATATACACACAGAGTGGCGAAGTATAGTGGGATGCACAAGTATTACTCAACAAATTGTCCATGGCTATGTTCATAATTTATCTCTTGCATCCTTCATCTGTTTGAGGAATGGTTCTTTACGTATGCTGGTGCAGAAGTTGTCAAAGTTGTTCTTTGAGCTTATCTCCGGATAAAATAAGAGGAATATACATGGTGACGGACAATTTGCTTCTTAATTCTACACATTCCACTCTACAACATGACAGACTATCACAGCGTGTAGACGACATCGAGGCGAACAGCTTAGTAATGGTCGTTCAGGCCTCGTTTCGACGCTACGAGCCCTCGAAAAGCACCATTCTCTATCCTACATGTATGCAGCCACGCGTCACAAAATCTCCTTTGCCAGTAACGTCACATTTCTGTCCTTTTAGGTTTAAAAATGCGTAAATCTAGGTGGATGTGTATTCACATTACTTATAGCAGGTTTTAATTCGTTAATAAGAAAAACTGAGAGAGAAGTCATTTTAAATACCTGGAATTGTATTATCGAGTACGAAGCCAATGAATCCACCGACAAACATGCTTGTAGATAGCAGCACCGTCGCCATTTGGTCAAGAAGGCCGACTCCTGTTCTTATGGCATCGGGATGTGTCGCCATGTACTCGGGTATAACCTACGATAAAGTTTGCAAAATCCATTTATAATTATAAAATAGTAATATGAAAGAATATTTGTGTTCTAAGCAAAGTCCTAACTTTAATCTTGTCGCATTTTAAGAGAAGGGCAGTGGCGTATGCTGAGTCTAAGACCTGGGCTGGGTCACTATGACACCTGGTCCCAGACTATGGAGGAAGGAAGAAGAATAGGCTCATTCTTGACGGCTTCAAGGAAGCCATATTGCCATCCCAACGGTAGTCAGGTTGCAAACTTATAAAAATTCAGGTTGCCAACTGTTAAGAATTCAGGTTGCCAACTCCTAAGAATTCAGGTTGCCAACTTCAAAGACTTCAGGTTGCCAACTCCTAAGAATTCAGATTGCGAACTTCAGAATCGCCATTATCTTCTTTTTGAAGTCAGGTTAATTGGCTGTTTCTAATTGATTTTCCTTCTGCATTTTACTTTCTAGGCTCTAGGCTTCGCAGAGAGCCTAGCTAGCCTGGAATATACGCTCCTGGAGAAGAAGGTTGACATGTGTCTGGTGTGTTTGCTGAATTTGTTCCGTAAGGTTCAAGCACAACATATGGCCTTGTATAAACCATTATTTAAGTAATCATAAGGGCGTACTTGGTCAAAAAGATTTGCCCACTCGATACTATCCAAAACACGAGTTCGATTTTTTCTAAGTCCACTTTATGCACATATAGGTTAATCTGAACTGAACCTACAGTTTTAAAATGTGATCCCAACCACTTTGTGCCCCCACCTAATATCAAACCCGGTACTCCTTTATTACGAGACGCCATCGGGGAGGTCTCCAAACCACAAGAAAATGAAAAATATACTTATTTTAAATATCTTTGCGAAAATTTTAGGTATGTAATACGCACACTATGAGACATTGGCCAAACATTAGTGATCAATCTGTAACATAAATACATATTCCTTTATCATTATACCCTAATCCTATTAGTAAACTATGGTTTTGCAGAAAACTTTTCGAAAATATTATGAAATGAAGAAAACTATTGTAATTGTATTTTTTTTAGATACGTAACAGCATTGTATTAAAATTTTCAAAAATAATGTATTTTGCAAATCAATCTTAGGGTACGTATACTAAAAATGTGACACTGTGATAAGCTAAAGAATTTATCTCCCTTTCTCAATGACGTCACTGAAACTCCATCAAGATATGTTGATGTTTGATTTCAGAATGTTCAACTAAATAAACAATGCTGACATGTAGGTTATTGTGCGTTTAGACTGAGACCCTATGCTGGTAAGAGGTTGAACTCGATTAGTGCTAATACCGTCGCCTTGTAATCAAGGGGTCCCGGGTTCAATACCCGGTGGAGACACATAGTATTTCGGATCCCACTTTAAACTGTAGGTCCAGTCCCAATTAGCCTATCTGCTCGAAAGATCAAGTAGCCTACAGCACTTATTTAAGTCGACCAGCAGAATTTATAGGGAAGTAGTGAGGTTGGTAATATCATTATTGCCTTGTTTTTTGTCTTCAGTATTGCCTTGGTTTCTATGGTTCTCTAGGGAATGGGTACTGCTCTGATATGTTAACAAAAAATACTTTATATTTATTTGCTCTTTCGCTGACAACAAAGAGTTAGAACTGGCAGTATTATCATAACATGAATACTATGAAGGCATAGCGAACTTCAAATGTTGACAGTATTTGGGAACTTACTTTTTAAAAGTAACCGATTTACAGTTACTTCGCCCAGAAAGTAATTCTATTGCAGTTACTCATTTGAGAAAGTAACCCAGTTACAGATGCTGTTATTTGAAAAGTAAGTTACTTTATTCTAGATAAGATATAACTCGAATATATGTTCATGTATGAACTACAAGTAGACCATCAGAAAATTGACATTATTTTTTTTAATAAATTATAATATATATATACTTTCAAATATAAAATATAGTGGTAATAAAATTACCCACATACTTGAATATGATGATATTATACACCAAAACAAAGATGTATAAAAATGCAGTGTTTCTTGGGTCATATGCTACATTCTACGCAAAGCTTTCTTTCGCAAAACATACTTAATTCTGATAATCACTGTTGAATCATGGAGGAAAGAATCTCGGAACATTGGGAATGACCTACCTAATAAAGATACCTTGATTGAACCAAAAAGCTTTGAAACATCCAGAATGATGTCGAGATTAATAAGTCTTATGTCCCGGATGTGATAAAATAAATACACTTGGGGCACGTGAACGTTTCTAAATTTAGAGATTTAAGTATAGCATTCTTTACATAATTTTAAAAATCATCATACGGCCCATCCGATTGGTTCGATATAACGTGAAAAAATGTAGCTGAGGAAAAATGTTCTTTCATGCGAAAACTGAAATAAATTTAACTTTTAATTTCGTTATTAGAACTTGAAAATATAAGTTAGTTACTAATTTCGAATTTCTAAGTACTTAATTTGAGTATGTGTATGATGTAACACCAGTCCGAGACGTTACGAATATCCAAATTAATAATTAAGAACAGTTTATAATAGGAAGTAAGCTGCAGTTTAAATATACACGCGTTATTAACATGTACAGCTGAATAATAATTTGCTGAATGAAGTGGAAGCTTTTATATAGGCAATGATTATGGAAATGTTAAGCAAGACTATGTAAAATATTTATTTATTATCTTGTAAAATATGCTCAGGTGATACAACACAAATATCCAAAAATATAACATATATTACTTACCATTCCCATAAATAAAGAAAATCCTAGCACATAGAGATTTCTCGAGGAGTTCATATTAATGAACTGTACATTAGACAATCCTGAAATTAAGGAAAAAAAGTGTGTAATAAACTACGAAAGTAAAATTTGAATATATATATACGTATCAAAACAGTACTAATCGTACTGACACTTTTAATAATTTCTAGTAGCATAATACGGTTTAAATGTACACCTATTCTAATGGCATTACGTGCTTGCTCATATTTACATTGTAGAACATAGGTATTAATTTGTCTTTAGAGAACAACTTTACAGAACATTAAATGTACAAAAAGAAATGGCTGAATGTTGTTAAAAATGGTTTCTTAATTTGTATTGAGTCCTCTATTGTTAATCTTCAAGGGCCCGTCTGTCGGAGAAAATACGCCCCTGCAGGAAATGATGTAATAATGACAGCTTGTAGTACGTTGTTATAATCAACGTGGTTATTCAAACCAACAGTTTCTTGTTTCTTTTCGAAACGGTGAAGTCATTTGCTCTGCATTCGACAAGACCATTTATCAAATTCATGTCCCAATTTGAGGAAGAGTTTAAAATAATTATCTCCCTACTGGGTCGAATGCCTAATTGATGTTAATTTCGATTTGGGCAAAGAAAAAGCCTGTAATTACTCTTAGATAGATTAACCCTACGTTGACTGATGGTAAAAGACCTGTTATCATGTATTTTGGCGGAAATGTTCTGTAATGTTAGCATCGTTGCGACCTCGATATTTACATTCCAGTTCAAAATATTCCTGTATCGGGTGAGTTGGTTGAGTGTTTGCAGTGGTGTCCTTCCAATTCTTTACAATTTCAAGAATTTTGTCTTGTTATTATTATATACCAGAGGCCACGAAATTAAGGATCTGGGCACTGGTGCCACATATGAGAAAGGGAGACGGGCGAGATCCAAAAATCTCTGTTTCTCGCGCACGATGTGGCAACGTTCACCATGCAGCGTTGCCTAGTCCAAGCGCCAAAAGCAAGCGAAGGCCAGAAATCGCTGTTTCTCGTGCACGATGTGGCAACGTTCACTATGCAGCGTTGCCTAGTCCAAGCGCTGTAAACGTCCGAACGAATCATGAGCGACGTGGAGACACCACAATACCAGACACCAAATTTCGTTAAATCTTCGGGCATTTAAAATAACAGGCGTCAACTACGATAAAAATTAAATCCGTACCGAGGATTAAAGTAAGGAAAGGCTGAATCGATACCGCTGACGTACTATTGGTATTGGGAAGTATTCATTGGCCCACAAAATCGGATAATTTATCCTTAAGTAGGATATATTGTTTTATGGAAGAAAGAAAAGGTAATGGCAAGCGGTAAGAGAGTGAGAAAGAAGAAATTAATACAGAGAGAGAGAGAGAAGAAAGAGAAATAACAGACGAGCCCAAAGAAGACACAGAGAACGGGAAAGAAACCCAAAGATAGAAATGATCAAGAAGAGAGACATTAACTACGAAGAAAGATATACCAAAAGAGAAAAGATCGAAAGCTCGAAAGGAAATGCAAGGAAAATACAAATAAAAAAAGAACAGCAAAATAACTAGTCACTTTCATGAACGTGGATGGAATCAAGTGAACCCCTTTGGGTGCCCACGGAAGTATTCGCTGAAACCTAAAATAAGAATAAGGCAAAACATAGACTTACCAACTGCTGTGACCATTCCGAACATGACACACAGTAGGCCTCCAACGACAGGAGCTGGAATCGTCGGGAAAAGAGCTCCTAACTTTCCGAAAAGAGCCACTGCAATCATCACACCTGAGCCAAACTGGATCACTCGCCTGCTGCCCACCTGTGGATCAAATTAAATCCATGCATATTAATTTGTGTTTCGTTTTGTCTACATGTTACCAATTCTAATAGTTTTTGTGGCCAAATAGTCGTTTTAGATTAGCATCTTATTGAATAAATTATATGGCCACCGGAACCCTCCCACGTTGAGATCAGTTCATGGTTATAATCACACTTAATCCTGTTCATTGTTATTCCTTTCCCGCTTATTTTGGTGCAGGATATTGATATCGCGCTATATCGTAGTTTTTCTTTTCCATGTTTCTGAATTATCGATGTACACGTGTATAACTTGACTATTGCAGCTTTACTTTCTCAGACCATTTATATGAATTCTATACTTCACAGAATCAAGTAATTGATTAAGAGATAAGTTGAAATTCTCACGTGGTTGCTGCGTACCAATGAGAGGAGCGTCAGCGACAGCACAAGCTTTATTTTGAGCCAATCGCATCTAGCCACGTGCCTTGCGCGGGAAATTTGAGCGCGAACTCGCAGTATTGACTTTAATTGTTAGATATTTGACCGTGTTGGTTTTTATTAGTGCCTAATGTTTGCCCTTGCGTCGTTTGAGGTCATATGAATACAGGGTGAACATAAAGACAGTCTCAGGATTCTTACCCGTGTGACTCCAATGGCTCCAATGTTCTCACTGTAGCTAGTGACGCCAGTTCCAGAGCCCCAAAGACCGGAAAGTATACAACCAACGCCCTCTGTTCCAATGCCTCTGTTTACGGCATGCACAGGAGGTGTCGGCGCTCCTGAAATCAAGAAAGAAAGACACATTAATTTTTCAGAGAACAATACCATGCCCAACATCTCCTCAACCATATCAAAGCTTCATTGATCCTGATGTGACCAATTAGAAACCTTAGATATGCTTGGATCTCAGTAGTGTTGGGGAGTTTTGTCTGTCTGTCAACAAAGGCAAACAATTTAGTCGACCTGTAGATATTTCGATTTCTAATCGCTCCAACTAACCAAACATATAATTGCCTTAATGTGACCTGTCTCAAAGTGCGAGCCAAAACTTAATATCTCGTGAACTATATGTATAACTCAGATTACTGATTAGTAATGCTAGGATTTTTATTACCCAAACATCACGATAATATAGCAAAATTAAAAATGTACCCGTGATATAAAATGTGCATAAATATGTCCTAAAACATGTCTTTAAAAATAGTGTAATACTTCAATTAATACATTGTATTTTCTCAGCCTACTTTATGGGTGGATTATCTAGGTAAGAACATGCATGGAACAGGCAGTAACCAAGCAAATTTGAAAGCATGGAACCCATTTACTACCATGTGTTGAGACACTTTCACACACTTCCTCTAATTCGCTTTATGAGCCCCGAGTTCAATTGAGATAACCTATTGTCAGTCAACAAAGCCACAAATGACCGAAGAACTTCAAAGCTACGCAGTAGTGAGTGGCAGAAACTACTCCTGGTACAGTGGGGCAAAAACATTTAGACGATTTAAAGTTGGCACCAAACCGACATCTTTGTAGGTGTCGTGGTGAAACACACATCCCTGAGTAGAGCGGTTTAAAGCCTTCAATTGTCACGTAGCGTTGGTCGGAAGAGCATCGAGCGTTTACACAATTCACGACTACTACATCCATTGTCAACAAGATGCCTCCTGATCTATCTCCATTCTTTCTGATGTCAAAATGTCATCGAAAAACACGCTGCGTTACAGTAGCAGTCATTGTTTCTAAAGAACGTTCCTCAACAAATGCTAGATGCTACCACTGCATGATTACTGGACTTTAAACTGCTCTACCTAGCAGCGTTGCCAACCTTCCGATCAGGAAGTGGTGATTAAACAGATATATTATGCGAAATGCGACTAAATTGTGCTAGGTTCTATTATTTTATTATTAGTAGTGGTGGTGGTGGTGTATATTATGTAAATATTATTAAATTATTGTTATTTTCGGATGACTTAGGTTTTTAAGTTCAATTTATGAACGTGCGTTGTTGTTATTTACTATAGTTAAACAATATTGAGAATTTCCCCAATTAAATTAATTACAACGCTTTAACCAACAGCGATTGAAAAAGTTTCTACCGATTTCTTTCAATAAAGTGTTCCTCGTGAACTAAGTAAGGAAGGATAAAGAAAATATTCATTAATAGAAGAGGGTGAACCAGGGTGTGGCTGGAAAAACTAGCCTGTGGAGAGGCATGCCTCTTTTTTAAAAAAAACATGTCCGTACAATTAAGATCTGCATATTTTAAAAATATATATTCAAAATATATGCATAGCAATTTGTCTGACTCTCAGGGACAACACAGGGTGCTAGGTGGCAACGAAGTTTAAATTGTTCTATGTTTAGCACCATTATGCCAGGGTTGGCCTCACTGCTACCTTGGGACGTGCGTTTCACCACGCCACCTACAAATATGTCTGTATGGCGCCGAATTTAAAACGTTTAATTGTTTCTGCCCCCACCATGTAATTTCATAGCGTCTCCGGTTGTTCTGCAATTTCATCTTCGGAACGAGTCCAAGCTCCTGAAACTTCCAATCAACAAGTGAGCCGCTCACGTCATCTCAACCTCGCACCTATCGCTAACCTTCTTGCTCACGCCGTACACTGTTCATAGGCTCGATAACTAGACATACGCAGTTAGCGCGAGATGTTCCAAACATAATCTGCTAATGCAAGCGAAAAAACGACAGTGTTGCCAACGGAAACACAGATATAACTCCATTACGGATAATTATTGACTCACCCTCGTAGCCATCTGCATAACAAAGTTCCTAAATACTTGATAAAAGCACAAATGTGCTGAATATGACCCACAAAAGGTTGAAATATGCATACATGTGCTCTAATGAATTGATTTCTCATAACATGAATATCTATATTTTTCAGGAACACATCAATCTAAGGTGTGCAAGGTCGTGAAAATTCAAGCCCTACCGATTAATATACTTGTAGAGCAACTTACCACACATCCTGGCGCATGCGTAGTAGTCACCAATAGACTCGGTGATTCCAGCAACAATTCCAGCAATCATTCCAACGGTGGAAGTAAGGCTGAACGTTGGCAGTCCCCATTGCACTGGAAGAGAGGTAAGGATTTGAGTTTTCGCTTTATCAACAGTTCTAATTGAAGCGGTCACATCAAAGAGTATAGATGTCACTAGGGTGGCAATAGCAGTTTTCCAGCCCTTGCTGTATTCTATTCTAACCAGACTCTTATTAGTAAAACCTCTTAGTGATTATACTGAACGAATAGATCAGGGTTGCTACGCGTCTGTAAAACCTGGAAAACAGGGAAATGTTGGGGAATTTTGCTTGTCAGGGAAAGGTCAGGGAATTTTGCAGATCGTCTGGAATTTACGTGCATTTTGGAGTCTGCAAGAGAAAAAGTTGCAAAGTGAACAAGCTGTTCATCTCACTTCTGGATTCAGTTCTTGTGATTCCACCCCCGTAAAACATCCAGTTTAGAAACTTATTTCTTTCATTCTTATGATTCTCAGTCTTGTGCAAAATTATGGTTCCTTCGAATTTCTGCAATAAATTTTCACTTTTATAATACTATATATTAGAAAGAATATCAAAGTAGAACTTGCAGTCCAAATATCTGATTGATAAGTAAAGTACGTTGACAATATGATCATAATTATGAGAAAGTTTGGTGAAGATGATGATATCGTCTATTATTTTATAGATCTTAATGTTGTTGGCATTTCCTATAGAATTCCTATATGCAACAAAAAATTCTCCAGACGATGTGTACTTATAAATGTAAGCAAAAAAGCAGCATTTTCTACGACGCTATAAATCTGCCAGAAAATGAAATACTGTGTATGGTTTATGAACTTTTTCTGTTGTTTTTGTATTGTGGAGATCTGTTATGGTGAAATAATGTAAATCTGTTACCTTAACCTGAAGGCTAGATGCACGTGACTGTAGCACCCAATACATTTCTTGCCGATTGTAATTGTACATTTTTCTTTTAGAATTTTCACATGTTCTTGTGTGTGTAGAATGAAATTTGCTAAAAATAAGTTGTGTAAGTGAACATTCATAATAATTAACAGATTATGTATTTAATTGAAAAACTCAAGGTTCAAAAGCAAAAATCATGATGAGAAACATGTCTGGAAAAATTTCATTTTTGAACTGGAAATGTCAGGGAATTTGATAATCAAAAGATCGTAGCAACCCTGTAGATGCTTCATAGATACAAATATATAAAAAGATACAGAAAAAGTTAATTTGTTGTATGTACATTTCTCTTCATCTATTTGAAATAATAATAGTTATTAACAGAAACTAAATAGTATGGAAAAATGGCTAAATCGTACTTTGAACACACTGCGGAATTTAAGGGGGCACAGACACCTAGATCACAGACATGTTATAGTTCAGGCGTTTACTTCGTTAACGTCGAAGAACTGAAGAAAGCCGCCGCACGAACGTGGGTGGGGATAAATAGCGGGCGAGTTGTTTTCGTCCAATCACACTCAACCTTCAGCCAATGGGCGCAGCTGTCATTCTGCTCGTCTACTCCACGTGTAGTCTCAGTCACATGACTGCGGATACGCTGTTGCCGTACTTTGCAACTTGAATGTGGAGACCGTGGGAAGGTGGAGGGACAAGGTGGCGTAGAGTAGATGTGTGGCAACACTGTGCGTTGAATGTGATTGCTGCAGATGGTGGGCGCTCTCCGTGAACTTCAAAGCCAGCCGATCGTTAACGTAGCTAGCGCGTCGACTATAACATTATACTTATCTGTGTCTAGATCCTGAAATATTCGCTTCCTTGCAAGGCGCTGTGTGTATGTTGCCTAACTCTACTGCGATAAAATGATTTTAATAGCAAATTTTCAATGGCAACTTCTTCTATCGCCGTAAAGTTAGGCAACACACATAACGTCATGCAGCATCTAGGTATCCCATTGTTATTGCTGGTGACTGTACATCCGATAGCCGTATTTGAAGGAATTAGGGTTTATCCTCCCTCCTCCCGCCCCAAGAAAATTCTACCATATTGAATTAATGAAAGTTCAGAAAGTAAAATGGACAACTAATTTTCCAAGTACAGGGTGTTGTAGAGAGAAAGGTAATTGAACATTGCGTGTTCTGGATACTTTATTACCTTTTTTATTGCAACACCCTGTACTCAGTCAAAACTTTGCAACAGTATAATGGGAGAGACAATGCTGAGAGAACCCTTCCTTGAGACAACCGAGCCAGAATTTTCAAACGTTTGGAGTTCCTGAAGCTTGTGCGAGACAGGATTTATTCTTAGGCTCTTTCCGCAAGGTACAAAGTGCAGACTTGAAGTATGGTCTTGGCGGAAGTGACGTGATGTAGTACAGTTCGCAAGCGCCAAGAACAGAAGGATGCAAGTACACAGCGTGCAGTACAGATGGTTGGTTACTAGGTCACGTGGTTTCCACACTCATTGTTCATTTGTTTAAAGTCACGGAGGTAGAAATCGAGCAGCACAGGTAGATAGATATACGTTATTGGCCAGCAAGTTGTTGGTTATAGTTCTTCTAATGTGTGGAAATGCTATGTGATTTCTATTGTGAAAAACAAGTGTTTAAATGACGAAGAAAACAACGAGTACTCAGTTTTAACTCCTGATCGTATTTGGCGCTGCAGTCGAAGTGCAATTCGAAAGACAACACTTCCAGTCCACGACTTGAAGACCGCACTCCAAGACCTACTCGGAGGATGCTCGCTTCAAGTACGGTCTTGCACCTTTCGGACACGGCCTTAGAATCGAAGCCCACCCACAACCCCTCCACTTTCACTTCCGGTTGTTCTCGTTGCAGTGTTGCTCCTGGTTTAGACTGAAAATTAACTCTAAGATTACCCCAAAATTCCCTTACCGATCTTTAAATTCTCTGTGTTGTTGGATGACATGTTTTAATCTCTCCTCTGACAAGAGTTCGAACCTGGGACATCTGGTTTCGTAGGGCATTACGCTCACCACTCCCTCACAGTGGTCCGCGTAGTGTATAGATTTAGCCTATTCGGTATCATATAACACATGCTTGTCTAGTGCATTGTGACTGCATATAATTGTGAGTGACCTCTCCCCCCCCCCCAGAAAGTTTCTGCCTACGGCCATAACATTTATCAAATTTAGGGAAATAATTTAGACATGAAACTCTTAAGTTTCTTAACAATTGTTTGTAATTATTAAAGACCGGATTTTAAAGGGAAATCATTTTTTTATTTTTCAACATGGATCATGGAAAAAATAACACAAGTGTTGATAATTAATCTTCTATCAAAAATATTACATAGTTATGACTTTCCTTTTTTCCACTTTTTGAGCCCACATTCCTTTTTTTATCTTTTTAAAAATATTTTCCTTTCTGGTCCCTTTATTCACTAGTTTTTCAACCTATATTCATCCCCCCCCCCCTTTCAAAAAACATCTTCCTTGGTCCTTTTATTGACAAGATAAACAATATTTTGTATGACTGTTCATTCCCTGAAAAAAATATTCAACAATTGTCTATTTGGTGCAGCTTAGGGGGAAAGAAAGAACAAGCGCCTTCTACCGTACCTTTCCTCGATGAGTGTTGGGAGTACGTTGCAGCGATTGTTGAAACAATGCGATCTGGGCTTACACAGCAACGAACGCATTGTAATGTGCTAGATTTAGACTTTTATTGTGAAGTTTTTTAGAATAGTTTTAACTTAACTGTGTCACAATGACGACGGTATTGAGTGTCAGTAAAAAGGCGAAGCCAGCTACTAGTGGCAGCAAGCTATGGAATGCGGTAAGCTGTTGCAAGAAATATTTAATCGAAACGGGTGGTAAGATTATTTGCTGTACTTTACCTTCCAAAGAGAGGAATGAAAAAGGACTATAGTTTATTTTTGCACTCCACTAAAAATATAATTTTAAATGAAAGCACAATATATACTATTCACGTATAAAAGGGATTCAATAATACGAAATTTAAAGTATCCATTTTTATATAGGAATGGTATACATTGTATATTGCGCTTTCATTTAAGATAGTATTTTTGGTGGAGTGCAAGAAAACTATAGTTCTTCCCCCCCTTTTTTGGCACTAATTTTAGCTTTTTTGTCCTTTTTAGAGGAAAATATTTCCCTTTAAAATCCGGTCTTCAGTAATTCTGCCTAAAATGTTGTTGCAAATATTTCATGAGGATTCTTAACGATTTTATTTTACAGTATTGTTATATTAGCATGTGTGTAATCAGGAAGAAGTTCTAACCCACTTTCTTTTGCAGGCTGAGGAATCCTGTCGTTTTCAAACTGAAGAAGGATACCACACGAGGTATGTTCTTCCATTTTCGGATTTACTATACACGGTCGTCTTTTTGTGCTTTTGTTAAATTGTGTGGGATCCAACGGGCACAAAGCTTTTTCACACCTAAATGATTGCGCAAAATTGTTTGTATTTGACTCATGCCAATACCGAAGGAACCCTGAATTTCGCGATAAGTCACGTGTCGATCACTGTTGATTAGTTCACGAACTGCATCAATGTTTTCTGGCACAATGGCTGTCGATGGGCGGCCTTCACGAATTTCATCACTAAGGCTAACCCGGCCACATCTGAATTCTTGAAACCAGCGATAAATTCTCGTCTTTGATGGGGCATCTTCGTGAAAAGTTTCGATCATTTGAGTAACACACTGTTGCTATGTTAAACCTTGCCGAAAATCATAATAAATCATGGCACGTAAGTTCTCTCTTGTTAATTCCATTTTTTTTTACAAACACCTCACTTCAAACTTCTATCCAGAAACGAAAAGGAATCCGTGTTACATCAGTCCTTGTATTTACAGTCGACAAATATCACAGTTTATAAATATAACAAAATCTAACAGATTGCACAGTTGCCAGTACCTGATTCCTGAAACTTTCAGTGCGACCCTCGTATCACAATGGGTCAGAGCCAGTGATGCGCGTCTACGCGTAAACAACGATAGTCTACATTCTACACGTATACTATTTTATACACGTAGATGACGTAATCTATGTAAACCACATGGCGAAAGGTGATAACTTAGCAAAGGGCGCCGTGGAATTTAAACAAAATTATATTGCGTATCAGTTGCTGATGTGTGAGGAGAACTTTTCATACTCTTTCTTCCAAATTCGAACAATTTCTTACCTAGGAAGAAACCTAATATGGGAAATATTCTAGTGTTTTATGAGAAAAAGACCACTCTTGCCTCACGACTGCCATCTGTTGTTGTTTTTTGCATACTATTTATCTTCTTCCATAGTTGATAATAGAAGATAAGAGAAATTTTGTTGTAAATAGGGTTCTTTTCATTTCCTTAGAAACCAAAATAGTTAAAAATGTCACTTTCATTTCATGAAACCCTTGAAAATTAATTTTAATGCACTTTAGATTGTGTACGTGGTCAATGTAAACTACAACCCAATGTAATCGACGCGTAGTTACGTGTAGACAACGCATGAAGACGTAAACTTACAGCCTACGGCACATCACTGGTCGCCCGGTGGCGACGTCTCTGTACCTTGTGATAAAATAAATTATTTGGAATGACAATTTTCAACTAACATTAACTTAAACTTACGTGGATAGGGGAAGCTGAACCATGGAGCCTCTTTCAAAGCAGATAGCCTAGTGTCCGTTCTAGCGGGGTCATTTTCCGGGAACACCCCGTATGTTGTTAAGATTACGCACATCCCCCATGCGATTCCTGTGGTGATGAGGACCTGTAATGACATGTGATCATGAGAGTTACACTAAAAGGAATGATGTACGTATATCTTAGACCTGAAGAGTTTGTATGTTTACCTGATAACCACATCTGAAAATTCGCAGATATCCTCTGAGTTCAAATTAAATTATAAGAAAGACATTACCTTGTTATTCAACACAATAATCCGGAGAGTAGGGGTTCAGTTTTTCCTTTAATTTTTTCAGTTTAAAGCCGCCACGGATGCTTCCTCTGGTTCGCTATTACTTTCGTCCTTCCCTAAACTCTTCTTCGCAATAAACTTAAATCTAGCAATCGAATCCTAAGAATGCAGAATGTGCTTTCATTTAAACCTTGTCTAACGTGGTAATTATTTACTGCTGGAAATGCAAAAGCATGTACAAAGTAATAATTTCATGGGTTGTTCAAAAAGTAATGTCCCACTTTTTTTAAAACTGTTCGCTCTACATAAATGATATTCACGCTGAGAAAAGGTACATGTTTCACCTACATATGTAATTTTTCTACAAATTCTCCGTTCAGTTCTATGGTCGTGCGCCATCGTGGACGATGGCATGTCTTCAAACAATGTACCAGGTTTTATCTCGTTCAGGTAGTCATCTCTTGAACAACCCCAACAACGCCTTCGTCATCGTCAAGCCTATTCGGCGCATTGCTTTCTTCATTGGACTGAACAGATAGAAATCTGTTGGGTTGTAGGGTGGTTGATGGAGTACAGTCTAGCCAAGGTTAGCGATTGCTTCATTATTCGACTAAGGACATAGCCTCCAAAGTTTTACTCCTCGTCAACCCATGCCCGTCTCATTGTGTATTTTATATACTTCATCTGATCACCTTTCGTTAATTAGTTCTAATAGCCCATACGGGTAGAAAAGCATAGTTAAATAACAAAAAATGCTTCCAATTTCAATTTCACTTTATCCGATGTATTTTGACAATATCTCGATTCTATACCTTTCGATACCCGGCGGAGGCACTTAGTGGTTCGGATTCCATTTTAAACTGTAGGTCCAGTCCCAATTAGTCTTACTGTGCATAAAGTGATCTTAAAACACCAAATCAAACAAAAATCAATCGATTCTATACCAGCGCTCACGAAATGAGGCGGCGGGCAGAAATGCGTTGGTGCCACATGTGTGAAAGACAATGCGAGCCAAGGCAAAAGTAGCTTTTTGCTGCGCATGACGTGGCAGTGTCCATTATGCTGTGTTGCCTAGTCGAAGCTTCAACTTCTTCCAAAGGGAAATACACCAACAAACATTGGTACATTACAAATACGGGGTGCAAAATTAAAACTTACATTCGATATTCTAGCCAATCGATACGCCAGCGACGATGTGGCAACACAGCCAATTGTGCCAGCTGCCTAATTGTGTGTCCCCGACTGTAAGTTTATTCATCTACATTTTTGTTGAGCGTTAAACATGTTGTAGTAACCTATATATACACGTACATTTAGTGCAATGACAGGAAATTTCAGAAGCATACTATTAAATGTTGCACTTGTCAGATAATCTGATCACGTGCCCGATGACCCCGAGAAGATTTGATGCAACCACTGACTGCATATTCAAAGGCGTGGCTGGCACTGATGATACGAATGGATGACGTCATTGCAGTCAGGGCTCATCTTCACGTCATTCAGAATACCCAGTAACATTGAACTCTGATTTGAAGTTGCAACATGTATCCTTTACATTATATTACCAAGGATGAAATCACAAGATGAAATAAAGCTTTTCCCCGCATGGTTACTTGAGTTACTGCAGTTCATTGTTCCTCACTGTAGCGCATTGTAAAATTGTAATATCGTGAACTTAACAAGCGTTAACCGAACCAAGACAAATTCTGTTTCCAAGGTACATAAAGGGAAAGTTCCCCCTGCTCACCGTGCTATGAAGGCACATGGGAGATATAGTCTATAACGGGAATCTGTGGGGCAAGGTCGCGCATAGCGACAGAGAAGAGGAGAAAGTGAGTGGGTGGAGCGAAGCAGTACACGCTGCTGCGAAGACTGGTAACTTCAGTCGATTCCCCCTCCACGCAATCCCGTTCCCTCTCCGTGTTCATTGGTGGATCCGCCTCGCGTCACTACTTGCGCAGAGACTTGATTTCGTTCGCTGGATCCAGAGATTCCAGGGACAGAGTATAGGTGCCCCACATTCGTAATCTCGGCCAATGGTGAAGGTGATGTAATCAGCACCAAACTCTGGCCGCCTTCACCCCCTAATATTTGCCCAAGAAGTTAGGTTGCCTGTAAATTTTCCTGTCATTCTCGGTTGTGCTTGATACGATTCGCGATTGTTTCACCAGTACGGCCACTCTAAAAACCCCGAAAATAATAATAGAAATACTTACCGGAAACAACTGGAAGAAGTTGAACCGCACTGTGTGGAAACCACGGAGCTTCTTGTATGTTGGGACAACAAGATTCACATTGCGAAGATACTGAGAGCACACTGTGAGAAGTAGCATCGTCCTGCAGGAGGAAAGCAATTCAAATCATTAACAATCTGTTCAAAGCCCTTATTGTTCAAATACTTGCTAAGTAGTAGTACATATTAATAACATCAATGCAAAACGTCTTGAATGGCATGCAGAGCGATGTGTGTGGTCGTATGTATGTCGACTAAGTCGTGTAATGCAATCGTAGTATTTCTCGTTTTTGCTATTATGTTTAACGTCCCATTTATACTACGTTCTTGTGAAAAGAACGTTACAGTCATGTTTTTTTTGTTTTTTTCAAGAAAGAGGCCAACTCGCGGTACTTCACCAATTTATAGTTACGTTAATATTATGCTGGTTAATAACAGTAACATGGCCAACTAAATATGAGTGCTGAAGCGGATAGGGTTGAAATATTTTGTGTGCGGTAGGGAGGTCCCATTTATTACAGACCAGTTATCATGAGGATTGGATAACTAAACTAACTAACTCTCTAGCTTTCTTAAACCCGAAGGTTTAATTTTGGCCTCCCGATGACGCAGTGGTAGCGACGTCGCCTTGTAATCAAGGGGTCCCGGGTTCGATACCCGGTGGAGGCACATAGTGGTTCGGAACCCACTTTAAACTGTAGGTCCAGTCCCAATTAGCCTTACTGTGCACAAAGTGGACTTAAAACATCAACTCAACTCAACCGAAGGTTTATGGCTGCAGCAACACAAGCCTTCCATCTATCCCTATCCTGGGCAAGATCAATCCAATATTTTTCCATCCTTATCGATTTCCTTTAGGTCCATGTCAACGTTATCCCTCCATCTTTGTCTTGGCCTTCCTGCAGGTCTCTTTATCTTCAGGCTTCCCAACAATAACCCTGTAAACTCTTCTTTCTTGTCCCATTCGTGCCACATGACCCACCGCTCTATCTCTTCTTGATTTAGTTATTCTAATACGAGTAATATATGGATATGAATACAAATTATGCATCTCTAAACTATGTAACCTTCTCCACTCACCTTTCGCCTCATCCCTTTTAGGTCCAAAGATTTCCCTAAGGATTTTATTTCAAATTACCAAATGTTTCCTTGTTTGTTGAGGCCTCCTATCATAGGGACTAACGTTATTGCCTCGTAATCAAGAGTCTCTGATTCGATTCCTGGTGGATGTCTGAGCATTAAGTGAACTCGAAAAGAGATTTATTTAGTAAGGTTTAGGGGTGCATTGGTCAGCCTACGAATGTCCGTCCACCTTTGTCGGCGTACTGTCTATACGTTTCAATTTGGTCATCCTTCATGTCCTGTAGTATTTCTCTGTATTTTCCTTCTATCTTTTATTTTCTCTTAAAGAGGGGTCTGGTTTAGATAGAGCCAAGCCACATTTATTTCCACTGCGCACGTGTAAAATCACATCAAAGAAGATTTGTAGCTTGCTTTGAGCCCACTTTATTCACAGATAGGCTAATCGTGACAGGGTCTACAGTTGGGTGGAATCCGAACCACTATGTGGCTCTCCCGGGTATCGAATCCGGTACCACTTGATTACAAGGCGTCGACGTTACCGCTACTCCATCGGGGAGGCCCATTTAAAGTCCATGTTACAAGTATGAAAATGTGGCTTGACGCTATCTCGTCTCGACCCTTCGATAGGTCACCGTGAATTTGAACGTTGACACTTGTACAAAGACACACCGACCATTCGAGACGGTTTAATCTGCATAAGTAAGTATTTGGCTCAACCAATTTTAACTTTATCAGATATCGGCACTTTGTTGACACGGACAGGTGACCTTTCTTATAACTTTCCTGATTATTGTCCTAAAAAGACTGCTCAAAAGTTCTAAATTGTTTACCCTAAGTGTATATTTGCCATCCGGTAAGTATTCACTTTAACATGACAGATATTTCCACCTCACAGCACCGTCGTCTTCGCAGCTTAGAGTCTCATTGGTCGACGCATGCCTCTTAAGGTTCTGCGTTCAAGTTCAGGCCTAGGCATTTATGATTGTCTTGAATTTCATTTTTCTCAACGTGATGAATAGCTTTAAGGGTTTAAATGACCACCTTAACTAAACAATAATACAAAATACTTGTACAGAGTACTTACAATCCTGAAATGATCCAGTTTCCAGCTGCTAATTCTGCCCCGTGCTTGACCAATGACAGGCCAACAAGGGCAATTGTTGGAGCTACGGTGAGTGGGGTGATGAATCGCAGGATGAGACCTACCAACCCTGCACAAGACAAAAAGTTGAGGATTATCTCGCAAAATTGAAGAACACAGTTCTTACAAGTAAAAATAGCACTTGAAAAATAATATTATTCTAAATGATTACTTACGGCCATTTTATGCAAATACCCATGCTCAATAGCGCATGTAAGAGATGGTTGTTATAGGTCGACCACAAGGAAAAAAACCTTCCGTCTAAAGCGTTCGCGCATCTTCCCTGCCTTTATCGGTGCTCGGGGCAGTGTTGCCAGGTCAAACTTGAAAAAATTGGGAGATTGTTCCTTGGGAAACCAGAAGATCTGCTACAAAATCCGATGAGGGGGAAACAATGTATTTTTATCAGGCGGGTAAACGAGGCATATTACCCCGTAATAATGTTGCCCTCTCAGAAAACATCACTTGAGTTTCAAATTATCACGTTCCTACATCCCTATTATAATAATGGATGTAAATTACTGTGACTGAAATCAACTCATACGTCTGAAATTATAGGTACTTTTATGTCAACATTCATTTTCCAGAAGGGGAAATAATAATGTAGTAATAGTAATAAAATAATAATAATGTCCTAGCACAATTGAGTATCGTTTGGCATAATTTTACAGTTCAAGCAGCACTTTTCATGGCTCACTGTAGTTCCACTCTACCTCTCCCCTCCATGTTCAAGTAAGATGAGCAGGAAACGAGTTTTTGAGCAGGCCGTTGGAGGTTCCATAGCAATAGTTTATTAAGGAATTCTCCCAAGTGTGGCAACACTGACGTGCGCCGCGCTGAAGGCTCATTCCCCCTGCTCTTTCCCCCACCCGCCAGATCGATGAGGTTCTGCGCAGGTTTCTTTCCTTGTGGTTCCACTATAGCCTTGTGCAAACCGTAAGTTGTGCAGCCCTTAATGCCTTAATTGTATGGATGGAATTTGGCAAGCTGGCCAACAGTTTCTCTCAAAGAGAGAAACAGCTGTGAGCAGTAAAATATTTATTTGTTCTAAAATCACAATTATCATTTTAAATACATTTTAAATAAGTAGTTGGAGTGCAAGAAATCATAAATACATAAAGGTTGAATTATAGAAGCCAATATGGCTGTATTTAGAGTAGAGTTGTTAGGGTTCAACCCCTCAGAACATTCTGATATGTTGGATTAATAAGGCAAGTTCAGAAATCAAAATCAACAACTGATTTTCAATACTTATTCAAATCTTTTCAAAAACAACAGGCAGAAAATGCTGAGAGAACCCTTTCTTGATATGATCGAGCCAAACTTTTCAAATATTTGGAATTTCTGAAATATTGGCGAAATAGTTTTAAACACAAACCACCTGTGCCCCCACCTTCTCACTCTCTCTTCTGGCCAGGCCATTCTCTTTCCAATATTGTCCCTGGTTCAGACTGAAAATTCCTTTATGATGCACTGAAATTCACTTTCTGACCTTTAAATTCTTTGTGCTGTTGGATCAGGTTTTTTTTTTCCTTGTCAAGTTCGAACCTGGAACCTCTGGCTCGTAGCCCCCTTCACATACTCACACACAACACTCGGCAGGGTACGTGGATTTAACCTGTGTTCGGTCTCAGAACACATGCTTCCATTGTGAATAGTGACTACAATAGGATCAATTGTCGATAAACCCGCCACGATAGTTCTGTGTACGGCCATGCTTGACAAAGGCAGGGTTGAGTATCTTTGACGCTGTATCCCTGAAGGGATGAAAACCACTTCCTATGATACAGCAAGAATAACTAATCCCTTTATCTTCAAACAGAGTGAAAACATCCTACGCTAACATAAGGTGAAAGGTCTCAACCTACCTTAAGGTGAGAAGTCTCAACCTACCATAAGGTGAGAAATATCAACCTACCTTAAGGTGAGAAATCTCAACCTACCTTAAGGTGAGAAATCTCAACCTACCTTAAGGTGAGAAGTCTCAGCCTACCATAAGGTGAAAAGTCTCTTCCTACCATTAGGTGAGAATTGATTGATTGATTAATTTGGTGTTTTAAGTCCACTTTATGCACAGTAAGATTAATCGGGACTGCAACTACAGTTTAAAGTGGGATCCGAGCCACTATATGCCTCCACTCATAAGGTGAGAAGTCTCACCCTCCATTGGAGGCACTTAGTGGTTCGGATTCCACTTTAAACTGTAGGTCAGTCCCGATTAGCCTTACTGTGCATAAAGTGACAAAACACCAACTCAATCATTCAATCAAAGTCTCACCCTCCGTAAGGTGCAAAGTCTCAAACTACTGTAAGGTGAGATGTCTCAACCTACTATAAGGTAAGATGTCTTAACCTACCTTAAGGTGAGAAGTCGCGCCCTACCTTAAGGTGACAAGTCTCACCCTGTCGTAAAGTGATTAGTTTGATTGATTTGCTGTTTTAAGTCCACTTTACGCACAGTAAGGCTAATCGGGACTGGACCTACAGTTTAAAGTTGGATCCGAACTACTTGTGCTGTCGTAAAGTGAGTCTCGCCCTGTCGTAAGGTGAGAAGTCTCAACCTTCCATAAGGTGGGAAGTCTCAATCTTCCGTAAGGTGGGGAAGTCTCAACCTTCCGTAAGGTGGGGATGTCTCAACCTACCGTAAGGTGGGGAAGTCTCAACTAGTGTTGCCCACGGGACGAGACGGGACAGGCTTTTAAAAATTCGAGACGAGACGAGATTGACCATGTGTCATAAGACAAACAAATATTTTCGAGACGAGACATCATTTCCACGAGACTCCACGAGGCGAGACAGGCCAAAGTCTCGTCTCGTGGGCAACACTAGTCTCAACCTACCGTAAGGTGAGATGCCAGCCTACCGTAAGGTGAAATGTCTCAACCTACCGTAAGGTGAAGAGTCGCACTCTTCATAAGGTGAGAGTTTCCACCTCAATAAGGTGAGAAGTCTCGCCCTACCGTGAGGTGCGATGTCTGGTCTCGCCCTACCGTAAGGTGAGAAGTCTCACCCTATCGTAAATTGAGAAGTCTCACCTTATTGTAAATTGAGAAGTCTCGCTTTACCGTAAGGTGAGAAGTCTCGCTTTACCGTAAGGTGAGAAGTCTCACCCTACCGTAAGGCTGAGGAAACTCACCATTTGAGCACGCCTATTTGTGACAAGCAACCTGAAATCAACTAGTATTACAAGATAGATCATCTCCAAACTCACCACGAAATACGAGGTCCTTACTATTTTCCTAGACTATAACTCGACCAGAAAATGCACGAAAAGCTATACATTTAATTTAAATCCGAGATTGAGAAACTTAAACTGCCGCACACTTACCGAAATAACCAATCACAACTTGCAGCAAAGAAGCGGATATGATAGCGCCTTGCACTTCACGCATGCGTAGTTGCCAGACTTCCGTCCTGTTGTCTTCGCTCATTGCTTCCAGATCGCATTTTTCTGGGCACCGCCATTGTGGCAAATGCAGGATTGCAAGTGTTGGAACAATGAATGCAAAGCTGGATCCTTGCACGATGGGTAACCTTAAATGGAACGATTGACGTTTTATAAAAACAACAGAACATCGAAGGTAATAATTCAATTTACTTATCACTGAAATGTATTTACCATAATATTGCCAGAAATGTTGTCCATTCCTTTTTCATTAATTTTATCTTGTACTCTAAATGTTTTTTCAGGAAAGGTTTTGCACTGTTTGTATAAGTATAATTTGTGTATGTATTATTTGACCATTCTACTTCAAATCAGGGAGGCAAGCTACAAATGTGCCTTTTGACCGCTTGGGCTAGTAGCTACAAATGGCCTCCAACTAGATATAAGCGCCCGATACCTCTAAACTAAAGATGGATCCTTCTTTCCCACGAGAACAGAAAGTAGCCCTTTATTCCACTAATTTATCATATAAAGTACTGATCAATACTTTCTTGATAAATGCTGATTTTAAACATTTGCGGAGGGATATTTTGCCACTTATTACAGCCAGTAGCAGATTGGTCAATGGTCAGGGCCGGATTAAGGTGGGTGCTATTGATGCTGCAGCATTAGGCCTATTCCTGAAATAGGCCCAGATGAAAACAGACGAGAATTTTCCGAAAGCTGAACAGTTTTCTTTTGCTATATTAACCTGAAAATAAATCTTAGAATGAAATTTGGAGCCCCACAGCGTTACTTATTATACAGTTACTATTATTCTTTGCGCTGTGACGTAACTATAAATTCGTCGTATTTATTGTTCAGCGAAGATTTCAAGTTAATGCTATCAATTTTACGTTAAACAGTTTTATTAGTAATTTAGCTGCGTGTCTTGCAATATCTTGGCGATTGTTGCCACTTAATTATTGTTCTGTAAGTGCGACGTACAAAATTTTTCACCTTGAAAGTTAGTTGTACAGAAAATCGGCTCGGGTACCCTTTTCTACACCCTCGATTTTTCGCACATTTCAAATATTCTCGTTACAAAAATTAGTTCTTCATAATAAACGATGTTTCTAAATAGCGCGGAAAGTAATTTTTTAGATCTACGTGCTACGAAACTTACGTTTTTTATTAAATTAAAATTCCTTGCGTAACGTCAAAAAGGTTTTTCACAACTTTATGATGGCGAATGATGCATTCATGTCACAGGCGCAAGTCTGAAGATTTCGGATCATCGATTTATGTCACAGGCGCACGTCTGATTTTTTTCTTTTTCTTCTTATGATTGACTTGTGCAATAGGAACATTTGCGATTGCGATATGTTCTCTGTGTGATATATTGGCAGATTGGACATTTCAGACATTCGATTTCATTTATGCGACTTCAGAAATTGGAAATAATAATATTTTTTGGCAACTGCATGCCGTAAAGGGGAGGGTTGTTTTTTCTAAATGACTTCTGGGATGGGATAATTTGCGATTTCTAATTTTTATGATGGGAAGGGAGTGGAGGTTGGTATTCTGTGGAAAAGG
This sequence comes from Lepisma saccharinum, assembly GCF_977018435.1. Lineage (NCBI taxonomy): Eukaryota > Metazoa > Arthropoda > Insecta > Zygentoma > Lepismatidae > Lepisma > Lepisma saccharinum. The sequence goes on from NC_139257.1 coordinate 33,964,585, forward strand.
ACAACAAGGACTTTCAACGTAGGAGTTACTTCATTTTTGGACTTACAAATTAAACTTCGACCCACAATTCAATACTTGGCCTTGGTAAAAAGAGATAAGTTGCCTTCTTAGGTTTAATTTTAGCCTTCATTTTTTGTGTCTTCATGTGTCGATGCGGAAAACAGTGAGAAATAGTGTTGGGGCAGGTGACTTCGGCCAATTTCTAACATGCCTTTAAAAGGGACTCTATAGATACAGGCGGGGCCGCGGTAGCGGTAGGGGGCGGTAAGTCAATTACCCCAGGGGCGGAGCCGAGAACCGGTGGGAAATTTTGACTCAACAATTGCAAACGACAAAATCGCCACTTTAAATGGCTGTACAGTCGTAAATACTTCTTTCCGCGCTCCAATGTTTTTTTATTCACAAATAGGATCACATAACCTTCATAATGAAAGAAAAGAAATTCAAAATTCGTGGGTGTAGAATAGGGTACCCGACCCAAAAAAATCGACGGTATTTCATTGTTTCAGCATCAGGCCCAATTTCGTCTTAATCCGGCCCTGTCAATGGTAATGCACGAAAATATGTAAAAATGCATTATAAACAAACAACAAAATATACAACCTTATAATCCAATGCCATAAGTATCCACACTACTGTACATAGATCTCTAGTTTAGCACTAAACCTTGTTACCACTAATATTCATTCTATGTACTTCACACCTTAAAAGAAACACTGAAGAAAATTATATTGAACGTATTCTTCTACGTATTACAGTTGTGAACATTCCACAGAGTAAATCCAATCCAATATGTATATAGCCCCAATCCCACCACTCACTGACATAAATGTTCTCCATGAAGGAAGCCCCGGAGGCGAAAAATGCCCGATTACGACCCCCCCCCCATGAAATCGTCCCAAAAGGCCGAGAAAATTCGAAAATCGCTCAATTAGCCCTTCCTTAAGGGTGAAAATGCCCTTTTCTCACGTCCTTAGCAACCGTTGCCACGGACATTTTTTTGCAGCACACATTGTTTCCTTCAATTCTTAATTGTCGAGATACATTATATTTCTCACAGATCAATAGCACACAGATGAATGAACTCCTGGCTTTGAAAAGGTGCCTGAAACAAGGGTGACATCTACATAATAAGGAGTTTCAGCCCAGATACAATTACGTTATACTCAATGCGTAAATATCTACATCGTGCTTGTTTTAACTAAATGTTTAGGGGGTATAATGACATGCAATTCCTTGGAGCTTGCCGTGCCTGTTGTTGTCCATGGAAACGGACGTTCCTAGGGAACTTAAAGAAAGTTTATTTTCACCCCGGAAGCTACTGTAAGGGAATTATGCTAGACTTTTCGAATTTCAAAATACGAGCATCAGCATTTATTACAGAGGCAAGGTAGGGATTTGAGGGGAATGACGGAAAACAGTTATTATCCAATTACGTTCAAAAATGTGAAAATAACAAAATATGTAAATATTGAATTTTCAATTTAGTCGCTATTCAATTCGTTTATGCAAAACATCCAACTACTTATCTTGAAACGGTTATTACTTACTCAGTTCATTATTAAGAAAATATACAATAATATTTTGAATATTTGTACCTTATTAGAGCCCATACACACATAAAGTTACTATCTAAACTTTACAAATTAGTGAACTTGTACACATGTTCCCCATCATCCAATACAACATGCAGACATTTTCAAAGTCATTAAGGTCATTGAGGAACCCCATCTATAACGTGATTGCGCCCACAACGTGGCCGAAGGTCACGCATGCGAGCGTACAAGACGTGGCCAAAGGCCACGTAGAAAGTACGCGAGAGTACGGTAACAGAATTCCTCACTCTTCAACATATCTAAATCAGCAATCTCTTATAGTAACCGAACATCAACAAGTTAGTCCATAACCATTTTGTGAGAGTACACAAGTACGTCATGTAATAGAATTGACGTCAAAACATAAGAGAAGTATTATATTTTAATTCTAGCATTTTAAATGTCCAACTACGTTAATTATGACAATTAAACAACTATAAGTAAACTTCATCTTTAAAAAAATATAAATTGAAATTTGTGAAGTTTACAATTATTATTTGTTCACTGCATTACTAGCCAGTATAATCATGAAACTGATAATGTATTTTACCTTTTTTACCTTGTTCAACTAATGTACTGTGTCACGTTGTAATGTTAATATTTTCGTTACAATAATTTTTTTGAATGTGTTACCGGACTTTATGTACACCCTGTATATTCGTGTCGGTTTTCAAATATGCCCCCTCTCACTTACCAGGTTCAACGCAGTGTATAGAGAGAAGGAGGGGCAGGGGAGTCTGTGCACGTACCGTATGTATTACGGAATTAGAAAACTTTCCAGCATCTTCAGAAGAATTCACAAATGGGTAGAACCGAGATCTTTGACGAAGTGGTTGGCACAGCGCACTATGTCAACGGGTTCGAATCCCGGCCTGGACATAGGTGTTCTTTTTGAGTGTCCCTTCATCAATTTCATCATATTACCACTCACCCTCATATTCGCAATTAGCCAAAAGTGGCAGAAAAGCGAAGTAAAATACAGCAAATAGAACACGACAAATGAACATGCAAATTTCGAAACGTAAAGAACTGTCTATTTCTTGAGAACAGTATGTGTTGAAAGATAAATCGAAGGCCATAAGTAACTAGAAAGATGATGACACAACTCAAAAGGTTAGTGGAACAGCCATATGTAACTTCGGGGTTGACGAGACAATAAAGATATGCAACTAGTCCATGACGTCATTCCAGTTTCTGCCATGGGTTTCACTGCTGGACCTTCTTGGGTTAGAAACCGTGATAACTGAAGATATAAAACGTGAATTCGACAACTCCTTCTCGGACAATCGAGTTGCGTACACAGTTGAGCAATCTTGGAGCTTCTTGGAAATAATTGACGGTTGACACTCATAAATTGTTATTAATGACAAGGGCATACGATAGGATAATGTTCCAAAGCGTTTTTGCGAGATGTAGTCTTGGACTTTTGCCTGTCCTATTTATAATAATTTTGTAACAAATGTATCCACATGCGAGACTGGCGTAAACAATGAATATTCCAGTTTAAGTGTCTAATCTGTCGCTTCGGTGTGAAGACTCCCTTAGACACTAGAGGACAGAAAAATGTCCTGGGAATGCTACATAAGCAGTAGCGTTCTCAAGGAATTACAATCCAACTTTTGGACCAATTTTCCGGGAAAAAAATTCACTAGGAAAATATAGCGCTGGTTACAAACACGTATGTAGCCCTCATTACAGTAACAATTCTCTTATATAAAAAATTACAGGTCACCAGGACGCCTGAAAATTTCCACCTGGCGTAATTACCTTTTTTCCTAAATATCGAATAAAGTACATGTTTTTAATGTTTGTGTGATTTCTGTATCACGTGAACCATTAAATCACAATAATAAACATGCCGTTATATTTTTTTCACCGTTGCTAGCCGAATTTCAAAATCTGCAGCGATATGGCAGAGTCGGTCAGAGTCGGGGGCAAGACCAAAGGAACCATGTAGGAAGCTGTTCAGGGATCTAGGTTTTCTGCCACTCCCATGCTTGTACAGTTTTCACCTGCTCTGCTATGTAAAAGCAAACTTCTATGATTTGTTTAGGTGCCACCATGACATACACAATTACAACACAAGAAATAGAAATAACTTACTAATACCTGTACACAATACAGTTCTATATGAAAGAGGACTTAAGTACTCAGGGACTCTCTTGTATAACAACCTTCCAAACCACATAAAAAATATTGAAACCTGCAAAGCTTTTAAGAAAGACCTGTACAAATACTTACTGGAACACTGCTTCTAATCAATTCATGAATATCTAAGCCTGCAATAATGTGTATTTTTCTTCACAACTTTCGCTAATTCATATCTTATTTATTAAAAATAAAATAGGTATCGTAAAACATAAACCATATTAGCCTATACTATACTGATATTGAGGCATCTCAATGTGCATCAGAGGTTCCAAACATGGTGTGGTTCCTGGTAAAAAGTAACATTTTCATTGCAGAGTTTTATTACATTATGTTGTACTCAATGATATTTTATTATATTCCACAGCTACCATGTATTGTATTGACATCATATTATTGTATTATAATTTTACTATATTTTACTGTAACCATAAATTGTATTTCATTGTTTTATTATAGTGCATTGTTTATGATATTGTAAACAAACTGACATGTCTGATATCACTGCCTGTATATGCAAATAAGTGATTCATGGATTAAATAAATCTTATCTTATCTTGTCTTATTAGAATGTATTGCATAGTTATTCATGCTGTTACAAGTTCAGCCTTCTTTTGGAATGTCACTCTGGTGCAAGAATTAATTGCTTTTAATTCAATCTTGTATTAATTAATAGATTAAAGGTTTTAAGATAATATTTCAAAATATGTAGCTTCATCTTAGTTCGATTCATGGCTTTCTTAGACCATATTTACCTCCCTCCCAAAGAGCTGGCTCGTGAGATATAGAGACTGGCGTCATATTAGTTTATTTTTTCTGCCCCTGGTTACAAGTATTGTGACTTCTCGAAAAACTGATCGGGCTGTCGGAGCCTATGAAGGGGGCGCAATCAGTACGTTGCAAAAGTTTATTTCAAGATCGTTTCGGAGCCACTGAAGGTAACTTCTCGAGCTACGAATCCTGTCATGTACCGATACCCTAAAAGAAGCTACTGCGATTTCACCCCCATTGGAAACTTTTCAAATACTGCACTGGGTACTGTTGGTTACTCACCTGGATCCCAGCGTGGATTGGAGGAAAGTGACCAATCCGGAGACCATAAAGATTGTCGATATCAGATATCCTCTGGCCGGGTCGTTCTCCAAAATGCACAAAGATGGCGCCAAAATAAATGGAACGGCTACCACGCCACCTACCATTGTTAGATATTGCTGTGAAGAGAAGAAATATTTCATTAATATTTTGACTTCTAGTTTCGTTATACTTAACGATCGTGTGAGAGCTTTCTCTTATTCAGTTCCCGACAGAACTAGAAACTGTCTCTAAATCCATCGTTAATACCATAGAACCACAGATTAATATAGAACTACCAATCAGAATTGAGGAGCACACTGGCAGCTGAAGTAGGAAAGATAACCAATCAGAAGCGACCTGTAGGTCACGAGTGCAGTTGTAATGGCGGCCGCGTGAGTTGTAAACAATGTATCACTTCACATTTTTAAAAGCCGATAACTATTCAACCGAGAGGAATAACGTTTCTTGTAAAACGTTATTAGGTACAAAACAATGGCACAGCTTAAATACATAATTTACAAGGTTTACTGAACACGTATGAAAGAATACTTTAGTTGTTTCAAATGTAAACACCGTGCACTTAACGTAGATGGTGTAACTCGACTTGCCTTTCATGCTGTATTATACATTGTAATCGCAAAAGCTAGCCGAAAAGTTACATGAAATGCTTGCGTTGCGTATAAAGTTCGATCTGCTATAAGATTTTTGGAAGCTTTCACATAGCATTTAAGCTAGCAAAAATGGCTTTCGTCTAAAGCCGGTTTAAATGATTGGTGTGAATATTTTATTTGTTGAGTGAAGAATCTACTAATTATTATTGTTTTAAATAAATAGAAGCTTCTTAGTATGATAAAAGTATGCACCAGTGAAACAGAAAGTAAAATTCGTGTGGGTATTAATATGTCTGACAAATTTACAATTCATGATGGGTTAAAACAAGGAGATGCATTATCTCCATTGCTCTTTAATTTTGCCTTAGAATATGCTGTTAGGAAGGTAAAAGAAACTAAAGAAGGACTAAAATTAAATGGTGTGACTCAGTTGTTAGCATATGCAGATGATGTAGACTTACTGGGGGATGATGTGAATACAATTAAGAATAATGCTAAAATATTTTTCAAAACTGCTAAAGAGATAGGTTTGGAAGTTAACAAAGAGAAAACTAAATATATGCTTACAGGCCGAAACCAAGTGTTAGGTAATAATCAAAATCTAATTATTGATAACAACTCGTTTGAACTAGTTTCCAAATTCAAATACTTAGGAGTAATATTAACAAATGAAAATTATATTAAAGAGGAAATAAAAAGTAGGCTTAATTCAGGAAATGCATGTTACTTCTCTCTTCATAAACTTTTGTCTTCTCGTTTAATATCTAAGAAACTAAAAGTTAAAATATACAAAACCGTAATTTTGCCTGTAGTATTATATGGATGTGAAACTTGGTCCCTTACATTGAAAGAGGAACATAAATTGAGAGTATTTGAAAATAAGATCCTTAGGAAAATCTTTGAACCTAAAAGGGATGAGGAGACAGGTGAGTGGAGAAGGTTACATAATTTAGAAGTACATAATTTGTATTCATGTCCAGATATTATTAGAATAATTAAATCAAGAAGACTTAGGTGGGCAGGCCATGTGGCACGAATGGGAGAGGAAAGAGGAGTTTACAGGATTCTTGTTGGGAAACCTGATGGTAAGAGACCTGTAGGAAGGCCAAGACGAAGATGGAGGGACAATGTTGAGATGGACCTAAGGGAAATCGGTAGGGATGGAAAAGAGTATATAGAACTTGCTCAAGATAGGGAAAGATGGAAGGCCTGTGTTGTTGCAGCCATGAACCTTTGGGTTTAAGAAGGCTAGGGAGTTAGTTAGTTAGTTAATAAATAGTTCGTATGTCTAAATTTCCTACTGAGATATTGTTATTTTACTTTCACAACAGACGCGAATACTATTTTATTTTGAAGTAAACTAAACATTGAACAGCCATATACGTATATATGAACTCTCTGGTTTGTTGGCTGGCTGTAACAAATAGATTGTGCTGTGTGTAGCATCGCAGTAAATTAATCTGCTAGTGTTATAATCATATATAAGTTATGAATTGTAATTAGTTCTTGATGGACTTCAAAGTAAATTTCACAATAAGTATTTTAGGAGCAAAGAAGTTTTCAATGAAATATAAATATAATATGGTAACTTAATGTTAATGTAAACACCACAATTTCTTGCACTTTGATTTGAATGTTGTGAAGTTTGTGTAATTTAATTGACTAGTTGGTATTGGAGGATATATTTCAAAACCGTAGGAGAAGGGTTTCATTAGAATATACAACCTGTATCGTAATATACGGGTAATGTAACTTTATGCTAGTGTGTCCATAAAGTGGTATATCAACATATGTTATATGCTCACATTCACTGCCACGAGTTACATGTGCTACATTTTTCAACAGTGCCAATGCTATTCTCTTATTCTTTTAAGAGAAAACATTATTTTCCCAAATCTTCAGCAGTTATTTGCATCTAAACTTACGAAGTGGTATACCGTATTTGTGCTGTCGCCATTTTTAAAGATGCGGATTTGAGGATCGTGTGAGACCTCTTTTGCTGCCTTGGCGAACTGAAGACGTAAAAAATCTTATGGTAGTTTCGAGTCGGAGGTGGGTCGGGAAGTGGGTGCTACTAAACAACCGTGTGAGACTGGCTTTAGAATCCTCTCTATTTCATCTAGGATTAAGAGCTGATTACGGAATGTACTTTCCTTTTCGTAATGTAAATACACTGCTGTTTGTGAAAATTGCAACACCAAGAAGGAAACGTATGATTGAAGTGAACTTTATACCACAGATTAGGTACATGCCAATACACAAATGATTAGTGTTACAGACCTGTACATGGTCTCTGACCTTGAGAATTCAGTATAGTGTGAAGCCCCCATGTGCTGCAAACAGAGCCTCTGTACATCGTGGCATGGAATAAAGGAGGGTCTGGATATGTTCCTGGGGAATCTCCCTCCACGCAGTTTGTATGCGAGTCCACAAACCATCAACAGTGTTTGCTGGAGGACCATGACGAATAAGTTGCAGACCAACCACATCCCGGACATGTTCGATGGGTGACATGTCAGGCGAACGTACAGGCCAGGGAAGCAGTGGTACCCGTCGTTCTTCGAAGACGGCTTGCACATTCCTCGCCACATGTGGTCGGACATTGACCTGCTGAAATATGGCATGTGGAGTTGCCTGAAGGAGAGGCAGTACCTCGGGCTCTGAAACCTACCTGATGTAGCGGTTGCTGTTCAGATTGCCTTCAATACGTAGGAGGCGAGATTACATGTTGTATCCAATGGCGCCTCAAACCATCACACTTGGCGTTTGTCCGCTATGCCGCTCAACAATGCAGGTTGCCAGATTGGGTTCACCACGGTAGCATCTAACACGTATGAGGCCATCACTGTAGGACAAGTTGAAGCGAGAATTGTCTAAAAACACTACGTTTTGCCATTCAGCATGCCAGCGACGGCGTTCATGTGTCCATTTCAGTCTGAGGCGTTTGTGGTTTCTGGACAATGGAAGCCGACGCAATGGCATGCGTGCCACCAGTCCAGCCTGCAGCCGACGGAGTCGAATCGTCGATGCAGACAAGTCCACAGCCGTTGCAGTGCTCCAGTGTTGAGCCAAGACTGTGGATGAAGCTGTACAGTCCGTTACAGCCATGCAGACAAGATGGCGGCCATCCCATGCTGTGGTCACATTGCGTGGTCCAGTACCTGCCCGTCGCTGTGTACGACCCTCTTCTATCCACTGGCTCCACACATGGATCACTGTCGTAGCAGCATGCCCTGTACGAGCCGAAATGTCATGGTATGACAAACCCGCTTCTAGGAGACTGATCTTTCTGCACCATTCGAACTCACTCACATGCTGATATTGCGCCCTTAGATGTCGACGAGCACTTGCTTTCAAGTTTCCACTTCCTTTGACGGCTCTTCACTGATTGAGCTTGGCGTAACACTGACCTTTCCGGTTACACAAGAGAGGGCGCTGCTGGACCTACGTGCACGCCATCTCTCTGCAATCCTAATCACTTATTGCTGGTACACTGTTCTACACATCCTCCGAGTTTGGATTCATTTGGGCCATTATTTCTGGGTGTTGCAATTTTCATAAACAGCAGTGTATGTGGCCCGCATGTGTAGTAGTTGTATTTCTTGCTGCAAAGATAAGACTCCTGATTTTAAAATTAGTGCACTGTTCCTCACGACTCACATGACGAGAGCTTTTCCACTGCACGAACGCCACCGACGAAGCCTCCTTTCTCCCTCGCTCACTCTTTCCTGTCCACCTCCTTGCAACTGTTCGCTCAGCAGTTTACACGTGCATGCAAGAGCATCTTTCACAAATACGACGGGTTGCCCTAGGCCTTTTCATGTGTTTTATGCCTATTCCATCCAAGCGATGAGGACCATATTTATACCTTTATTTTGAAAGTTGTAATTACTGTTATTTTTATTATTTGAGTTTTATAACATGATTCTCATTATCATAATTTTAATGTTATTATAGAAGACCCTGTGATCCAGTTACCAGCCTCGTTGGTACAATGCACAGCGTGGTACGCTATGACATCATGGGTCCCGGGTTCGAATTCTGGATAAGTAATGGATGTGCGTTTTTTAATGATAACAGGAAATCGAAAAGGGATAGAAGGAGTATGCCAAATAGAGGTATACAGAAGAATCAGAAATGTATCTGATTGCCAATGTTGAGATAAGGTTCTGTCCCTTTGGTGGTCGATTTCAGGTGAGAATTTTTCAACAGTGGTCCTTTTATAAACAGCTCTGGGGCTCACCCAGCCTCTAATCAGTGAGTACCTGTGGGTAATTTGGAAAACTGGGAAGGGATGTAAAGCTGCCGAGAAGTGTAGAGCTGATTAAATTACTAGCACTAGGGCTGCGAATGTGTAGGGTCATACATTCACACCCCTTGTGTGCATTCATTGAATGACACATGCAGAGGGGAAAGTTTTGCCGTTTTCATATTTTTACAAAAATATATTTAGTAGCAATGAAAGCTTTTGTGCAATTGATAATTACTGTTATATGTTTAAATTTATGTTACAGATTTGAGATTCGAGGTGTTATCCAAAAGTTCTCGAAATTTGTCCACGAATTTCTACCACCAATGGCATCATTCTTCAAAATGTTTTGTTGCTGAATGTGTTTCGGATTTGAATCACTTCATTCGTCATTTCAGCTGTTTCGCAGGGACATAAGCCTGGCGATTAGGTGGAGTCATTTGCCATGTCATTTTGAACAAAAAAAAAAACTTTTGCATAAAGCGTGATGAGCTGGTGCATTATCGTGGCGGAAATCCAGTTATTTATTTTCTTACCTTCTCAATTACCACTAATATTAATATTATATTTACATGTATTGCTACTAAATGTAGCTAATTTAGTAATTTGTGTTCAGCTGAGACAATGCTCACAAAAACCTTTTTAAGATCGAATTTTCGATTTTGCTATATTTGACAAGATAAGGTGAAAGTAGCAGGGCATTATACGTATAAATCACGCATAAGGTCAAGATGTTTCGCTATTTCGTAGGCACCCATTTCTCTATTAGAATGCATCGTTATGCATGAACACTAGGAAGAGTTAATGTTGGTTCGAAAAGTTGTTCGGGAGAGAAGTACATACAGAGAAGTTAGGAGACAGTTTTAAGAGAACTAACATCAATGTGTGTGTGAGAGTCAACTTTGGACCTATCGATCATCTCTTCGAGAACAAGACAGGTAATATGCTTTTCTCTCGATCCAACATTCCCAATGCAGTCTTAAAGGTCATTTTAACCTGAAAATGTGTGAGTTGCCATTCATTTAAAAGATTGTGTAGATTATGTTTATCTAGGTACCACCGCAGATGAAGGGGTAAGAATGTCGAATCGACCCTTCTTAATAGAAATATGTTTGGTATGAATCAAGGATTCCAGAAATGTAAAATTTAAGGCGAGGAAACAATTGGAAGTGGAAAAAAGTACTATTAATTGCCCCCCGATTCCGGGGTCCGCCCCTGGGGACCTACCGCCCCCTACCGCTGCCCCGCCTTTTTCTATAGAGTCCCTTTGAATGAAAACATGAAAAAATACGAATGAAAACATAATTTTAAAACAGTTGAATCCTAGTGGAAATTCGCATATATATTCCCGTTGAAAACCAAGGCTCGACCTGGCAATACTGTGCGTTTACAACATGGATTAGGTTCAAGGAAACCAGCTATGGCAAGTAATGTAGAAGTATTTTTATTATTATTTCATAGAAATGTAACTTCAAATTGAGAACTGCACAGTGGCAATTCGAAGTGCTAAATACGTACTATTAGCGCACATTTTTTTTTTTTTTTTTTACTTACTTTCAAACGCTGAAACACAAGGGTCGATTGTGCAGTCTATCCATCTTGGTAAATTGATGCATATAAATAATTTTTGTTTTACACGCAAAAACGCTAATCGGGACTGAACCTACAGTTTAAAGTGCGATCTTAACCTCTATGTGGCATACAGTGGAATACTTAAATATCAATTGATATTTTGAACAATTTTTAATTATTTCTATTACAACCATCGGTGGGAATCGGTGAGATTAAATGCATCGGCACAGACTTAATGAACACTCTCTTGCCAGACAAACATACCTGCAGCCCAAGAAGCAACGATAAGTACCACGGAGGCACATCGTCCACCTTGTACTTGAGATCCGTTTCTTTGCAAACGAGGCTTTGCTGAGACTCGACGTCAGCAACAGAATTATCGTCGGAAACACGGCACTCCATCCTGAAATCTAGAAGCTCCTCTGAGAAGATAACTCGTCGAAAACAAATGACAAACTGAAGTCTGCGTCTCCTCTCCACGGATATAAACACCGCAGGTCAATTCTGTTCTTGGGAATCTTGACCTTTTGTATCTCTGTGGCGTGTGTTCTCTGTCACCGAGGGAAGATATCGTCGTAGATTTCTAGTGAACTATTATGGATTGATTCTTCAGAACTCATGCGAGTCCTGTGTATGACACTAGTTGACGACCGTATCCTAGGAAATGCTTCCATACGTCGCATAATTCTTTAGTAGTGTTGACAAACAATACCCTCAAGGAAATTGTTTCCTTATGGCTGCGCTTATGTTCGAACGGAAGGATAAATCGTTGTAAGTAAAACATTAGCACTTTTTTAAACGTATCTTGTATGATCTTGCACTTACAGGCATAGACGTGCGCACGGGGAGGGCAAGGTGGAGGGGGAATTGCCCCCCCCCCCTAATAATGGATGTCCGCATCCGCAGATATTTTTCACGGAGGAACAAGCAAGGTATTTTTCCATGGGGCTTATTACCCCGATAATAGTGCTGCCCCTTCCAAAAAAAAACACCGCTTGAATTTGAAATTATCGCATTAATGTAAATTACTATGACTGAAATCAAATTATACATGTGAAATGTATACTTTTAGGTTGACATTCGATTTCTAATGGGGAGGTGTGCACATCCTTCCCCACCCCCACACACTTCCAGACGTCCATGTCTCTATATTATTATACTTTCACCTAGAAATATAGTGTAGAGGAATCTTACCGCCGTTATTAAAAGATATGCTCTTAAAGAAAATCAAGTTTTTTCAAGCCATTTAAAGTTCAAAGCAAGTACGGGGAAAGGGGGTGCAGTGGCGCAACCACAGGGGCTTGTCAAGTTCAGAGCCGTAGCTAGGGGGCGGCGGGAGTTGGCCCTGGGCGCCGAACGATCTAAATGAAAAAATGTAAAAGAGAATGCCATGGCGCCCTATGAAATTTTTTGTGCCATAAGAAATCAATATCATTTTCAGTTTGCGAAAGTTCGAATCTAAAAATTTTCTTGCTCGCTTCTCTCGCAGTTTTATTGTTTTCTTTAATGCATTGTAAATTACCAGAGAGAGAAGTTATAATTACTAAGTACTTCAGACTCTTGCTGCTAAACAGTTTTGTCTTAAATGCGTAAACATAATTGTTTGGAGGAAAAGGAATGCAGCCACATTTCAGAGACAATTTATTTATTCGTTATAGTGCCTCTATTTTACTGCATTATATATACATATGTGTGTGTGTGTGTGTGCGCGCGCGGGTATATATATATCCATCAATGCAATGAAACTAAAACAGTGAGATAAAGTGAGATTTTTCTTTCCCGACTGAACTTTCATCACTACAGGAACAATGGGACGCAGTGACGTAAAGGTGCATCGTACAGAAAAGGTAATACTGTAGAGTGGGCGAAGCGAGCCGGAAATATTTTAGATAATTCATTTACCGATACCAGCTGATATTATCCCGCCGTTTTGGTCTTTCACAGTGTCCTCAAAAATGTCACGTGACACTTTCGCGGAGTCCAATTATCCTGGAAATTATACAAAATTCAAACTTTCCTTTCATTTTGCATCAATTTTGCATGAAAACTGTATTGTTATTACATAACTTCTCTTTTAATATTCTGATGTATTCTTGAATATTTTAAACCAAATTTCTTGCTAAGTTGAGAAGGATATTTGCACACTAATACTGATCAATATTTTGAAAAGGGGTGTAAGGGGTGACCTTCTACGTAGTACACCCAATTGTCAACCTCACTTCCACGTATACTACTTTTCCGGATTCTCTGGAGTAGCGACGCGCAGAGGGGAAAGCTTGTGGGTGGGGAAGGGTGCGGGATGAAAGCAACGAAGTGCTGCGCGGTGTAACCGCCGTAAAGCTAAACGCTTTCTGCTGCCAATTTCTTCTTTTATTCTTAACAATGGCCAGTGTATTGTTTTACACAAATAACAAAATAATATTGCACGTTTATTTGTCTTTTGATGCTACGAAGAACAGAAAAAAATTTAAACAAATTTAAACATACATTTTCAAAAAAAAAAACATGCAAATAACCACAAACTATGAAACATCATGTATCAAAATGTGTTTTAAACAAGTCTGAAAAACATGTTTAAAACACTTTGTTTTAAACGTTTTAAACATTTGTAAAAAAAAACAAAGCCATGTGTTTTAAACTTTTCAAACAAGTTGTTCTCGAACACATTCAACACTATGCGGCGCTTTCCTGAATGCAGAGTTCCCCTAGACTTGCGAGCTGACATGTTTACTACGGAGCTACTGGACCGCGAATGAGCAGTCAAGTCGCCCCATCCCGTGGATGCCCCTCCCCTCCGCATGTTCATTGGACGAGGCGCACATCCTTCAATATGCGCCAAGAACGCGTTCGCGTTCTCTTACTCCAGAGAATCCGGGAAAGGAATATAGTACATCCTGGACTGCATTTTGACTAACCAGGCTCTGCCGACTGGCCCTATGATCAGTATAATTTTGTGTGTGGCTTCCTGTGTTTTGTCGCTATATGTGCTGAGTGCCTCTTTACAGACTCAGCTTTTAACCGGTCAGAAAATTTTAAGATTTTAGTTACAGCACGGCATTACAGTTATGCTATTTTAGTTATGGTACGGTGATGGACCCCGTATAGCGTGACGGGTGCAAAATAGCCTCAGTGCTGACGCACTCAGAATTTTAAATCCACAATCAAATGAAATCAATATTTTGAAAAAACTTTCAATTGATTGATTTGGTGTTTTAAGTCCACTTTATGCACAGTAAGGCTAATAGGGACTGGGCCTACAGTTTAAAGTGAGATTCGAACCACTATGTGCCTCCACCGGGTATTGAACCCGGGACACCTTGATTACAAGGCGACGACGCTACCACTGCGCCATCGGAAAGGCCCAGAAAAAAATTAATTGTTGCAATTCTAAAGTATTAATATCGGTAAGAGTATCGGAATTGTTTGAAAATGGTATCGGCTGAGCCCTAATTATTATTATTGTAAATTGACAATATTCATTTATTACTAATAGGGCGCGAAAATTTCCACATTGCCTCGCAACTTTTCTTTTCCGACTATTTAATTTTTTGGTCGATCGGCAGCTTGAGCGACCGCCCCGCTCCCCGTAGATATCGACTATTGTAAATTTAGAAAATTATTTTTACCTTCTATTTAGATTGTACATGTACCTTTATTTAATGGCCTTGTTGGTACAATGGCCATTTATTTAATGGCCTCAGTTAGAACCCACGTGCCAGACTTGATTTGAACCCCGAACCCTCGCGTTGGCGTTAATTTCTCCGATAACGCAAGTGCCAGATGAACTTTGAGTTTCTTGTTACTGGTATGAACGTAAGTGGTTGTGTCTCATCAGCAGGAAAAAGGTTATTTTAATTGAAATATCTGTTCGTTCGACAAGTTGCTTCAATCTTGATTGGTTACAAACAGTATATTTTAATTGGTTGAGGGTTAAGACTTACTAAGTGGTTAATGGGTAGCACATGGTCATCGCGTCGAATCCCATTGCCGCTGTTTCATGGCTTTCGAGACCGGAGTCCGCGACTGTTTCTTACATGTTGCTTCCGAGTTGTCCTCACGATGCTGTATCAAAACCCAAATTTTTCGAGCTCTTACCAGGAATCGAACCCAATTTTCCCAACTGCACGGTAGCTCCTGTGTGAGAGATTTAATTGATTGAGTTGGTGTTTTAAGTCCACTTTATGCACACTAAGGCTAATCGGGACTGGGACTTCAGTTTAAAATGGAATCCGAAGCTCTATGTGCCCCTACCGGGTATTGAACCCGGCGGCACACCTTGATTACAAGACAATGACGCTACCATTACACCATCGGGGAGGCCTCTCTGTGAGAGAATATGTATGGGCTCTTTGTCTCGTATGCATACAATTTGGCAACTTGCTGTATATAATTGTTATTTATAAAATCTCAAAGTAACGCACATATAGGCTACTGGGGGAGGAGGGACAAGGGAAGTTTGTCTTCTATTGGCAGACAAGGCATAGCGCGTGGACAAAAAGTGGCAAAAAGTTTGGGGGTAACTGCTACCTTGGCCGCATAATCGACGCCACTGACAAGGAACTATTATTATTATTATTATTATGTAGTTGAACTACGATAGTCCTGTTGTTCAGGATTCCCGCGGGGACACGGGTTTGATTCCGTGGTGGGTGATGTAAGATCGGAACTTTTACGGCCTAAAGCGGCTCTGCGGTTCATCCAGTCTAGAATAAATGGTAAAATGGCCGAGATCGAGAGTGTGTGAGGCCTACCTATGCACCCCCTTCTCCGAATATGTAATCTTCATGGTACAGTGCAATAGGGCAAGGGGGACTTTACCGTTTACTATTCTGTAGAGTACAACATCTAACATACAAAATAATATAATTTATATATTTCATGTAGACTTTAAGAATGGACTCTTGTAAGTGATCCTGGTACGTTTTTGTTCGAATCCTACATTAAACTATAATTAGGGACGTGAAGTTTTCGTTTTAACGACAACACCGAAAAGTTTAGGAAAGCAAAGTAAAGTGTTTAAAATGTATTTGAGTGGGTAAAGGAGGCAAGTTTTCTTTGTTTCGGGTTCGCGAAATAACGCGAATTTCGCCATTTTGCAGAATAACACCGAATTTTGCACTTTAACGCGAAAAACGCCGCGAAATATGCAATTTAAACTGGGGATAACACTTAATTTGCTCGAAAATAACTACCTGAAGCGCTATGAGATCTATCATTTCTAGTCTAGTTGATGAGAGTTCGATTCAAAAGAGATTGTCATGCTTCATTTATTGCAGTTTGGCGCAGAAATGACTGACAGTGGTTTGGCCTCGTCCTGAAATACAATTCGCTGCGGGGATCTTTCCAAAAGGGAAGTTTCGTAGGAGCGGAAACATTTTCAGATAGAAAAACCTGAGTAGGTTAGCGGTGTGGGTGTACAGTATATGTGTATTTTGAGGTCGGAGGGGGGAATTTGGCTTCGTTAGGGAAATTTCAGTCAGTCAGAATCACTGAAGCTGCATGGTTTGTGCTTCGTCTTGAATTTCCATTTCCGTCTGTGGTGTACTTCGAAGCATCCGAAAGCCAGCAGTAAATACGTTAGTTGCTTTCTGAAAGACTTTATGCTTCAGATAGTGAAACAAAGTGGCAACTTTCTGTCGTTGAAGGCTTCGAGAAGCCTAAAAAAAGGAAAGAAGGCAAGGAGTACATCACACTTCGAACTGTGGAAGACTTTGTTAAAGCAATTATTTCACTTCCATGCACTGGAGTGAATAGAAAAAGAAAAATGCTATCTTTCATTAGAAGTGCGTTTTGCGTAGGAAGTGTTGTGAGTGAATACTCTGATATGTGGAAAATCATCAATGTTATTGTAAACTGAAAAGAGAATTTAAGACAACATTTTTTGAAAATTTTATTCTTGGAGAGTGACAAGCAATAAATTTGGTCATTTCTCACAAAAGTAAGCCTTAAATTTAGTTATTTTTGTCATTAAAACTAAAGTTTTCCTAAATTTTCCAGAACTAAAGCAATGTGAAAATTTTATGCACAGAAGAAACAGCAAAAACGCGTGTAAAATAACATCGATTTTAAATTAATAACACCGAATTTTGCCCTAAACCGCGAAAAGTAACACTGAAATTTAGGGAAAAATAAAACTAAAACTTCACGTTACTAACTATTAGTCCAGTCCCCGTTAACGTGCATGAATAGGGATAGACAAGAAAATAACGGTAAAATCACTTATTATCGCCTGATTTTATGCATTGGTAATTTTCTTATCTTACATCTCTATTCTTCCACTTTCGGCTAATCGCGACAATGACGAAGAACTGGTGATTACATGAAACTGATGAAGGGACAGTGACAGGACAGGACTCGAACCATTAATCTGAAGTAGTGAGATGATGTGCCGGTCACCGATTGATTGGTTCATCGATTTGTTGTTTAAAGTCCACTTTATGCACAGTAAGGCTAATCGGAACTGGACCTACAGTTTAAAGTGGGATCAGTGTTGCCACATGAAGAGAAATTTCCCTTTTGCAGGGAAATTCGGACCCAAATTTTAGCCAAAAGGGAAAAGGGAATTTCGATGAAAAATGCCACAATTTCAGGGCAATTTTAAGACATCTGACTACATTATTACAGTTAATGGTAAGTTCCAGTTTCATATTCACATTTTCATTGTTTCTGTTCTTTTTTCTGATCCCTTGAATATAGCTTGTATATATTTATATTTCTGTTAAGTACATCTCTTTTCTGCACCTTCGGATAATAGTAACGATGAAGATTAACGATTAAATGGATTCCTTACCAGGATCCAAACCTGGGACATCTGATCAGGAAGCGATGAAAGTGACATGCATGTAAAAAATTTAACATTTTTTTATTCACATGGACATGAACCAACGGAAATACTAGTACTACTGCTTCCAGCACCACTAATAATAATAATAATAATAATTACAACTACTGCTACTACTACTAATAATTCTTCTTATTATTATTATATGATTTGCTTAGGTGAAGGGAAAAATTGGTCCAAAAAGGGAAATTTTACTCCTTGGAAAGGGAAATTGTACCCTCATATTGTGGCAACACTGAGTGGGATCCGAACCACATGTGCCTCTACCGGGTATCTAACCCGTGACCCCTTGATTACAAGGCGACGACGCTACCACTGCGCCATCGGGGAAGTCCTGGGTCGGCGGCGGCGCACTCTGCTACCCTTTCTTCCAAAGGGTTGTTTCGTCAGAGCACTCCACATTGTGTTTGGAAGTTATCAAACAAGGGTTATCGCCAGCTACTCAGGGTCACGTGACATCTTCATTCTCTTCTCTCTCATTCGTACTTTGGATGCGCAACTGTCCGCTTTGCTTCCTGTTCCTGTTCTTGATTAAAAGTGAAGGCAGTGAAGATTAGCGACGATACTCTCATAGTAACTCACAAAAGGCTGTAGTTGAGTTCATAGACAGGCTAATCGGTACTGGACCTACAGTCAGGGTTGTTGGAGGTCAATCCTTAAACTGATTAGGAAAACGTTTCCTGGAACGTATTTAAATTAATCCGAAAAAAAGTTCCTGTACCGTATTTACATTTATCGTGAAAGGAGGTTCCTGGACCGGATTGAAATGTATCCGAAAAAAAAGGATCTTTACGGTCCAGAACCCAGTTCCTGGACCTTTAACAACCCTACCTACAGGGTGGGAAATAACCTTTTGCTAGGGGTCCACAGTAAAATGTAACAACAATTAAGAAATTACGGTAATACCAAATGTTTACTATGACAATTGTGGTTACAAAAACAAAATTAAAAGTTAGTATGCCCGCCGTTTGCTTCTCTCACAGCACGAAGACGATCAGGGTAGGAGCTCAGAAGATTCGCAAACAGTCCGTATTCCATTCCATGTCACGGAGGACTTGTTCCAGATGTGCAAGGAGTGTTGCCCGGGAATAGCGGTCCGGTCCGCGTTCCCCTATCATCAAGGACTCAACTGCGTCCTTCAGAATAGCCCCAAAGTGCTCCGCTGCATTCAGGCCCGGTGATGCACCCGGCCATTGCTGCTGAAGTAGTCAATGCCACTTCGCCGAAGAAGGTCTTGGGTAGCATTTGCCTTGAAGCAAGGTGCTTTGTCGTGAACTAACTTTTAATTTTGTTTTTGTAACCACAATTGTCGTAGTAAACATTTGGTATTACCATAATTTCTTAATTGTTGTTACTTTTTCCTGCAGACCCCTAGCAAAAGGTTGTTTCCCACCCTGTACAGTTGGGACCGAACCACTATGTGCCTCCACTGGTTACGAATCCAGGATCCCTTGATTCAGTGGCGGATCCAGATGATACAGTTGGGAGGGGTGAATTCAGCCGTGTACCTCACTTCACCGAGAATCAATTCTAACATACATTTGCACTGTTTTATGTAAACATTATATAATACTGTAAACAGGAAAAAAGGTGGACTTCAATCAGGCTTTTAAAAAATTGTCGAGTCTGTTATACTTGGTGATAAATGACAGAACATTTGAGTCTTCAAAAATATTAGGCAGTTGGGTGGTGCGATCACCTCTTCCGCCCCCCTCCCCGTCGATCCACGCCTGAGACTCTCGACTCACGATTGAGATCGGGCAAAAACTAATGTCGACCTCTGTTAATGGGGTAATTAGCCTCCACTGCTAATTACCCATTTTACAACTTTTTATTGTGCGCTCGGAAGAGTTTAACGTTTACGGTTGTTGAGTCTTCAAAACGTCGGAAATGGCTCATTTGTCAAATTAGCAGTTTCACTAAGAACACGTAATTTTAACCGGTTTCCGTATATTGCAATTATATGTTAGGTCTACTACCATATTAACATCAGTACACGTTATAAACTCCATGTGATATATGAATTTCAGCGGTAGATATTGTCTGTACATAATTGATCCCCCGAGTGAATGAGGAAGAATTATTGTCTGGTAATAAAGATACTCCGGGTTCGAAAAACACTGGGCTTAAATTCCCAATTAAGTTTGAGGTCCTATCCCGATTGGGCTGCCTGAGCATAAAGTTAGGCACAACTTCACAGATGAGGAACTTGTCTTGTCTCAAGTTGCAAACTCCTGTCTCCTCGTCTTGTTTCAAGTCTAGAAATGATATACAACCTTTGTCAGAAAAGTTCCAGGACTGATTCTTTTATTCCTTACCCGTAATATTCAAACACAAGAAATGGGTGTTATTCGTCACCTGATATGTCACCTGATAGAAATGGCTTTGGACGTGTTTGCATGTAAACACACTAGGTGGCAGGGCTGTGCTTAGCAGCCCACTGTTTGGCTTGTTTGCGCATTTAGTTGGAAGTTACACAAGTGTCGTGATGGACGTGCATTCCGAGCAGAGAGTTAACATTAAGTTTTGTGTTAAGGTGGGAAACCCCTAGTGAAACATGGAATATGATACAGCAAGCATTTGGTGACAAGGCATTATCGAGTAGCCGTATCTTTGAATGGCACAAAAGGTTTCGGAAAGGCAGAGATTCTGTGCAAGATGATCCAAAGACAATGTTGATCCCATTTTTTCATGCTAAAGGTTTGGTGCACCATGAATATCTGCCTGAAGGACAAACGATAAACAAAAACCTTTATATTGACGTCCTGAAACATTTGCGTCAAGCAATTCTGCGGCGCCGTTCTGATTTGTGTGCATCTGGGCAGTGTTCTTATGGCACGACAATGCAAGGCCACATACTGCTATATCTGGAATATCTGGTCAAGCATCGTATCTCTGCTTTACCACATCCCCCATATTTACCCGACCAGTTACCGTGTGATTATTTTTTGCCTTCTCCCCGTGTGCAAACACCGCTGGAAGGGAAGGGCCATGAAGATATTGGTAGCAATCCAATCGGTTTTGTGACAGATGTGCTGAGAAGCATCCTAGATGAAGCTTTCCCTGCTTGCTTCCATGGTGTCCAGAAACGGTGGCAGCTGTGTATAGATAGCCGAGAGGACTATTTTGACAAAACCTAGGACCATTAGTTTCTAAGTTGAATAAATTCTTTTTTACGAGCTCAGTCCTAGAACTTTTCTGACAAAGGTTGTACACCAAAAATTAGAAGTGTTATACAAATTAACTAAAAACACAAGTTTTTGTACATAAAGGAACACGTATCTGTATCAGATAGTCCTTCCCTTAGCCCTACGCCTGTCTCCGTGGTGGAGTGGTTAGCACTGCGCACTTCGATGCCAGGAGTCCCGGGTTAGAATCCCGGCATCGGTGTACCTTGTGAGTGTTCCTTCAACAATTTCATCATATCATCACTCATCCTCATCCTCGCGATTAACCATAAGTGGCAGATGTGCGAAGTTAAATGTACCAAGTCAATCAATCGACCTTAAAACTGCGTAGAAAATTATGCGAAAAAACGCGGGCTCGACCAGGTCTGTGGCATACAGTGCCATTGCTCTTCCGCATGAGTGAAACAAAAAAAAAATCAGGCGAAACCAGGACTGGCTCGGTAGCTCAGTTTGTAGATCAATGGCACGGTGTGCAGGAGACCAGGGGCTCGAGTCCTGGTCGAACCTGCATATCTCATTGGAATTTCTACTTAGTACATCCCCAATGTGCTTGAATAAGTAGCATAGTAAATCAAATTTTGACTTAGCTGGAATGTTTACTTTCTAATTTATCGACGTCTAAATCAACAGGAGACTTTCAGGACACCCTGTCTCGATTTTGTTTTGATTTTACAGACGTTTCTCTCGTTGTCGATCTTGCCTCGACAAGTCTCGATTTTTAATTCCCGAATGAAACCGAGACTCTACTGTTCGGCCACGGAAGACGGGCCTAGCTCGAGTGAACGAATCCAAACACGAAAGGGAAGAAGTTGCATGAAATTACACTGTAAATTTCAGATCAGTATTTCTCTTGTATGAGTTTAGTTGTTATCGCTCGATATACTTTATATATATATATATATATATATATATATATATATATATATATATATATTATGACTGCCATAGCTAATCTAACAAGCCCTCTAGTAGTGGAAGAAAGGAAATTTCAGCGTTTCACTTATACCCATCACCCCTATGTTGCCAGTGGACTGATCTATTGAGCGCATGCGCACTTCCGTCGTTGGTCGCGACTAACGCGTAGATAAGCGAAGTAGGCCTACATAATACTACATTCATTCATTCATTATTTATTGGATTTAGCTGTTATACCAGATCTGCACCAAGTATCCTAAAAAAATAAGTCATACACTGTACAAAAAAAAGGTAAAGTGCTCCACTGTGGTTAGCACCACGCCATGAAGGCGTATAGGGGGTGTGGGGGTAACCCCCCACACTTTCTTGATCCGGTCGTGAGTGGGGGTGATGTGATCAGCATCACGCCCCTGACCGCCTTTACCCCCCAGGTACCCATGTTATTCGACGCTGGGCCGCTACCAACATGCAACATAATATTGTTAACACTGTTAAGCCTTGCTTCCATGTTAATAAAACATTAAAATACTGTGTATTGGTCAGTATTTTAATGTTTTAATAATATTGTTACATCAAATTACAGATTTTGAATATACACTGCTCGCCATTAAAATTGCAACACCCAGAAAGAAATGAGATAGAAACACGAAACTTGGCAAATATGTAGTTCACAATAAGATAAGAAAATGATTACAGTTAGAGCTCGGTGGTGTGACATGTGACACGTAGAACATGGTTGCATAACCCCAAGGAGCTAGTAGCGTGTACAGCCTCCACGGGCGGCAATAACTGCTGCAACACGGCGAGGCATGGACAGAATGAGTCAAGTCTATCGATGTCTGCTTGCGTTATGGCGTCCCAAGCGGCTTCCACACGGTGCCAGAGGTCTTCAACATTACGTGCCGGAAACCTGAGTTGGGCCAGCCGGCGACCCACCATGGACCAGACATGTTCAATTGGCGACATATCCGGCGAACGTGCTGGCCAAGGAAGCAGGGGCACGTGGTTAGCTTCCAGAAATGCGAGGGCATTCCTTGCAACATGGGGGCGAGCGTTATCCTGTTGAAAAGTGGCATTATGCAGTGCATGGATTAATGGGACAGCAACAGGGGTGAGAACCTGTGTGATGTACCGTTGGCTGTTCAATGTCCCTTGAATGCGTACGAGACGCGAACGAACACCTATGGCGATGGCACCCCATACCATGATACCCAATGAAGGCCCTGTGTGATGATGTATGATGCAGGCGTCATAAAGCCTAGTGCCACAGTGCCGCCACACGCGTGTACGTCCATCATGTGGTTGTATACAGAAGCGGGATTCATCAGAGAACACTACAGCATTCCACTCCGCCATCCATGCACGACGGTGTTGGCACCATCTCAGACGCAAACGCCTATGCTCTAGCATCAGAGGAATCCGCAACAGTGGGCGCCGGGGAAAAAATCCCCGGTTCGCCAAACGACGAAGCACGGTTCGTGGGGACACTGGACGTTGTAAAACATCCCGTACTTCATGCGCAATCCGCGTTGACGTGGCCGTTCTGTCTGTAAGGGCCATGCATATCAGACGTCTGTCCTCTCGTTCCGTCGTCCGACGCGGACGTTGTGAACCTCTACGTCGGTCTACAGTGCCTTCCTGGACCCACTGGTTCCATACACGAATCACTGTGGATGCATTCCGTCCTACACGGTAGGATAATCCGCATTCACGGTATGCAACAATTCGGCCGCGATCGAACTGGGAAACCTGCTGGAATCGCTGCCGTATTCGACGACGTGGCATTGCTAACCGATTTTAACACACTACACTCACGACCATGCACTTTCACTGCTCTTCTGCACCTATAGCCTGACAAGTTAAGTCCCGATATGCGCAGATCGCTGCGGAGCACTTCCTATGACGTCATCCTCCCCACCACTCTTCTACTCACTGGTCTGGCGTTGAGAGTACCAGTGGTGCCAACTCAGCAAAATTAATCTAAAACAAATATGACAAACAATTTTCACTGTTTAGCGTGACGGTGCATGCAGGCTCCTATTATATCAGTGGTTCATTTTATTTAATCCGGCCTTTGAAAATGCGTGCGGTGCGCCGATCGTAAACTGTAGTATTACGCACGTGCGTTAAGGTTTATAACGAAGAGAAACTACAGGGCGAATGACTTCATTTTCTGAATGCGACATCGAGCAGTGGCCTGTTTTTTTGTTGTTTTTTTAAACCGACCGAGTGGGGTGGTGGTTCGTTTGTTTATCGTACAACAATCACTACGAGAAGGCAATCTGATAACACGCTTGCCTGTGTTCTTTTCTAAAGCATTGAAATGTTCTTGCTCTTTACTCTTGGCTGCAAGATTCTTACTTTGAAAGAGATGGACTTATGGACGAGCGTGTAGATGAAGTGAAGCCGATTCAGACACGGACACAGATTCATCGGTAGACACAGACTCGGATGAGTGGGAGAGTGAAACTGAAGAATGAGAACTGGAAAACATTTAGAAGGTGAGCTCAGTTCTATCGTTTATATATTTTTCATTTTTCTATCGTTTTATTTCATACATTTCTTATGCTGGTAAGAAATATCCCTAATACGTATAACTTAATTCATTTAAGGTTTAAAGGGAAAATATCAAAATGTATTTAGAATTTAGCGCAATCAATAGGTAGGGTAGGTGCCTTTCACATTCAAATTTCGTTGAAAATTCTCAGAGGATTCAGCTCCCTCCAGTTTGCAACACTGCGAATTAAAGTCGCTGCAGACAATGGAGTGGGGAAATGTGATGTGAGGTGCGCAAACAATGGATTGCAGCGTCTTGTTTTTAAACTTGTCAAGTTATATCTGACCTGCTACAGGTACCACTTACCAGATGGCGTAGCACATGACGCATGACGGCCTTGAACACCTAATCATTTCCTTCTGCACCTCTCCTCTACACACTGTGCACATTTCGTCCGATTCCGATTACTCCTTCTGGGTGTTGCATTTTTAATGGCGAGCAGTTTATATACAAGTAGTTTCTATATGTCTACCTTAATATCATGAAAAAATCTAATCGGGAGACATATTATATATATATTTTTTATTAGATTCTTGAATAAGATGTCCCTTTGATTGGCATAGAGTGGACATTGAAATATAACATGATGAGCATCTTCCTGATCTAGATTGCACTTGCACACAGGTGAATTACTAAATTAATTTTATATAAATTGTGATTTAATCTTATGTGACCTGATCTCAATCTTAGTATTACATTTAAAAACTTTCTGGGATGTATAAAACCACGGAGACTTACTGTTTACATTTAGTAAATTTTTGTATGAATGACCCATATATCATAACATAAATTTTTGTTTAACCCATATCTCCTAATCTTGTTGAATTTTGATTTTAACTCTTGGTAACAAATCTGTGTATGATAATAATATATTCGTCCTGTGATCCATTATTCTTGCTTCTTTAGCATTTTTATCTGCCAGTTCAGTATAATGGAACCCTGAATGGGCTGGTATATATGCAAATTGAATTATCCTTCCCTCTGTTTCAAATTTCCTTGCAATTTGTTTCTCCATGGTGGTTTTTGAAACAATACTCCATTCTTGCTTTTCGGTATCTCGTTGCATGGCAACCATGATTTCATTGCATCCGAAATTCGGAACGTGAAATACTGCATTTAGATGAAATAAATATGTCTTTGAACAATATGAATCAGCAAAGGAATATTTGTTCAGAGTCTACCAAGTGTATAGTGACGACAATCACCTCACAAGAAGCGGTAATGTTCCAATAGCATTTTAGTTAAATCTCAGGCCAATGGTGGAGAGTGTTGGGAAATTCACCAGTTTTATATAATATTAATATTTTTTCTAGCTAATATTATTATTAATAGGCCCTCACACCAAAGCAAGAACTTTATTTCGCGCGCTGAGTCAGTGTCGGCGCCAAAGGGGGCAAGTGGGCGAACGACCTCACCCCGCCCCCTCCCCCCAGTCAGCTGCCAGAAAACAAGGAATAGATCTTATAACCAGTGTTGCCACAATGTGAGGACACAATTTCCCTTTCCAAGGGGTAAAATTTCCCTTTTTGGACCAATTTTTCCCTTCACCTAAGCAAATCATATAATAATAATAAGAAGAATTATTAGTAGTAGTAGCAGTAGTTGTAATTATTATTATTATTATTAGTGGTGGTGGAAGCAGTAGTACTAGTATTTCCGTTGGTTCACGTCCATGTGAATAAAAAAATGTTAAATTTTTCACATACATGTCACTTTCATCGCTTCCTGATCAGATGTCCCAGGTTTGGATCCTGGTAAGGAATCCATTTAATCGTTAATCCTCATCGTTACTATTATCCGAAGGTGCAGAAAAGAGATGTACTTAACAGAAATATAAATATATACAAGCTATATTCAAGGGATCAGAAAAAAGAACAGAAAAATGAAAATATGAATATGAAACTAAACTTAATATAAACTGTAATAATGTAGTCACATGTCTTAAAAATTCCCTGAAATTGTGGTATTCTTAATCGAAATTCCCTTTTCCCTTCTGGCTAAAATTTTGGTCCGAATTTCCCTGCAAAAGGGAAATTTCCCTTCATGTGGCAACACTGCTTATAGCACAAATATCCATTTTTTCTATAGTTTTTAGCAGTGGCGGAGATTTGGGGGGGCGAGTGTGTCAAATCCCCCCTCACGTTTTGCCACTTTTGCCCCCCGCACTATGCTAAACCTTATGTACAGTCAACGGCAAAGATAATGGTAGGCAAATTGTCCACCGCTATTTTCATTACATTTTATTGTACGTACATCTTGTGTTGTTTTAAAGAATGAAACTATGTTGGTTCGAAGCAGGCATTGTTCTTTGCTTATTGAAGTCATTATTTCAATTCATTGTCATATCGTGTAATTCAGACCAAATGAAAATGGTAGTGGACAATTTGCCTACTGTTTCTTTCGCCGTTGGGTGTACAAGGGAAATTAGACTGCCCTTGTGTCCCTAGTTATGGCACCTTGCCCCCCCAGTTTCGGTACCCAATCTCCGCCACTGTTTTTAGGAGTATATTAAATGCGTGTCTCAGTAAAATATTGCACCCCCGGTTTCGTCGCTTATTTTTTCACTTCCTTGAATGTTTCTGCGCGAGGGCCCACACACTTCCAGGTACGCCCCTGATTAACTCCCCCACCCTCTGCCCTAGGATACAAGAGCCCCTGAGATCCGATCAAGATCACAGATTCTGCCATAGAAAGGAGTATTCAAATAAGGAAATAATTACGAATAATTAATCTCACTGTTTAGTATTTCAAAGTTTTTCTTGATAGCCTGGGGCATTCGGGTCACTTTTGCACGAGTATAAAATCTAAAAGAAAAACAACAACAAAGTCGTGTGTTATCTTCATTGGCAGTTTTATTGTTCCTGAGAATATGACGACGGGGAAATTCACCGTACGGATTCAAGATGGAGGTTATTCCTCCCAATGTTTGCCTTTGTTTTCAAAGAACGTCGCGCACTTGGCTGCCTTCCTTGAGATAGGGAACCAGTCGAAGCCTGTCAGGAGATTTTGGTTCCATAAGCCAACATTCGGCACCGAGCATGAGCGTCGCCTTGAAATTTTGTAGGGGGTCGGGGGCAGGCCATCGATAAAACTCGAACAATAGAAATAATAATAATAATGGTTATGATTTTTATCGTACAATAGTAACCATTATAAACTAAAAAATAAGGCAATTTTATTTCAAATTTATCATCATCATCATCTTTATGATATCCTTGGAGAGATTTTACTACTCAATCCGCCAGATGAGCGAAGATCAAACACAACTGTCTCCTTTTTGTTGTAGTTGTTTTTTTTACATTTCATATAATTGATTGATTGATTGATTTGGTGTTTTAAGTCAACTTTATGCACAGTAAGGCTAATCGGGACTGGACCTACAGTTTTAAGTAGAATCCGAACTACCATGTGCCTCCCCCGGGTATCGAACCCGGGACCCCTTGATTACAAGGCGAAGACGCTACCACTGCTCTATAGGGAAGGCCAATATTTCATATAATTAGTGCATTGAAATGCATAGTTATGATATTTTGTTATTAACTTTTACACGCCTCATTCAAGAGAAAGTTTTAAAAGTTATGGACAATTTTAGTTAGTGTTTACGTTGTGTGACTTCTCCAAGGGGAAAAAAAACTTATTTTTTGGAATTTTGAAACAAATGAAGCCAGTTTTTCTTTGGTTTAAATCAAGGGCGCCCACAGAGGGGCACTTGTCTGCCCCCCTGAGACATCTAGGAAGACTTCATTTAATTCGTATAGTGAATTAATTTTAGCGTGAAAACATGGACAAGGTGAGCCACGAAAGACAGCAGATTAAGTTGTTTCTGATATTTGCATCGTGGAAATGTACAAAAAGACAAATAATTGTTCATCAACAAATTGATATACCCTATCCCAGCTAACTGTAGAGCAGGGCCGCGGATATCGGCAGAGGAGGAGGAGGAAAATCGAGTTGTGAAAGCGCAGTGTTGCCAACCGTACGGTCCAGACCTTAGTCCGTACGGTAAATGCACGGCTTGTCAAAATTTGCCCTTGCAGTTTTATCCCTAATATTTCCCTAAGAAATTCTTAAACCAATCGTACGGTCCTGGAGACAAAAATACGGTCCGTTTGCCATGTGCGTTCGGTATTATCCTTTCCAAAGTTTGCAACGCTGCATAGCGAAGGAGGAAATCGGGTAACTCCCGTCGCCATTACACAATCTCGTTTCTCTCACTGTTCATTGGTGGAGCCGTCTCGCGTCAATACTTGCGCAGGGACTTGTTCTCGTTCGCCTGGTCTACAGTTAGCTGGTACGGAGTTTAGATGTTTATGGAAAGGAAGAAAGTCGAATCCAGTTTCTATTTACAAAGTGGACTCAAGTCTTGAGCACAGATAAACG
This sequence comes from Lepisma saccharinum, assembly GCF_977018435.1. Taxonomy (NCBI): domain Eukaryota; kingdom Metazoa; phylum Arthropoda; class Insecta; order Zygentoma; family Lepismatidae; genus Lepisma; species Lepisma saccharinum. The sequence goes on from NC_139257.1 coordinate 33,993,715, forward strand.
TATTATAGGTCAGTGTCCACTATGTAAACATGTCCACTATGAACTTACAACAACGCCAAGGTATTTTCAATCCAGTTTCGGTTTTATATTTGTAAAACAACAAAAACAATAATAATAATAAAGATAAAACATGAGATTTATAACTGAAGGACAATGTATGAAATAATACCCTGCCTCCCTGTGCTCAAAGTGGAAATTCCTAGCTGCTGCTCAGTTTGAGAGAAGGTATGTGGATGCGTGTATGGATCAACAGGTATAAAATGCAGAGGGTGATGATTGCGCAGTTTTGATTGACTTTTTTTACATTTCTTTATGGTCCTTTTTAGTGTTGTTTCAAATAATTCTATTAGAACATATTTTTAAAGCAGTTGCTTTTATGCTGTGTAATTTTAATTGTGTATCATAACTTCGTCTTGTCAGCATGGCGTTTCTCTGCTACGCGATACACCCAGCTTCTCCTCGAAGTTGATTATCACAAGTGTCCCTGCATAAAGCGGCTCTGGGTGTCACCCAACCTCCAATAATAAGTACTGTGGGGAAATAGGTGGATGGAGGATGGTGCTGATCACATCACCTCCATCATGGCTACTTCATCTGTGCCTCCAGGGAACAGTACAATATTTTTGTATCTTCTAATGTCTTATGCAAAATAAAGTACACAGTAAAATGTCACGGTACGTCAAGAGGAATTAATGTTATTTAGATAAAGGTCTATATATAGGTTGCCATCAATAGGTTGCTTCCATGGATAGACCTTCGACGTATTTCCCCAACAGGGTTAGCGCATGCGCGAAAACAGTTGAATTATCTTCCTTTCCTTTCCGCCAGTTGTGTTCAGGAGAAGGAACACGTTGGAGCCATGCCATCGCGAGCTAAAAATTCAGGTAAGTTTTCTGTTTTCTGACTCAATGTTATAACTCTACACTTGCTCTCTGTAAATGTTTCGCGAGTAATACATCATTTATCAACTTCACACATCAGTGAAGTTAAAGAGCGCTTTTTGTACTACTAAATCCGATATAGGATGTTTCGTTTTAGGCATTGCTTCTGTGCCTTCTAAAGAATCCAAAATGGCGAGGTTGCCATCATTGAACCACTTCGTGTTGCGATGAATGGACCGGTTTGTCCAACGCCTATGCTCATTTACTTGCTAGAGCGTGTGAAGACTTCGAAGATGGCTCACCACCTGGGACAGTGTTTGTCTTTAATCCCGAGAGTAGCTATATCATGAAAGATATTTTCTGCGAGTGGTTGCGCAATTTTATAAAAAGTGTAAATCCAAACGATGAACTCTTTTGTGATGGACATTCTACACACACATCGAAATGGCCAGAGCTAATGGAGTCATTACGTTGGCTCTGTCCAGCCACACAAGTGCAAAGCTCCAGCCACTTGATGTTGCTTTTTTCAAACCTCTATCGACGTACTTCACCATGGAAATAGAAAAGTACCTTAGGGTGCATCCTGATCGAGTTGGGAGTTACAGTTCGCCGATTTATTTGGAAACGCATATGCCAAAGCTGCAAAAATGACTACTGCTTTCGGTGATTTCTAAGCATCGGGACTATGGCCGGTCAACAGGGATGTGTTCCAAGATCACCATTTTGCACCATCTACTACTGTCTTTGAATCCCAGGCTACAACAGAGCACAGTGGAGACGTTACTCCAGAAGAATTTCCAGCAACCAAAATAAGAGTCAACAGCCTCAAACTGGCACCAGATATTGTTCAAGATATGAATGCTGATTTGACTTTTTCAGATTTTTCGTAAGTTTTGTTTTACCTAATTATGTATTTCATTGTGTCTTGTTATCATGTAATAAAACCTAATTCTTTGATACAGTTTTCCTTCTTTTGACAAATGGTCCATTGACGGAAACTCGGTGTCCATTCATGGAGCCCTGTTGCCATCAATGGACTATTTATTACAATTAGATTTTCATTTTTAGAACAATAACAAAAGAATACATCAACATTGTAAATGTGCATGGCTGTTTAGAAAGTGGTATACAAAATACTTCCATATACAGAGTTCAATTTAGGCCAAACCTACTATCGGAAAAACTTAAATATTTTTATGTGGTCCATTGACAGCAACCTTCCCCTATATATATATATATATATATATATATATATATATATATATATATATATATATTCAGTATGACGTTTTAGGGACCTGTATACTTTAGAGGAATAAACTTAGTTATAAGTTTCTTACGTACGCACCAAGTCTAGTACTTGACCTGTTTATGACTCGGAAGTACGTCACAAATACTTGCACTAGGTTACGTGAATGTCAACTTGTAGATTTACAGTGTATCGTGAAGCAAGGTTTTGTTTCTGAAAACTTAACCCAATGCTACTGTGCAAATTCGGGTTACGCAACATAAGAAACGTGTGTAAAGACTAGACGTAATATATTGGACTGATTTTTAACGTTTAAGAAAAGGGTTTCTGAATTTACATAACGCTATTTGCCCTTGCGCACGATGGGTACTATCTCCGACAGCTAGAAAATGAGCTAGGAATGTTTAACTATTCGAAAAGAAAGTCAGGGTAAGATTTCGTTGTACAGAGTGTTCCAAAAGTCACGAGACCTCCTTTTTATATCTATATTGCAGTTCTTCATTGTAAGACTTACCCGTTGAAATAATTTAATTCCCGACATCTCTAACTTGAACAGTTTAATATTCAAATCTATGAAATGGAGGCACATAGTGGTTCGGATCCCACTTTAAACTGTAGGTCCAGTCCCGATTAGCCTGACTGTGCATAAAGTGGACTTTAAAACACTAAATCAACCAAATCAAATCAAATCAAATCTATCAAAACTGAGATATCGAAGTAAACGATACCTCAAAATTTGGCAAAATTATCCAACTGATTGATTTTGTGTTTTAAGTCCAATTTATGCAGAGTAAGGCTAATCGGGACTGGACCTACAGTTTAAAGTGAGATCCGAACTACTATGTGCCTCCACCGGGTATCGAACCGGGACCCCTTGATTACAAGGCGACGACGCTACCACTCCGCCATCGGGGAGGCCTCAATTAGCCAATTAAAGAATACCATTTCAGAGGCATATAATTTAAACTGGAAATACAGAAAGGCTTCAAAAAACTGTTCACAGGCTCGTTTATATAGCATTATTGCTGACAACAATTTTTTACAAAAAACGTAAGTCTGAAATATGCCCTGCAATTTCGGTTTTACACATACTTATAAATTTAGTTGGATCTGGCAACCCTTAGAACACATTTTGTGAATGTCGATACCGGGTGTAATAGAAATTAAGTAGGGTTGCCAGGATTGTTTCTGAAGTTCAATAACGGTTTGTATTTACGATTTAACGATTTTTTATTGCAAGTAGCAAGAACACTGAGGCAACATGGCGACATATGTGAACAACAGCAGTCCATCATCGTCCAACGCTGGTTTAAAGTAAGCTCATTTTATTCGTTGGAAGCGAATACGCCACAAAAAAGACACGCGTGGAAGGGCAGGCTTTTATTGTATCTGCCTGAAGAGATAAGAGATAAGCCGTACAAGAACAAAGAGTTCAAGGCCAATAACAAAATTTCACTTTCACTTTTCTTATCATTCTTCAGAATGAAATGCCTCAAATGTAAAAAAAAATATCATAGTGTGTAGCCAAGACTAAATATGACAGATTTTTTAAAATTAATCTCTATAGCAAATCTAAAAAAAATACTTTTATACTTCATTCTCTCATTGAAAAATCTTTTATACTACAGTCCAGCAGAACTAACTTGAGAGAAATGGCCGCTCTGTGAGTGATGGAACTGCGCTCGAATTGGCTAGAGCGGGGGATTTCCCGCTGTAACGGACCAACGGAAACTCGACAAACTCTAGAGTAGAGTTTGTCGAGTTTCCGTTGGTCCGTTACAGCGGGAAATCCCCCGCTCTAGCCAATTCGAGCGCAGTTCCATCACTCACAGAGCGGCCATTTCTCTCAAGTTAATTCTGCCGGACTGTAGCATAGACCGTTGTAGTTTCTTCTTAATCAACCAAATCCTATTCTCCCCACGCTACCACATGCGTTGAGTGATTGACTCACAATCTCGCCACGGAGGGTCCAGGTTCGAATCCTGGCCTGGAGAATCCTGGAACTTCTATGCAAAATTGAAAATCGACCATTTTGCCACCAAGGCGGGTACAAATATATGAATATAATTACTAATTTGAAAATATTTGTTGTTGTTGCCGATTGCTGGATTTTTTTCCTTCAAAGGAATTCTATTTCTTTTCCTCAAGTAGGGTGGTATAGCAACGTTCACCCTTCCAACAACAATCGCATTTGATAATATTAGTTCACATATTGTTGCATTGTAACAAATAATGTCATATATGTATACTGCACAGTCAGGGGTACCTCAAGGATCCAACCTAGGACCATTGTTTTTCATTCTTTTCATAAATGCTTTACCGTTACATGTTAAACATTCATATTGTTTAATATATGCTGATGATGTAAAGTTATATAAACAAATTAACGAGCCCCAGGATGTTATGAAACTACAAACAGATTTAAACAGCTTACGTGCGTGGACTGTTAAAAGTAACCTTGTACTCAATATCAAGAAATGCTGTTTTATGATAATATCAAATAGAGAACATACCACACATTAATGAGTACTTCATTAATCAGGAAAAACTGAAACAAGTGAAAAGTATTAGAGATCTGGGAGTAATAATTGATTGTAAACTAGGCTTTCATGAACATGCGTACATCTTATATAATAAATAGTGCGTATAGATCTTTGGGTTTACTAATAAGAAACTGTCTCAATTTTAGCATGTACTACTTCTATCAAGCTTCTTTATAGTGCCTTAGTTAGAAGCAAATTAGAATATGCATCTATTGTTTGGTCGCCAATTTACAAAACCAACATAAAACAATAGAACAAGTGCAAAGAAAGTTTTTGAGATATCTATATTACAAGAGGTTCAACATGTCTGCATACGCAAACAGAGTTTCGTATGGCTTTTTACAGCACGAATTCTCATGTGTGACACTCAGCAACAGAGGAGAATTAGGACAACAGATATTTCTTTATAAAATAAAAACTGGGTTGTTTGGTAATAGAGAGTTTCTTCACTAAATATGTTTCAATGCTAGCAAATGTAATTTAAGAAAAAAAAATATTGCTATATAATATCCCTAAAACTGAAAAGTATAAACAATCACCATTAATTAGAATGAGTAGTATGTATAATAGAATAACATCCACAAATCCAAATATTGATTTTAATCTTAACATTTTGGAATATAAAAATGCTATAAAAGCCACACTTAACAGAGGTAGTCACAAATGGTTGATTATTTATTGTATCTATATGTATCCCTATATCCACATATAAATGTGTGTGTATACATAATGTAAATATATGTATGAGATATCCTTTCTCTGTACAAGGCAAATAAATAAATAAATTGGAAGCCTTGTGATTTAGTAGTTGGAAAGAGATGGATCAGAGATCGCTTCAATTGCGTTCGGCCTACATCGTTTATATTTCCGTGTCCCAAAATGCCGAACGCTGGTCGCAGAACCAAACAAGCTTGAATCTGGGAAACTCCTTGTTGCCAAACTTACTGTATTTGCATAGTTTTCTCCCTCGCGCAGTTGTAAATGCGAGGGTCGCTGAAGAGCCCTTTTATGGCCGGCCTCTGTGGCGGAGTGGTTAGCACTGCGCGTTACAGCGCCAGGGTTCTATACCCTATATTATATAGAACACCATTTTGGGAGGGTGTTCTATATAATGTCAGACTGCTCAGACCAGCTATCTGTCACAGTAGTCTGTCCTCTGGAGCAAGCGATCGAAAACAAGTCCACTGCGCAAGTGCTGACTCGAGAGACCTCGACCAATGAACACGCGTGAGGGAAAGGAATTCCAGGAGGGGAAAACGCGAGTGCAGTTACCAGTCGTTTGCAGCAGCGCGCACTGGTCTCATCCGCTCACTCGCTTTCTCCCCTACTCTACCGTCATGCGCGGCGTTGCTCCAGACTCCTGGGACGTAGCGTAACATAACTGTGAGGCTACTACAGAACAATTAATTGCTGCTCAAAATTAAAATATCCCTCCCATAATGACGTCCCAAAAATCTTCAAGGCCATGACCTCGCCTATAAATATTAGCTCAATATCTTACTAGACAGATCGATCATATATAACATGACCTGTATGGTATATACTCACTGGACTGCTCCGAATAATCTACAATGCTGTTTAAAGGCCTAGTTGGTCAACACGGCAGAAGATAAGCATTTAATCAAAAGCGCCTACATAGTCTATAAATAGAAAAATATAGTCCACTGAGAACTCTCCAGCTTATACATTCGTCACGTTTTGGAGGAATGAGTACGATTCAGTGGCGAATCCAGGTTGTGGCGGAGGGGACAGTGTTTTCGCCAGATTGCGTAAAAATGTTAGAATAAATAATTAGCAAGGAGGAAGACGGTCGGAGCGTGGTGCTGATCACATTATATCCACAAATGGCCATGTGATCGTGTGGGACCCTACATCCACGTTCCCCTTATGTCCTCGCGACATGTGGCAGTTTTACAACTTACAATTTGTGGGAGAATAAGGGATATTGTTACTGAGACATAATTCGAAGTTTTGTGAATAGCGCCGACTAAGCCGTAATGTGCAATTTACGGAGTCCAGAGGCGTATATTCGGGGCTACCTAGGCTATCTGCGAAGCCCAGACTCAGTGAATAAAATACAGAAAAAATATCTCTCAGAAAATGTGCATAAAATTGTTCATTTCAATAAGAAGATGAACCTGATTTCTTAGAAGTTGGAAACATTGCCCGCTTTCTTTGAATTCGCGAGACGGCTGGCCCAGCTGGCGGGCAACTCCACGGGGGTGACGGGTAAGCTTGACGGGCTCCGATCAATGTTGCAAACCAATTTTTCCCACCATGTAATTTCCCCAGGATCGGGGAATTGTGGAGTCAAACTGTTACAGGAGAGAGAACAGGGTTGCATATGGCGGGGAAAAAACCCTCTGAACTTCCTCAACAGTCTGGGTCAATGTTGCAAACCAATTTTTCCCAGTATGTAATCTTCCCAGGAATGGGGAATTTTGAAGCCAAATTACCGCGGCCAAAGGGGAAAGTGTCATGTGGCAGGGACAAGAACATCATTGCACGCTTGCAGAGGAGTTGAAAAAGAGGTTGTTGACCTTCAAACAACTAGAGATACAGTGGGGAATAGAAAATTGTTGGCTGAACGGGAATGGTTTACCGAAATGACAAGGACCAGTTCTAGTCTAGATCGCGTCGAGTGGTCTTGGTGCGTGGAATTTATTTAGAGGCAGCGTGTGAATACAGTAGTGAGTGGATTGTATTTTTGTGAATGATATGTGCTGTGTGTTGTGTAGTGAACTGAAATGAGGGACATAATTAACAAGCTGTCTCTTCGGCTTACGAATGACGATAAGCTCCAAATCGTTGTGGATTTTTCTTGTATGTCCACTTTATGATCAGATAAGCTAATGGGGATCGGACCTACAGTTAAAGTGGTATCTAAACCACCATACATCGAACCCGGGACCCCTTAGTTTCAAGACAACGACGTTATTACTGCGCCAACAAGGAGTACCCGAACTTAAAATCGTGAAAATAGGTAGGTTGAAATTTTATTTTTATTCTCGTATATAGGCCTACATAATATTTCATAATATGGGCCTCTCATTTATGCAAATAAGAATGAAATTCTTGAAATCCTTTCCTTAGTGACAGTGTATATTTCCATGTTTTATTTATGAGGTATAAATTTTTAATCCCAGAGTCGCGTCACTTCAACCCGCCACCCCAAATGAGTTAAAAAAAAGCAAAAACACCCCCAACAGCAAATGTTTGTCCATTCGAACACTATGATATGATGCGATAGCCCAGGTTCTTAACCCAGTATACGCCACTGACGGAGTCATTAGTCATCTGTTCAAATACAGCCACGGAGGTCTTAGACTTCAGATCTAATTTTAGACAAGTAACTAATTTTAGCACTGGAACTTCTCTACATTAAGCTAATTTTAATCCACACATATTTCCTTTTGATCCGCAAGACCTGTGCTATTTTTACTATTGATAAGATGTTTGCTCTGATCATCATATTAAATAGCTGATAGTCTATGATCATTCGTGTCAAATTAAATATCAGTGATAAAGCAATAAAATATAGAGAGGGTAGAAAATCATCTTGGCGCCTCATTTGGGACAAAATGTTATTCGTCAGCTGGATATTTTTTTATGGCGACATCGCATGTTAATTTATCCATTGTGATGTCCAGATACCCAATATCTGAATATCGGTCATCCTGATATACGTGTCACATAATTATTACGATATCAAGATCACTGGCGGATGGCAGCTAGTATGATGGGTAGTGCAAACGTGATCAAGAAATCGAAAAATATTCGCTAGCATATGTCACAGAAATCTAATGAAAGAGGTAATATTAATGGAACTTTGTTTACTAAAATTGCAGACAAAAAATCAGAGTTCCTAAGATTGGTTTATTTTACTTGGCATTTGTACTACTTTTGGCTAATCGCGAAGATAAGGATGAGTGAACACTCACAAAGAACACCGATGCCCAGGCCGAGATTCGAACCCGCAATCCCTGGCGTCGTAGCATGCTGTGCGGAGGTCGGCTAGAGTTTCTAGGAAATAAATGCGATTATTAAAATTTCGACGCCTGTCACCTTTACCATTTTTTTGATATTTTTAAATAGAATTGATGTTTAAATCTGGCGTGGGACAGCCAAGTTGTATAACTTTTAATTTAATATCGCATAGTACCTTGGAAAACGGTGTATGTAATAATGCTCTAATCTGACTCATCTTTACTAACTACCCTTCCCTTCACACACCATCGGACACTTTCACTTCACTAAAAAGAAAAACACTGAACAATTAGAGAGACAGAGTCGATTACGGTATTCTCGCCTTGCTTTGTTTATAATTTGCAACCCCAGCACGGCAGACGGTACATCAACGATCGGTGTTACTAACAACTGAAATATGATTATCTGCTAAATGAACTGTAGATCTACAATTTTTAGAATTCAATGCAAGAAATTGAATTATATCTCCAAGTGAAATTCTTATACTGATAGATTTTCCGTGTGATTTTTTACAAATATTAAAGTAAAAAATCCCCTGGTGATGCGAATTCCCTTTAATATTTAGGCAATTCTTTTGTACAGAAAATGTCTTCAATGTTGTCAACGTCAGGTGCAACACATGAGTGTCTGTGTGCGTGAGAGCAAGGGATATATCTTTTCTTAAGGAAGAAGTCGATAACAAAAAAGTCTGGATGGCTCTTTAGACGCATCTATCTAAATGGATATATAAATTTGGGGAAGATATTGCTTTCGCAGGAAAGTATCTTTCTCGCAAATTACTTCTCCAACGAGTATTACAAATCGGTCAGGATTAGTCACTTCTCTGTGAAGTTTGCAACTATGTCAACACAATGCGAAAGCTCTCGCGTCGTGCCAACCGAAAAGGAGCACGGCTGGTTGTCTTATGGCTACCACTGGGCTAGCACCTCCTCGCTCGTTTCCTGTGGAGACTTTTTCATGCCTCCGCGCATGCCTCTGCGCACAGGCCAGACTATGCTGGCCCAGAGCAAGTGAGAGAATTGAGGCGGCCGTAAGGTCGAACGCTTACGAGATTCGAATCTCCTCGTTCTTAAATGTATTAATTTAACTATATTTTGGCAAAGCAAGTACTTTTTCTTTTTCTGAGGGTAGAGCCATGCCACGGCGGCTCTCCTCTTAGAGCCGCCGCTGATCAAAATTATTATTTCACCATTCTTAACACAAACCAACAAAATGTGCAACAACCGGGGATCGAAGCCTGGACTCTTTACTTTCTACATTGTAAAAATAAATCAGTAAGGTGTCAATTTCCGTTGCCATCCAACTATCGTAAAATATGACCAGAACCGTTTACAAAGTATAAACAGCTGTTGCAGTTTCTGTGATTAGTTAATTTTAATTATTATGTATATTTTAAATATTTATATCTGTCTTATCTCTGTGACGGAGTGGTCAGCACAGCGCGCTACGACATTAGGCGTCCCGGCATTGGCTGATTTAGCGGAAGGCACAGGGGCATGTGCCCCCCCAAAAGCCGTGACTAAGTTTTATGAGAAGGAATGACATTGGTAAATACACACGATCAAAAAAAAAAAAAAGTTCGCGCAACATAAAATCCATCCAAACTGCCAGAGAATACAAAGATACAGTTGTAACGGTCGGATTGACCATTACTGGTTTTGGTATATTGTAATAATTAATTGCTGGCCAGCTACAAGGTGTAGGGTTAAGTAATATGTTTCCATGAGTGTACTTTTATGTTATTATTGCATGTAAGTTTATATGCTTATTGGATTGTGCTTTGCTGGATGTTAGATTCCCCTGTTTTTTACCTCCCCGGTTGGGGGAGCTAGCTGTCTTACAAAGGACCGTTGGCAGTGGAATTTTCCAACGCTACGGGGTCCACGTCCACGGACGTTTACCCCGACTATAAAAAGAGCCAGTGGGCTTTAGCAAAAAAACAGTGTTTCGCCATTGATCGACGAAAGAGGAACGTCTCCTCAAGTTTAGTCCACTTATGGTGGCTAAACTGGATATAATAATGTAGCATCTGGTTATGCCAGCCCCTGTTGCTGTCCCAAGTCCCCTTTTAGAAAAAGTTTTGATTATGTGGATATTTCCGTATTTGATTAATTGATGCCCAAAAGAAGGAGTGAAAGCGTAAGGAAACGCATTTGTAACGGAATATCATTTAAGCTGAGGATAGGCCCACCGAGATAGTTATGCTAACTCTGTGGTAAAGGAAGTGCCGATGGTTATGCCATAGGTGCGCATATATATTATTAGAGGTTTGGTAATTTGATCTATGCAAGACACTCACGGAAACGCTATGTAAAATATGTATATATATAACTACGTATAATAAACCAATATATCCTACTAGAATGTTATGATTTAAAGAACTACGGTACTGTCCATTTAACCAGTTGTATATTCACTTGCTGTATATGTGTAAACGAACCAGGGACATAAAAATATAAATTGTTATGTGAAACCCCCCCTTTTTGTAATTCCGGCGCAAATATAATCTGCTCGCTTGGCACCCAGAGTGAGGTGAAAGGAGAGATTGAGGGATTAAGACAGGAAGTAATCCAGAGGGCCGGATAGAAACGAGGGCTAGGGGGGCCGACGCTTTCACACAGTTTAACAGAAATAGGTAACCGCTACTGATCTATTTGACATAGGGTACCATACGTCCCGTTTTGATGGGGACAGTCCCGTTTTGATCGGGACAGTCCCGTTTCAGAGGCGTGACCCGGCCCATATTATTAAAAAGTTACTTTTCGTCCCGTTTTGTAAAAGTATAGGAGTTATCTTGAAAACCAAGTCTAAATTTGTCAGACATTTCATGCTAAAAAAAATATATGTTTTGTGTGTGTTCAGTTATTTGTAGGGTAGTGAATAAGCATACAGTTCCTTTACGGAATTGCAAAAATAATTAAATTTTCTGCGTCTTGACACAAACTCAAAAGAACAATGTAGAGTTGTGTGTTTGATATGTGGGGTAAGGTTTTCGGGGAGATTTATAAACGATTAATGAAGAATAAAGCTGCTCTCAAGAAGATTGGTTCTTTGGCTAAATACTTCTGGCATTATTCAACTTGAGCATAAAGGTTGATCAGAAAGGATGGTTGGTTGATTGATTGATTGATTTGGTTTATTTTACATAGCTTTTCTGCCACTTTTGGCTAATTGCGAAGATGGGAATGAGTGATGATATGATAAAATTGATGAATTGACACTCAAAAACACCCATTCCTAGACCGGGATTCGAACCCGGACCCCTGGCGTCTTAGCACGATGTGCTAACCACTTCGCCACCGATTTCAACTAGATAGGACGAGGGATGCTATGTAAAGCCCATATCACACGGAACTGGATTTCTAGTAGGAATGCCCTAGTTGGCGCTGAACTCACTTTCTAGGTAGACATCATGGCCGCCTGGCTGACTGGTTTGGAGGAATAGGACATGTTCTAATTGCTACTTGCTTTCCTCGACTGGATTCTGTGGAACAGCCAATCAGAGCAAAGTTTCGCCATGTGAAGATAATCTGTGAGTTTGCAAGGGAGCGCTTTTGTCTGTGGTTTCCGAGTGTTACTCCAGCAATGTATAACGTATACAGCATGAAGGCGCGTTGAGTTACACCATCTATGCTGAGTGCACGGTGTTTACATTTGAAACAACTAAAATATTCTTCCATACGTGTAAAGTAAACGTTGTAATGTATGTATTTAAGCGGTGCCATTGTTTTGTACCTAATAACATTTTATACGAAACTTTATTTCTATCGGTTGAATAGTTATGGGCTTTTAAAAATGTGAAGTGATACATTGTTCACATCTCACGCGGCTGCCATTACAACTTCACTCGTGACCTTTAGATGGGAACAAAAGTCTATCGACAAGTACGCTGATAAGTATCGTGTGAGGCGAAAACTAGCAAATGGGTAGCAAGTCCAGCGCCAACTAGGACATACCTACTGGATATCCAGTTCCGTGTGATGCGGGCTTAAGTCATACAAAGATTATAATGATTAATACATTTTGACAATGGGAGATCATATTTCACTTATTGTTTATGATTATCATTTATATGATCCATCCTTTAATAAATAATAACAATAATTTTATGATTAGGACTAACCGACTTTTCAGGGAAGGAAAGGTCGGGGGGTGGGAGTATCTGATCTCCTTGGGATGTCCCGTTTTGGGATAAAAATATTATAAAAATATTATGGTCACCCCAATTTGACATTGCAGTCAGTATGCCACCTCTCAAAACCAAATGTGGGACATCTTGATTACAGGTCCATACGAATAACGTTAATAAATACCAGCAAGAGCAATTTCTTCGATACCAGTTATGTGCCTCCCCTCTTGCATAAATAAGAAAGCCTTACATAAATCGAGTTTCATAACTTTTCCCTGTAGTTTGCACTACGGTAGATTTCTAGACATAAAAATTTTAACAAGATTCCAACAACACCATTGATATGCAAGAAAAATTGAATAGATGAAATAATATTATTTTAAATTTTTTTCTATGTAAGGTAGAAATTTTCGGACTTCGCTAAACATAGAATCTGAGTCTACCTCGGACATTATTTGTTACAGAGAGAGTCTCTTGCATCACTATAGGCACTGTACTGGTTACGTATACCCTGTCCCAGCTAACTGTGGAGCAAAGCCGCGCATAGCGTCAGAGAAAAGAGGGTAATCTATTGGTCAGAGCGAAGCAGAAGACACAGATGGAAAGGCTGGTAACTTCAGTCGCTTTCCTCTTACGTGTTCATTGGTGGAGTCGTCTCACGTCACTACTTGCGCAGAGACTTGTTTTGGTTTGCCTGCTCCAGTTAGCTGGGACAGAGTATAGTTCATTTCTGAAAGTATTTTGTGCATTGTTACAATTGTATTATTGCTCAAAAACAATTGTTTGGCGCTCGACAAACAAATAGGAACCCCTTGAGTAGTGAATGATTTCTTCAATTTCCCGAATCATTAATGTTTCATATTAATTTCCAGAGAGGGGAATTTTAAATGTTATTAAGCAATCTTTGTTCCATAATGACAAGTGGTACGAAACCAACTGTTTGTCACCCCCTTTACCCAGAGACTGTCAGAAAAGGGAGGTAAAATAAACCAAATCAATCCATTAATATTTTACATTTTGACGGCATGTTTAGGCCTACTTCTAATTCTACACTCTTTATCGGGAATCTGTGGAGCAAGGGTAGAGAAGGGGAGCAAAACTGTGCGGCTGGTAGCTGCAGCCGCGTGTTCCCTTCCATGCACTCACGTCCCCTCTCACGCGGTCATTGGATCGATCCCTCGTGAGTCAATACTTGCTCAGAAAGTTGTTTTTGTTCTATTGCTCCAGTGATGCCCGAGACGGACAAGTGCGGAACAGCCGAGAATGGAAAAGTGTATTATGCTCTTCCCAAGTGTTAGTGACTTTGTTTTTCCAGAAGAGGAATAATAACAGCATTAAGAGGAACTTTGGCCGGAGACTGCAAAGGCGGTGTGGGCCAGAAAAGGAAGAACGGAACCATGGAGATATGAAAGGGGAGGAGAGTAGGTGGAACGGTAGGTTCTGGAGCCATCCTTTGGCCTACTTTTTATTTTACGACGTTTTACGCACTAAACTAACCTACAATGAGAGAAAAATGGACAGAAAAAGCTCTGGCATCACTTTTTAAGCTATTTTTTACCTCCTGCAAATCTTGCTCTTATGCTAACTCGTCCTTTGACCTACTTTTGAAATGACTTACGACATTTTCCTATAAGGAGGCTGCCTCCTCTTACTGTAAGGTCCCCCTCAGTGTAATCAACTACAACCTGCTAATAGGCTTCTGCTCTCAGCGTAATCCGTTTTTTACGCACTAAACTAACCTACAATGAGAGAAAAATGGAGAGAAGAAGCTCTGGTATCACTTTTTAAGCTATTTTTTTACCTCCTGCTCTTATGCTAACATCGCCCTTTGACCTACTTTTGAAATGACTTACGACATTTTCCTATAAGGCTGCTGTCTCCTCTTACTGTAAGCTCCCTCAGTGTAATCTACCACGACCTTGCTCTCAGCGTAATCTGCAACGATGTTTTTTGTTTTTTAAAACTCTCAGGTGTGATCTTCTACAATGTGTGTGTGATAATCAAAATTTATTTTTGTTAAGGAAATCCCTGGCCCCCAAAAAAAGAAAAAATATCCCGCCAGGGGTGCGTGGTGCCCAACACAGTTCTAATGGCCACGGCTAACAAAGCCATGCCTCTGTAGAGTTTCATGGGTTCTTTTTTTTTTTTTTAAACACCCCCATGACTCCCTACAGAGGACCTCCGTGTGTAATGTGTGTGTTTTATGATTGAAGAGAAGAAAAAATTTTGGTTAAGAATGGAATGTGTAAGAACTAAAAAAGTTTCCGTAGGGTGCAGCATCTGAAAGAAAAAAAAATATCCTCAAAATAGTGTACATAATATGATAGAAAAATATAAAAAAAAGTGTGAATGCAAAAATTAGTGTGAATGATTGTTTTTTTTAAAAAAAAATGATAGAAAAATATAAAAAAAGTGTGAATGCAAAAATTAGTGTGAATGATTGTTTTTTTTTAAAAAAAAAGTGGTGCAAGAAATAATACGTACTTTTTTGATGCAGAAATCTAATGGTGCGAGCAGATTTCTTCCTCGTCATGGTATCCCCATTCTCGGGTGTGGATGTTGCAGTCCAGTAGCCTCAATTTGGTGTCGTGGGGATCAAGCGCCACTTTGTTGATCGTGGATGTACGCAACTGGTCGATGGTGCTCGTGATCCGATGTTCGGTCATGCGTTTGATTTCTTTGTTGAACAAGCACGACTTGTAATCTTCTACGGTTAGTTTGTTTGTGCTCGAACGCCCCACCCCCTTTGCCTTCTTTATTTCGGTCTCATCCTGAACTTTGATGGCGTACATTTTCGCTCGAAGACCAGCAAACTCTGTGATGATGCGGCCGTTGACTTCATCCTTCATCTTCCCGATCGTCATTTTCTGGCTGTCGTCGAAGAGAGCGTGATCTTTCGGATAATTGGAGAAATCGAAATGCTGGCTCATGCTTCTGAGATCTTCGTATAGATCATCGGTGTGGATGTTGTACACGAAGCTGTCCGTGTCGGTGTACGCCACCTCGATCCCCTCTCCATAGCGTGGTTTCATGATGTCGTAGTGAAACTTGTACATGGCCAGCTTCGACAACTCGAGGATCGCGACTCCCACGGCGATTGGTTTGTCGAATGTTATGTGGCGGAGAGCACGTTCGATCAATACCAACGTGTCGCTCAGTATCGTGAAGTTCTTGTACGTGGGCTGAGCGACGAGCTTGTTTATTTTCTTCGGGTCGGAGACCAAGTTGATATTTCTTCTTTTCCTAACATCTTCCATGCTCTTGCCGTAGATGCTGTTGTTCATCAATTTGTATAGGTCTTTGTCTGCTGAAGAAGAAGCTGATGCTCGACGTTGAGTGTTGCCGTCGATATAGGGTGCTAGCCACCTGGTCTGTCTAAACTTCAATCCCGAGTGCACGCGCTTCAAAACCAATCCATGCTGGAGGTAGAATTGTAGGAGACGATAATGCACCACGTAATTCTCTTTGCTCTTGAAGGTGAGCATCAGCTTCTTCTCCGGAGCCGATTCCATCACAGGTGCCATCGCAAATCCATGGTGTTCTCGATGAAGCGATGCAGGATATTCCAAATCTACTTTCAGGAAACATCCATTTTCATGATCTTCGCTCCATTCCAAACAATCTTGAAGTTCCTGCTCGCTCATCCATTCGTATTCTCCGATGGGCAGAGTCTCGGACATGGCATAACCATACAGGTTGTTCATGTCCCAGTATGCCAAGAAGTTTGTCGGTTTCCCTGCATCGAAATCGGCAACATATGGATTGTTGGCCTTGACGTATCGAAGGGGACACTGGACGATTCCACCACGTTTTGCCTCTTCGACAAACAAAAGTTGATTGACGTCTTTGATGAGTTCTATCTTCACCTTCGTGGATTTTAACATCGCCTGCCAAGAATAACCCGGTGTGGTGTAGCTGAAAGCGGGGTCCAAACCATATGCTGCCATTCCTCTCGAGCGATGGAGATGAAAACGGTCGCTCAATAGCGTAACATCCAGTTTCAAATACAGATCGTGATAGTCGGCCATGGTTTGACAAGAGAATGTAGACCAGACGAGCTGAGCATGATGGTAGTCCTCTTCGGTGCAACAGGTGTCGCTAAGACGACTGTAGAATGCTTCTCTCGGTGGTAACGATGTTTCTGAGAATTTGGAAGCATCCGTCATGTATTCGTAGGGGTAAACACCCTTGCGTCTCAACAGTGCTAAATGTTGGTCGCCGAAACATTTCCTGGTGGCGACCAAATCATCGTCGGTGAGTTGAGACGCGAGTGTTGCCAAACTCGAAGACAGAAAGTTGTAGGAGTCCAAGAAGCGAATTTCTACGTGATTGCCATTTCCAACGTCCACCTTCTTGCTGAATGAAATGAATTTCTCGTTGGTGCGAGCTATGACGCTAATGGGTTGAGCGTCGCATCCCATCTCCTTTATGAAGATTTTGGCGTCGTAGCCCTCCAAATTGTGAATGAATACAGGAATAAAATTCGGTTTCTTGATTTGTAGATTACAGTTGTTACACAGGGGGGCCACATATTTTCCCGTGTGATGGTTATGGTGGCGAACTTTGACATTTTCGAGGGTGAAGTTACTTTCGCACACACCACACTGAGAGGCAAGGTCGTATGCTTCCTTCTCTTCCTGGGTAAGAGGCTCCATTGCTTTGTCTTCTCTTAGTAGAGGAGCGAATTGTATGGCCATCTGTTTCAAGGTTTGAACGAATTTTTGTGGAGCATCATTGCCACGATGTAAAATAACATTGCCTGTGTTGTTGACCATCAATCCAAAAGCGCAGGCTTCGTGATGTAGAATTTCGGTGGTGCTCGATACGCTGGGATTCGGTTCGCAGATGGCGAGTGGAAGTTGGAAACTTTCAAAGTCGGCGCATATCACCACGGGATGCCAGAGTAATGCCTTGTAGTTTGAAAATGTCATGTCTCGAGAAGGCATTTTGATAGCCGTAGCCGGATGATTACTACACATTTCATGATGATCTTGGAGTTCTTCATCAGCATTCTTTTTTCCTCGACCGTAGAATATACTCAGGCATCTGTCGCATACTCGAATTTTATGTTGATGTGTGGTAATTTGACTTCTTATTAATTTTGGAAGATTCTGAATTAGACAATAATGATAATTATCATCATCTTCGATCAGGAGTAATCTGATGACACGATTACTTTTAATGTTGCTATGTCTGAGAACGTAGATGGTGTTGTTTTTGTCTAATCCAAAGATGTGTACTGCTATACTTTCGTTTTTATCTGTCTTGTACTGTGTCTCAAATTTACTAATGTCTCGTAGATTTACAGGGTAATTAATGCCAGCCATAGGTTTTTCAAATTCTGAGAGATATTCTGGCTTGTTGTAGTGGTATAAACGATGTTTGTCATTATTGGCTGGGTGATGATCGGCAATGATGCACCACAAAAAGCATCTGTTATCCTCATTTTGAATGTTGATGATTGCTTTCTTACTGGCTATTTCCGGAGGCAAATTGATGTAGCTGGATCCCCCCATCGGGTTGTATCGTGCCACCTTCAAAGTTAAAGTGTGAGGCGAACCGCAAAGTGTCCAACCCGATCCACGTTTTTGGAAAGTCTCGTGCTTGTTCAACAAAGCGTCAAACATCTGGTTGCAAATGGCATCCACCTCATCGACGTCGGCGGCGTGGAGGCTCTTTACACCAGTGTAATGATGGAAAGTTTCTCGCTCTTTTTTTACGTTTTCGTAAATGACGGAAACGATGAGGTGGATTTTCAACGAGCATTGCAACAAAGCTTCGGTGATAGACGAAATTAACTTGTTTTTGACCGAGCGAAAAAAGTTGTTTAGATCAGATGTTTCTTCAGATCGGAAAGTCTCCTCGGTTAAAATATTTCGAATACTTTCGCCGGCACTCTTCTGCTTCTTTCGTGGCGCTTGATCGTCAACATCGAGCTCTCTCTTACTTGATCCTTCCCCATGAACATTCTTCCGATGTCTACTCAAGTTAGAAATAGATATATATTTCCCACATTGGTTGCATGCATGTTTCGCTTGCTTCTTCTCCATTTTTTGCTAAGAAAAAAAAAAGATGAAGTTACTAAAAATTGCACATTTTTTTTTTGTGGTGTTATTTATATTAGACCCCAAAAACCATAAATGATCTACCATAGATGAAGTTACTATTTGTGGTGTTGTTTATATTAGATACGATCTCAATTTTTTCTTAAATAACCAGCATGAATCTTTTTGGTTTCCGAAAACAAACCAACATGGAGACTGTACACCGCACGACGACAGATCTACCCTCCATGTTAACTAAACTCAATGGTCTACTGATTGTTCATCTCAACAGTATTTGGACGAAATTGGATGATGAAATCGGCAAGATTTTTTACGTCTTCAACAACAATTTACATTTCTACGAAATTCCGATCGACGGGAAACTTCGCATCACCGTGAATCCGGACAACGAAGGACGAAATATTAAAATTTCTACCGGCAAGAACATTTTTCGAATGAAGCACGACAAGGTGGTTTCTAACATGGCGTACGATGTTTCCGCAGGAGATTGTCTTTACGTGGAACTCCTCTCTTCGTAGAATTACGAATCGTCTATCCTATCATAAATAACCGTTAACCAAAAAATGCCTAACGACATTTTCGGCAACACCAAGCGTGTAGACCACGCAGAAGAGATTCTCATGTTGGATGTCCGAATTAAAAAGTTGAGAAGCGATTTGATCTCTTTGCAGGAGACCTTAAACAAAAGTTTAGAATCGGAGATCGCTACGCTCCAAACGCAATGTCTCGAACCCATTCTGAAAATCGATTCCGAACTGAAGACGCTCATAAAAAATTATGTCGACGTACCTTCTTACGACAACGTTCAAAATATACAGTTGAGCGTGGATTCGCTTCAAAATGATTTGGCCAAATTACAGCAATTTCAATCGAAAAATGAAGATTTGGAGAAATTGAAACTCGAAATCGAAGAACGAACTTCCGCAATAGAAAAGAATTTCTCTGAACTTGAAACCGTCGTGAAGGATATCGATGCGGAACGCTTGCACGTCGTCGTTTCCAAATTACAAGAAGAATTCACCGGCACGTTGGAAGAAATTAAATCCAAGTTACAGACTTTGGAAGATACCATGACGAACCTACCATCGTCAGACGAACTGCAGGTCATCGGTAAAAGCGTCGCGAACATAAAAATTCAATTGGAGGCTTATCAAGATTTCGAACACATTCAAACCACCATCGCTACGCTTCAGGCGTCTCTGGAGTTGATCAACGAAGAAATTAAAAATATTCACGCTGAAGCGAACGTGTTGACGAGCATTCAGGACACGTTGAGCACGGTTCAGCAGAAGATCCAATATTTAGAAAATTTGAACGTCGAATCCAATCTTGCTCATTTTCATCACGTACTGGACAACATACAGGGTGACTTGGAATCGTTACGGACGAGCGTGCCTTCGAGCGAAGATTTGGAAAAATTGAAAACGGCGGTGACGGCATTATCCGAATCGAGAGACATCAAAAGTTCGTTGAGCGATCTCGAGAGTAGGGTGGCCAATCTCCCAACCTCCAAAGAATTACACGCTTTGAAAAGGAACATATCACGTATGCTGAAACGACTGGAAACGGAAACGGCGAACGTGGAACAGATTCGAGACGAACTTGCTTCGCTGGTGTCGACGCTGCCCACTTCGCAGAGCGTCGCGGATCTTCACACGCAGTTTACCGAGATGCGAAGCATCGTGAACGATCTCACCGAGAAAAGCTCGAAATTGAATCAAGTCGAGAACCTTCAGAGTATTGTCGTCAACATCAGAGATCAAGTTGGAGTGCTGGAATCCACGCAGGAATCGACGCTGGCCTCTTTCGGTGCCAAGTTGCAAGAACTCAACGAAAACTACAAGCAGTTGAACGTGGAAGTGAAAATCAAACCGTCATTTTCTACAGTAACGGATACCATAGTCGAGCATTTGTTGCCCGTACAAAATACACTGGGACAGCTTCACAGCAACCTCGTTAGCGTCGATACTAAATTCGCTAAACTGCATTCTCTGCAAGCCATCGAAATCAACAGCGTTCCCAATCAACAGAGAATCTCCACGTTCGTCGAAGGTAACAAACTGTACATGTTGCATCCTTATCATCCGTACTACAAGTTTCTCCTCGATGGCACGATTCAGGTAAACGAATTTTCGTACTGGTCTCACGGCAGAAAAGCTAGCGTTCCCACCATGACCTTAATATCGAATCGTGGCGTCCAGAAAGCAGGAAACATTCCTCTGGCACGTTGGAACGAAACGCGCAACATATATGAAATACACGAAGACGAAGATCTTACCGTTTTCGACGTGAGTGCCGGCGATAAGCTGATCATTCAAAACACGAGCGAGGTGCCACCCTCTTTGAATCCCATCACGCTGGTGCTTCTCTTCAAACGTAATCTCTAAAAAAAATGTCTAGGCAAGCCATCGTCCAAGAATTGCATAAACCTGCACGCCGCAACTACGAACGTTTAGCGGTGGTGACCAAGGGCATCGATGACCTCTGGGAAAGCGACCTCGTGGAGATGAGCAGTGGCAAGTTAAAAAACGTACATAAATTGAACAAGGGCAACAAGTACCTCCTCACCGTCATAGACACATTTTCGAAATTCGCATGGGCTCTACCTTTGAAGGCGAAAACAGGAACGTGCGTCACGGAAGCATTCAAGACAATTTTTCGCGAAAGTGGCGGCAGACGACCACGGTTTCTGCACACGGACAACGGTAAAGAATTCTACAACGCCGTATTCCAAAAGTTTATTCAAAAACATGACATTCGACATTATTCGACTTTTAGTCACATCAAGGCCAGCATCGTGGAAAGATTTAATCGAACCTTGAAAACACACATGTGGAAACGATTCACGCTTCAGGGAAACTACAAGTGGGTCGACATCCTGCCGGAACTCGTCGACACCTATAATGATACGGTACACAGAACGATAGGCATGAAGCCAGCTGACGTTACCAAGTCTGACGAGCAGCGATTAATTTCTAGCGTTTACTGTCCAAAGTACACGCCCACGACAAAGAAAGCTAAATACAAAATTGGAGAGCAGGTGAGGGTCAGTAAATTGAAGCGAACGTTCGACAGGGGTTTCACACGAAACTGGAGCACGGAACTTTTTACCGTGGTTCGAGTTCTACCCGGGAACCGTCACACGTATATAATAAAGGACAGTGGCGGTGAAATTTTATTGGGGCGCTTCTACGAGGAGGAACTCTCGAAAACTAAATACCCCGACACGTACCTTATCGAAAAGGTTTTGCGTAAGAGAGGCGACAAACTTTTGGTGAAATGGCTGGGACTTCCGGACACGAGTTGGATCGATTCAAACGAAGTGATTCTATGAGTGCGTGGAATGTCGTGAAACGTCTACCTGATTCGGAAAGTCAAACGAAGAAAAGGAACGGCGAATTGCTCCCCGATAGCATACGCTGTCTGATCGTAGGACCTTCGGGGTGCGGAAAGACGACGCTGCTCATTGATAATTTTATCCTCGCACCCAATTGGTTAGACTGGGAAAACAGACACCTCTACGTATTTTCGAAAAGTCTCGAACAACCGAAATACCAGCAACTTATGAAACTGTACGAGGGACTGGGCATTGCAACTTTCGCATCTGAAATCATGCCACTGGACGATTGTCTCGAGAATTCCGTTGTGGTGTTCGACGACATGATCTTGGAAAATCAAAACGAGATTCGTAATTTTTTCACTCGAGGTCGTCACAAAGGAATGGATTGTTTCTACCTGGCACAAACTTTTTCCAAGGTTCCGAAACAACTGCTACGCGACAACGCTAATTTCATATGTTTGTTTCGACAAGACCACACCAATTTAAAACACGCACACGATGATTACGTAGGGGCTGACATGAATTACAATCTATTTTCGGAACGCTGCTCCCACTGTTGGAACAGTGACGATTTCGGATTCGTGACCATCGACATGACTCGAAAAGCAAACCATGGAAAATATAGGAATAAAATAAACGTTTATCTAGACGTCTCAAAGGCTAACAAGAGGAAAATTTCAGATTTGCAACAAGAAGAAAATCCCAAAAAAAAATCAAAAGGTCGTGAGAATCTAAAAAAATAAAATTTGAAAAACGTTCTTTTTTTTTTTCAAACGTCTGACAAGCATATATAAATAACCATTACAACAAAAAGTGAGTGTTAGAAAAAGTGGATAGTCTCAAGCAGGTGACAGCAAGAAAACTAGGAGAACCGAACGTATAGGCTGAGAATTCGACGTTTCAAAAACGTTTCAACGTATATAGAAAAATGTCAAAACGTCAATTTCAAGAAGAGGACAATCTCAAGCTTCGCGATTACCTCGTGAAACGCTTCAAAGGTTGGAAATCCGAGAATCGCGGATCCTACGAAGAGAAGAAACGTCAAGATAAACCTGTGATCGACGCCATCAGCGGTCTAGGTAAAGAAATTAAAAGCGTCACGGAACAAAATAAAAATTTGATCAACGAACTCGTACCGCTCGCAGCTAAAAGTTACGCCGTACCCACGCCCATTTCGAGCATTCCTTCGACTCCGTTCGAACTGAAGGACGTACCGGCACGACGTCGAGCCATAGGTAGCACGTCTTCGGATAAAATCGAGTTGGGACCTTTGGCACGAGACTACCTGAGCACGGGGAAGTTCGACAAGGACGAAGTGTTCGGATTGTATCCGAGCATGGAGAGCAACGAAGGCGGCGGTGTGGTTTGGAAGATTGGAAAATCGAAGGTGACCTTCGAAGGCAACGACATTAAAGTCAATTTAGGCGATAAGGATAGTTGGACCAGGTATCCGGGTACGGTGGGACTGTGGGAACTCGTTGCCAAAAAGCAGCCGAAAGATTACACCGACGAAGATTACCAAAGTTACAAGGAAATTTTGATCATGACGGATGCCTTGTACCAAAACAACGACGCCTCGCAGAATAGGGTGAAATCGAGCAGCGGCGAGAAGTACAGGAATCTCATCAAACCGATTTGGAACCAGGTCAAAACAGGCAGCGGCGTCAAACTCTACAACACCCTGCCCAAAGAATTCGTTTGGGTGGACGACGTGAGGAAGCTCATAGACAGATTGTTGGTTATTGCAGGAGAGGAGAATGCAGGCAATCGTAATTTCTACAACGAGAAGGTTGGCATCGTGGACATGATCAGCGCCAAACTTTCCAACTTCATCGTGAACGATGACAAGGGCATAGGTTACCTCATCAAAATCATCAACACGCTGCCTCCGAGATTCTGGAACGTGGCCGAAGGAAAGGGACTCGTGAACGACATCATCAACAAGTTACCTTTCGAGATGCATTTACCTGGCTACCAGTACTGCGGACCGGGTACCAAACTCGAGAAAAGATTGGAGAGAGGAGACAAGGGTGTGAATCCGTTGGACGCCGCATGCAAAGATCACGACATCGCTTACAACACCACGCGCACGGATCTGGATGCACGTCACGAAGCAGACAGAAAGTTAGAGCACGCAGCTTTCGAAAGATTCGTCAGCAGAGACGCATCGTTGGGAGAAAGAGTTGCAGCACTGGGCACCACCATCGCCATGAACACGAAACAAAAATTTGGGTGGGGTGTATAAATAACATACAGTAAAAAAAAAACATGGCTCGTATAACTAATTTGCCGCACGAACTGCTGTGTATTATATTTAAACACGCAGTAAACGGAGATGTTAATAAACTTTTAATCATAGCAAAAACGACGCCGGAATTTCGCATCCCTTGTGAAATGGCTGTCAAGGACCGTCTTCGGGAGATCAGTGGCATGAGTTGCGGTGATCTCGACACTCTTCTTTCGGCTGCAGGGGAAAAATTAAACAAGAGAATGGACGAACTGCACGAGGCGAGGCAGGGGAGAAGACGATACACGGATGATTGGCGTAAGTAGAAACAAGAGACGGAAGATATCATCACGCACATCATCGCGTTTTCCGAAGCACGGACTTTCTTCCTCTGTTAAAAAAAAAATCTTCGATACAAAAAAATCTCGTGAAAAAAGTATATATAAATAACACACATCGTGAAAAAAAAATAATCTTCGGTATATATAAATAACACACATTGTGAAAAAAAATTAAATTTCTCTAACACACACACTGAAAATTTTTCTCCTTCGATATGAGTGAAAAAAAATGAGTGATCTCCAAGCATTAAAACAAATGCTAAATTTGTCAGTCGAGTATGTAAAAATTCAGGAATTGGAAGTCGACAAACCTTACATGATAACTTCCGGTTCAATCGTTTCTACCCAGTATGGTCCCAAGGTGCGTCTGTTGCTCAACGGACAATACAGTCTATTTTTACCAGATCGATACGCTAACATGTTATCCGACGAGAAGCTATCTATTTTAATCGAGAACAAAACTCGAATCGTGTACAAGGGTACAAAGGAACTTCTTGGTAAGAAAACAAAGCACGTAATAGAATTTGTTTAATCACAGACACCCCAACCCCCGGAATATATATATATATAAATAACATACCATGAAAAAAATGACAACTTGTATAAGTCAACTTCCTCCCGAAGTGTTGCACAAAATATTTACGTTCACGTTCGACGGGGATGTAACTAAACTCATAGACTTGTGTAAAGTAACGCCAGAATTTCGTTCACCGTGCAAAATGATTTTCATGGATCACCTCCGAGAAATAAGCGGAATGAAAAAAATGTTCCGATCCCCAGAGACTCTCTTTCGAGCCGCAAACAAAAAAATTGACGATAGGTTAGACGAGCTGCACGAGTGGAGGCAGGGGAGAAGAAGATTTACCGAAGACTGGTACGCGTCGAACATTGAAACTGTCGATCTTGTAAACCACATGATAGCATTAGGCAAAGCAAAAACTTTTTTCTTTCCCAGAATACATATATATAAATAACACATCGCCACAGTTGTTTTGAGTGAGACGATATAAATAACACATACCTTGAAAAAAAAATTACACGAGACAAAAAAAAATCTCAGAACATTTATATATATAAATAACATACCGTGAAAAAAAAACAACATGAAGCCCAAGGGTGTCGTGTACCAGATACCATATTCGAATCTCAAAAATCTAGGTGCCCTGGATGGGTTACTCACCAAGAAACAACGCGAGAAGAAACGTTCTTGCTTGACGAAAGGACACGGAATGAAATTACTTCTCAGCACACCTCAATTGAGACGCTTGCAGCGTTCGCGGAAACAGCAAAAGATCGGAGGTTTCATATTCAGCATCCCGGCCATCCTGGCAGCATTGGGGGCCGTTGGAAGTTTGGCTGGGGGTAGCGCCGCCATCGCGAAAACCGTCATCGACTCGAAGAAGAACAAGGCGGAATTGGAAGAACAGAAACGTCACAATCTGGCCATGGAGAAGAAAGGGGGGAAGGGCGTGATGAAAAAGTTTAAAAAAAAGAAACAGCAGCACTCACCAACCGAGACATTGAATCTCTGATCGAACCATTACAAATCAAAAACTTCAGAGGAGTTTTCATGTCCGACTCGTTACCTTCAACCGTTAAAAGAAGAGAATGCGGCGTAGTCAACTTGGACGGTCAAGAAAATCCAGGCACGCATTGGATATGTTACCACAAAAACGACAATAACAAAGCATTCGTTTTCGATTCTTTCGGAGGCGTTCCACCTACAAATTTAATTCATTATCTGAAAACGAACAAAACCTCTATACACTACAACGACGAACGCATTCAAGATTTCGGAGACGTGAACTGCGGTCATCTCTGCCTCTCCATGCTCGCGTTTCTCTCTAAAATAAATAAGCCTACGATCGAAGATTTCCAGAAAGCATTGTGGAATCTAAAGCATCACGACGATGGGCGTGTTCCATCTCACGAGCGAATCTTCGATCTTGAAACTCACGCTGCACGACGACATCGTCTATCCTAAATCCGTAGCTCTGCGTGCATTCTACAGCATGTACCTCATACCTAACGTCACGCAGCACAACAACAAAATTAGCGTCGGAAGCGAACATATCGTCGTCACGCCAGGCCAATACAATCTTTCTACTTTGCAAGCTCAATTACCCAAAGGCACGTACCTTTCTCAAAATTCGGTCACGCACAGAGTGGAAATCGTATCCGCGACGGAGACCGTGGACCTGGGCACCATGGGTGAACTTTTAGGTTTCGAGAACGACACAAAACTCGAAGCTGGCATCAAGCACACGACAACCAACATTCCTAAATTCTTAGCCATAGAGACTCTGAACGTACACTGCAACGTGGCCGAAGGCATGATCACGAAATCCTCGGACGGATTACTAGGAAGTCACAAGCAGACGGGAATCATAGCCACGTTCAAACCAAGTTCCGAGTTCATGGAACCGATCATCTACACACCCTCTTCGCCGATCTATTTTCCAGTATGTCGCAACCGCATAGACGACATAGAGTTGGTGGTGACGAACGAGAAAGGCGACGTTGTGGATTTCGCAGGTGCAACGACCACGGCCGTCGTGGAGATCAACGTATAATAAATAACCATACATAGTGGAAAAAAAAATGGAGCAAATCGAAAGTTACGAATTGCAATCTTTTCCTCCCAACCGTCGCACGTTCGCCAATCTCAACGAATCGAACAGGGAGATCGAATATGACGTGGACGTCGGGGATGGGTTCGTTCATCCTCACAGAGCGGACCTCTACCTTCAATTCGACGTGGTGAAGAAGGAAAGCGGAGACGCGTTTCCGCCCAATGCAAATTTAATACTCGTGGACAACTTCGTGCCTCACCTGTTCTCGCAGGTGGAGGTGAGGAAACACAACACCGTCATCGACAGAATAGATTATCCAGGCATCACGTCGACGGCAGTGGGAACGTTGAAATTATCCAAAACGGACGCAGCATACTATCAAGCGGGGGGGTTCGAAGCGGGGACCAAAATATCGACGAGAAATCACACGGTGCTCTTTCCCATGCGTCTGCTGCCTGGATTCTTCTCGGACTACAAGGAGATCATGTGGAAGGGAGGACTGAGGATCACGTTTCGAAGAGCGGCCAACGACAACGACGCACTGATGCGATACAGTAACTTGAATGCAGACGGCACCACGCCACTGCCCAACACTTTACCCGAAGCGGCGAAATGCGTCATCCGGAGCATGGAGTTGAGAATGCCGGTGGTGGAATACGAAACGAACTACGCCCTCAAGTACAAAGCGGAGATATTGAAAAGTCCGCAGGTGCCGATTCACTTTCACGGTTACCAGTGCGTGCAGAAGTTAGCGTCGGGGAGTCACATGGAATTCGACGTCACGACTCAGTTCAACAACATACAGTTCGACATGCCAGATTTCGTCGTAGTGCTCTTTCAGACCGGGAGGGACAAGAATCAGGAGAAAGATTCCAGCAAATTCGACGACTGCAAGATCAAGAACGTTTATCTCAAGAATGGCAGGAACGAAGTGTTCCCGCGCGAGAATTACAACCTCGACATGACAAAAGACGATTACCTCAAACTTTACGAAGCTTACACGGCTTACAAGAGAGTAACAGAGGGAAGCGTGGACATGTACTACGCGCCCAGCGAATTCAAAGCACGCAGGCCGATGTTCGTCATCAATGCCACAAAAAGAAAGCAGGTGGTGGTCAACGATCGCACCAACATCAAGATCGTGTGCGAGTTCCACGACGCGCTGCCTGCCGATACTCTATGCAGCGTCATCCTCATTGCAGAGAAGTCCTTCGCGTACGACGTGAAGAACGAGAGGGTGACGGAACAGTTTTAAATATATCGCCAACAAGCAATAATAGTTTTTTCTACAACCCCTACAATTACAAAATTTTTAATCTAAAACACCCAAAGCACTCCAATAGGGTTGCAGAGTTTTTTAGGATCAAATCGAATTTCTTGAAAAAAAAAATTGAGGAGGAGGGCCGGCGCTTGCTTGTACTCTCTCCCAAGCTCTCTCTCTCTCTCCTATTTGTTCACTGAACATGTGTGTGTGCCCTTCACGCGGCACAGTCGATTTCAAATACCGCTACAATACCATTTTTTTTTTTTTGCATCATGAGGAGGAAAATATCGTAGCAGGGGGGAGGGGGGGCAAAAACATCGTAGGAGAGAGAGGTGTCCCCCGGGTTTAGGTCGTGGCAGTGGGGGGGGGGAGGGCACACACATTGTAGAAGATCACACATGAGAGTTTAAAAAAAAAAACACATCGTGGCAGATTACGCTGAGAGTACAAGGTCGTGGTAGATTACACTGAGGAACCTTACAGTAAGAGGAGACGACAGCCTTATAGGAAAATGTCTTAAGTTATTTCAAAAAATGTAGGTCAAAGGACGAGTTAGCATAAGAGCAAAAAAATTTTGCAGGAGGTAAAAAATAGCTTAAAAACAAAAAATGATGCCAGAGCTTCTCTTCTGTCCATTTTTTTTCTCTCATTGTAGGTTAGTTTAGTCCGTAAAAAACGGATTACACTGAGAGCAGAAGCCTAAATATTAGCAGGTCGTAGTAGATTACACTAAGCAGGTCGTAGTAGATTACACTAAGGGACCTTACAGTAAGAGGAGACAGCCTCCTTATAGGAAAATGTCGTAAGTCATTTCAAAAGTAGGTCAAAAGGCGAGGTAGCATAAGAGCAAGATTTGCAGGAGGTAAAAAAAAAGCTTAAAAAGTGATGCCAGAGCTTTTTCTGTCCATTTTTCTCTCATTGTAGGTTAGTTTAGTGCGTAAAACGTCGTAAAATAAAAAGTAGGTCAAAGGGTACGTCCAGAACGTTGCGTTCCACCTACTCTCTAAGTAGGTCAAAATAAGTAGGTCAAAGCACGTAGAGGCTCTCGTGTAGTTTAGCACGTAATAAATGAATAGGTTAAGTTATATCACGTAAGATCGTGATATACCTACCAAGGGCGAGGTGGGAAAAAAATAATGCATTGAAAATTGTACTAAAAACATCGCTAAACGCTAAAACGTCGACAAAAAATTGTCAAAATATGTCAAAAAGTGATATTCAATTGATAAAAAAAGAGGATACCTACAAAGGGCTGCGTTGAAACAACTAATAAGTACTACTGAGGAGTAAGCCTAGCGCGAAGTTCCTGAAGCCGGGTCACGTGACAGAACCGCAGAAGTCAGACCAAAACATTCGAAGACGCCGTAAGAAAGCATGTAATTTTGTGTACTTTTGAATAAGATTTAGGAAGCAATGGTGCTTTCTCAACACACGGCTGTACTAACAGAAGCGACAGGAAACCTGAAGGAATAATATTCCATATGCAAATTACGCTAGTTATAGTTTGTTTTGTAGTATTTAAGTGTAAAGTAGACCTCGAGTTTTCGTTTGTGGTTGGAACCTACTTCCATGCTCCTTCCAGCCCGCGTGCGCTTGCAGCAGCCGATGCGATGTTCTTCTGTCTGTTGAAGTCATTGGTTGAAGTAGATGCGGCCATCTTACGCAGACAAACCTAACCACCGCCCACTGGCTTCAAAACGAAGCAAGGAGTGATACGAGACCATGGGCGGAGTTTGAGCTTTTGCTTTGGGGGGGTAGACTCTGGGAGAAACATATGATGTACCTGAGGGTTATTGAATATCCCCTAGTTTATAAGGGGTCCTGAGGCCTTCCCCCCGGAAATTTTTTTAAAAAATTATGCCTTTTAGACTTGAAAATGTTAAATTTCCTCTCTTAAGTAAACAAATATTAATTAGTATATTGGTTGTCAGTTATAAAAGAAGCAAAACAGTACGATTATTGCATTTTGCATTTCATTAATTTTTTATTGATATAATACTCGTATTACTTTAAAAAAGTTACGGTACAATAGTAAGCTTCAGAAATTTTAGAAAAATTAAATTGAAAAGTTCTTTTGATGTATCAACAATAACTGTTGACTCAACACAAACTCATTCTACGTTTTTCTTTCTTCAAACTGTACACATCAATCAAATCGTCTAAGTTAATTTGTTTAACAACATCTGATTCAGAGTATGATCATTAAAGTGTTCAATCTCTCTTGACCCATTGTGCAACGCAACCGGTTGTGGATTCGCCTCATAGCAGAAAATGTCCTCTCACAAGTGGCACTATTTGATGGCAGGGTAAGAGCAATTTTAAGAAGAATGCTAAAATTTGTGTGTGCTTCTGTATGTTTGCTCAAAACTGTGTCCACTATCTTTGGATCAACATTCTTCAAAGGCGCACTTACCAAATTCAAACCTGAACTTCCCATTCCATTTCTTAAAATGGTCATTTCTGCCTTCAGCATTGTTGTGTCAATACCAGGAATGGAGTAAATCTCAATGAAACGTGCAACTCCTTCTTCATCCAGACGAATAAATCTTTCACTGGCTTCAGCAACTACCAAAGTTTCACCACTAAATCTTCTTTTCAGTTCGACAATCAAAATATCTAGCAATAAATAAAAAAAAATCACACTTGTATTTTTTTTCTTCCAGTTTTCTTCACTTTGAAATGTAGAAAGTTTTTCAGCAAATGTATTTTCTCTGGTCCTATGGCCAACTGAAGAACAAACCAGATAAGCATCTAATTTGTTTCATATCAGTCTAGGCCGTTTTGGATTTGTACCTTCTTTCATCTCACCTCCACCTGCAAAAATGTTGTGACCTAATTCTTTTTCAACACCTTTTATGCCATTCCATTTTCTGTCCCAAGTGTTTTCGTTTCGCTGGGACTCAAGCTCCTTAATCACTCCGTTGGCTACGCTGGAACTTTGAGCTATTGAGATATCAGCTTTCTGAAGGGACTGGGTTAAAACATTTATGAGGGGGGCATAATCAGAAAATACTGATAAACATACAATGAAATCCAACGATTTTATAGCTAAAAGCAGGTTTTGGGCTTCAGGCTTTTTAGAACGTCAAGATTTGCGGTATGGCTTCATAACAAAAATGTAGTAACTGAACTTAATCATGTGTTATTTTTTAGTCATTTTTAAGTTGGGAGGGGTCAGACCCTTCTGGCCCCTCCAGAACTCCGCCTATGTACGAGACTGCAGGAACCTCAACAGAACAGAACAGATTCCCGAGACATAATTGTAGCCACAACGTGGAGGCGTCGACATGAATACGCTTGCGCTCCCGAAGAAACGGCTCGCATAAGTTGTTTTTTTTTTGTTTTTTTTTGTTTATTTAATGTTAAATGTTAAATTATACGGTAAATTCTAACAGCGTACTGTTGAACAATAACTGAGAACACGCCGAAAAATCACACAGCACTTTCATTTTTAAAACCTAAAATAATATGTCAAGCGTCGACACAGCGAAGCGATTAAAACCAACCAAAGTTCAAGCAGTAAATTAGCCGGATGATGCTTTCGATAACCTCTAGAGCAGACCCTTCTGGATGGAACCGTTTCTTGTGCCCGATTTCACATAAGTATATTACACACGCCTCTTTCACAACAACAGTATTTTTTGTACGCCAGCCGACAGCCATCTACTTTTTCACACATCATAAGAAATCTGTGTCGTCCTTCAATCTAATGGAAAATTACTCATTTATGTTCACCGATAAGAAATGCCAGGGACAAATTGCATAACGCATTTATGTTGGAAGATCACGCATAGAGGTTACTGGGGATATGCCTGAAACAGGACAAAAACTGATATTATTATGATTAGAATATGTACATTATTGTGCAATAAATGTAATTTGTAATGTTTTGAAAGTGTTTATAACCATTTATCGAGAGGTTTGGATACTGCACTGTAAACACTTCACTGGTGATATAACGGTTTGCCTTTCAACTAAAAAATACCGCGACAATTTTTGAAAACATAAACAGCTATTGTATAGTTAACTATAATTAATGTAATTTACAAAATATGGTGAATACAGCTGTATGGTATGTATATCTCTATGCATTATAAAATATTCCAATTTATAGTTGAAAGATTTTTCTTATTTGACTCAGTACTGTACTATATAACGTTGATGTTATGTATGTCTGTATATACTAGGGAGAGTCGGGCCTCCCAATGACGTAGTGGTAATGGTATGTCCTTGTAATGAAGGGGTCCAGGGTTCAATGCCCGGTGGAGTCACATAGTGGTGATCCCGCTTCAAACTGGGTCTTGCTTCTATTAACAATTTTGTGTATAAAGTCGACTTAGAAACGAACCCGGCCACCTCAGTTCGTAGTCAGATGGGTGGAAAGAGTTTCCCAGTGGTTCATAAATGGCTGCACGTGCATCCAAAAGGTTCATCTTCTTGAGGTCTACAGGTACTAACTAATCATTACCAGTGCGTAGTTGGGGATCGGTTAGTTCATCGAACTCTCCAGCCTAACTAAAGCCCCTATCACACGGAACTGGATTTCTAGTAGGAATGCCCTAGTTGACGATGAACTGACTTTCTAGGTAGAAATTATGGCCGCCTGGCTGACTGCTTGACTGGTTTTGAGGAATAGGACATGTTCTAATTGCTACTAACTTCTTCGACTAGATTCTGTGGAACAGCCAATCAGAGCAAAGTTTGGCCATGTGAAGATAATCTGTGAGTTTGCAAAGTAGCCTTTTTTGTCTGTGGTTTCGCAGTGCATACAGCACGAAAGGCATGTTCACAATTGAAAAAGCTAAAATATTCTTCCATACGTGTATAGTAAACGTTGTAAAGTATGTATTTTATCAGCGCCATTCTTCTCTACCTAAAACCATTTAGTACGAAGCGATATTCCTCTCGGTTGAATAGTTATCGTATATTAAAAATGTGAAGTGATACGTTGTTTACATCTCGCGCGGCCGCCATTATGGGAACGAAAGACTATCGACAAGTACTTTATAACAAGTACCGTGTGAGGCGAAAACTAGCAAATGGGTAGCCAGTCCAGCGTCAACTAGAGCGTTCCTACTAGAAATCCAGTTCCGTGTGATAGGGGCTTAAAGCCTATTTCTGGGGGAGCAAGAAAAGGTTTTATAAGCTCTTTCCTTGACTCATCTCACCCAACAGGTTAATAGGTGTCGGGGCTTGCCCGAGTTGATATTTT
The DNA here is from genome assembly GCF_977018435.1 of Lepisma saccharinum. NCBI lineage: Eukaryota > Metazoa > Arthropoda > Insecta > Zygentoma > Lepismatidae > Lepisma > Lepisma saccharinum. Next base: position 34,027,526 of record NC_139257.1, read on the forward strand.
CCTGGAGATGAGGCCTGCTCGAAAAAGTTTATATATATATATATAAGCTACAGGTACCGTATCATGATATGACTCGAATCCGGGACCCCGGGCGCCATAGTCCGATAGTCTAATTATTTCATAAAAAGCGCCCGAGTATGAAAGAAGCTGGAAAGAGCTTCTTTCAAGCAAATGCCACCTGCGATCTTCAGCGGATGTAAAAAACCGCTGATACGAATTCTTCCGGAATCGCAGGGAACATACTGCAAACACAGCTTTACGCTGAAAGCACCGTTATTGAGAGACGCGGTCTCTCAACGGCCGAACTTCGAATTGCGTTTAAATAGCTCGGGAGAATATTTCTTACCCCCTGACGGTATCTGAAATCTATCGCGTGCACAGTTAGTGCCTCGGAATTATACAAGTTGTTGAACTAAGAAAGTTATGGCGTGAATAGTTGTTACCGAACGTTACAAAAGGAGTTACAGCGAGGAGTAGTACAATATCGGAAAGGAGTTTTATTTCAGGAGAGTTTCATCAACGAACCAGCGAGTCGATCGTCACTTCCAGATCTACAGGTAACGAACGTTCCTCTATCCTTGTCTTTCATTTTCTCACACCCTTGCCAGACCAGTCAATTGTAGTGTTTAAAGTTAATCGTGAGTGTAGTTCTTATTTCACGGGGCTAGCCCCCTTGCTTGGTTAAGTATAGACGTAGCTTTTCAGAGCTATACCCCCTCTTACGATACACCTCTCGCAGCCAAATAACTTCGAATATCAGGCTTCACATAGCCTATCTCCGATCCCTTAATATAAACGATCGGGAGATTGTACGGTACTAACTCAGACTTGAAAATATTTGTAGACCAGCAAAGGTTCTCTGCTAAAATGCAACAAACTTGTGCAATAGTACATGCAGAAATTTAGTAGATAAAACACAAATTCAAATTAGGTTTTTCAATTGGATCTCGTATGTATGAGACTGGAACTTCTCCCCTAATGGAGAATATCACACCGTGACTGTCTTTATACGAGTTTCTCAATTTTTTGTTGCAGCCTTATCGTTGAGATAGAAAATGGCCAATCTGTATTCCGTCATAGTGAGAGTTCTGAAACGTAGGTTTAGTCAAACGACGTCGTTGTGGATATCAAGAAAAACCTTGGCGTCATATCATCTCAAATGAATCGGGGAAGATATATAACATCAAGGACACCTACCTAAAGCCTAGAAGCGAGCGAGTAAAAACTGCCACAGATAAGGCTAAATGCAATATTTTCATACGGAAAATAATTTACAGTGGTTACGAGACAATTAAACTCCCCACACTCTTCCCGTTTCGGGGTAAGCCCTCTGTAAACAGTTGATAAAGAAAATGTTGAGAAGATTTCGGTGGCAACTGCTCTTTCTTCTAGGCACATTCCTTGCAGTGCCGGTGTCTTTTGTAGGATCTTGTGGTAGCTTCGATACTTTTGCCGTATTAGCTGCGTTGTGATGTGAATTCTCTCTACGCAGGCTAGGCTGATTGTGCGTATCAAGGACTCAGCATTGCGTGTGCCCACGACCCTTCTCTTATAATTACTTAGGGTCGGAAATGTCATCGACAGAGCAAGAAGTCATAGAAATGCAGAAGGAGGTAAGTAGGCTTGTTATTACTATGGAAATGATTTCTAGTTCCATACCTTCCTTTTCTTTTTTTACGCCCTAGACGTATGCAAGGACGTATTTAGACGAGGGTACAGGGGGTCTAGGACCCCCGAACGACTTACCAGGAGTTAACATTAAATAATGAAAATGTACTTGTTTAACATTTGTTGTACAGTCAACGACAAAGATAATGGTAGGCAAATTTTCGAAACAGGCATTGCCCTCTGCTTATTGACGTCTTTATTTCAATTCATTATCATCATATTGTGCAATACAGACTGAATGACAATCGTGATGGACAATTCGCCTACTGTTTGGATATTTATTTCCTCTAAACTTATTGTAAAGCAAGAATTATATTGGGATTATAAGGACAGTACCAAAGAAGATTTATGTACACTACTACTTATAATAATAAGCATAAAATATTAATCAGGAACTTCACTTTCCGTCAACTGGAGCTACCATCCTTTTTCATTAAATAAATATTTAATTCTTGGCTATTTGACACCAATTTCCTTGCCAGAACACTTGCTTCGATACAAGTTTTGACGATGTTAACTACACGTAAGATAGAAAATGAATATGTGCTGTTGTATCTCTATTCTCATACCATCTTTTAACCTATTCATGTAATAATAACAATGCAATATTAATTAATTTTGATATTTTAATGAAGGTGTAATTTAATTTTAATTCATACATTATTATTTCTGAGACACTTAGTTCGGGCCCTCGCCCCTCCCAAATATATTTTTAGATACGTTCCTGGACGTATGCTAGACATTTGCGTTTCCTCTACATAGCACCCCTCTACTGAAGTTCTATAGGATCTAAAACGACTAAATTAACCATAAATTTTAGAACATAAGAATCCGTTCTCTAGTTTTAACTGCGCCAATGGAAAGGTGTTCCAAAAGGGATATTGTCGTGACTGGGGACGGCCGACTGGTGGAGTGGTTAGCACATCGCGCTACGACCCCCAGGGGTCCCGGGTTCGAGTCCTGGCCTAGGCGTTATCTGTGACTATCCCTTCATCAATTTCATCATCTCATCCTCGCAATTAGTCAATATTTTTTGCAGTTTTCTTTTGAATTTTAAAAAGGGCAGTTGCCTTAAAGACAAAGGGAGAGCATTGTGAAACTTAACCGATATGTATTAAAAGGTTTTTTGTGTCTTGTTGTAATTACATCTAAACAATTCCTATTTCTGGTTTGATAGGTATGCGAACACCCTATAACTCCTCATAAATGTGAATGTTTTCTTTTATATAAAGCAGGCATTGGAATACAAAGATAGCAGGAGCTGTCATAATACTTAGTCTAACGAAACTTAACTTACAGTGATCACGGGAAGACCACACATAAATCTTACACATATCTTTTGCAATTTTAATAACCTTTTATCGAAGGTTGATGACCCCAAAGTAGGGTACTATAGCATAAGTGACTGAGTATCTGTGCATAATAAACAGTTCTTAGAACATCAAAGTTTACACACAATCTTAACCTACGCATTAATAAACCCCTTTGCTAACTCTGGATTCAACTCTACTGATATGATCCTCCCATTCCAAATGATTATCTATTAAAAATCCCAAAAAGGTGACAGAATTCTTTTCATGCTCTGTATTATGATTGTTACTATTATATGTAAGTTCCAAGTTTTGGATCTTATCAGTGTTTATGCAAAGCAAGTTAGCAGTACACCAGTCCTCAACAATATCAGAAGTAGATTTTAATGAGGACCTTTAAAGATAATTACAATCTGAGTTAAAACAGATATTGATATCATCAGCAAATAGGTAACTACTAACCAAGGGTGTTGAAATGTTATATGGCAAATCATTTATGTAAATAATAAAAACAATAGGGCCCAGAATAGATCCTTGAGGTACTCCATGTTTAACAGGGAAATTTGACTCCTTTTCTTCAAAAACTACTCTCTGAGATTTCCCACTTAGATATGATTGCAAAAGTGACAGAGCTCCAGCCCCAAAACCATAAAATCTTAACTTTTTTAGCAGAAGATATATATATATATATATATATATACAGTAGCGAAAGCTTTGGACAGTTTCACATTAACAGCTTTTTTACTGACTTGACTTACTTGACTTCATTCCTTTTGCTCTATCAGGAGCATAGGGCTTCAGTGAAATACCTCCATTTGGCTCTGCGACGTGCCAACTCCTTGACCTCTCACCATGTTTTTCTTTTGCTGCTTGTTCTACTGTTCTCTTCCATGTCTTCTTCGGACGTCCTATTTTCCGGGTTCTTTGGGGGTTCCAGTCTAAGGCTGCTTTCTCTATTGCTCCAGTTGGTTTTCGTAAAGTGTGTCCTCACCAACTTAATTTTCTTCTTTTTATTTGGGTTGCAATTGGCTGTTGTTTAGTTTCTCTCCATAGTTCTTCATTTGATATTATTTCTGGCCATTTTATATTGAGGATACGCCTGAGACAGCGATTAATAAAAGGTTTGTATCCTTTTCATGTTAGCTTGTGTGGTTTTCCATGTTTCGCAAGCATACAGTAAAACTGATTTTACATTTGTATTGAAAATCCTTATTTTTGTGTTTCTAGAAACATTGCAGGTTTTCCAAATGGGATACAGTTGTATAAATGCCACATTGGCTTTCTTGATTCTATTTTGTATGTCTTCATCTGAACCTCCTTCTTTTGTTATGACACTTCCTAAGTATGTAAATGACTCTACTTGTTTAACCAGCTCATGACAAACATTCAATTTTTCTTTTCCTCTTGCATTGACTCTCATTTCTTTAGTCTTGTTCGCATTAATAGTGATTCCTGCTATCTTTGCTTCCTTCTGTAGTCTTTTTAGTTTCTCCTTCATGTCGCTAAGTCTGTGAGCTAATAAGCAGATTCATCCGCAAAATCTTAATCTTCTAGTCTATCTTTGAGTTCCCATTGTATTCCTCTTTTCCTGCAACCCATTGCTGTATCTAGTACTAGCAGAAATATTGTCGGAGATAGAATGCAGCCCTGTCTCACTTTATTTGTAACATCTATGTATTCTGTAAGCTGTCCTTCATGTAGGATTTTGCACCTGAAATCTTCGTACATATCTTTCATTAGGTTTAATATCTTCGTTGGAATACCATAGTCTGCTAGTGTCTGCCACATGACTCTTCTATTTAGTGAGTCAAAAGTCTTTTCAAAATCGATGAATGTAAGATACAAGGTGGATTGCCATTCACTGTTTTGTTCCAGAATTATTCTTAAGAGTATTTATTAAATCGACACAATTACATTGTCTGCGGAAACTAGCTTGTTCTTTCCTCAGTCTTGATTCTACAACATCTTTCACTCTATTTAAGATTATTCTTGATAGTATCTTGCTTGGTATACTTAGCAAAGTAATTACCCTCCAGTTTTTGCAGTTAGTTGTATCTCCCTTTTTTGGTAGCTTTACATTAAACCTTCTCTCCATTCTAATGGAACTTTTTCTTCATTCCATATTTTCTCTAACATCGGTTGTAATAGATCAATGGAAGTTTCCACATTAGCTTTAATTAGTTTCGGATTTATGTTATCCATTCCAGGAGCCTTGCCATTCTTAATTTGTTTTATTGCTAGTCTAACTTCTGCTCTAGTTGGGGGCCCTAATTTAATTTTGGTAACTTTTCTATTTCCTTCTGTTCTTGTTCGGTTACAAGTTTCTTCTTCTCTTTTCCCATCTCTAATCAATATGTCTGAAAAATATTATTTCATCTTTCCATTTGTTGTTCTTGGGTTAGCAATAGATTTCCATTTCTATCTCTCACCGGTTTACTATTCCTGAATGCTTTTCTGGATAATTTTTCAGTTATATCATATAACTGTTTTAAGTCACGTCTCTTTTCTGCCTCTTCTGCATTTTGTGCTAAGTCCTCTACCCATTTCCTCTTATCTCTCCTCACACATCTCTTCACCTTTTTATCTATTTCCGAGTACTCTGTTTGGGCTGCTGCTTTCTGTAATCTTGTTCTACTTTGTTTTTTTTTGTTTGTTTGTTTTGCTTGTTTCCTATTTGTTATACTTCCCAAGTGTCATCAGACATCCAGTCTTTTTGTAGTTGATTTCTAATTCCAAGTACCTTCTGTCCAGTTTCAAAGTAGATTCTCTCACATTTTCCCAATTTGTTTCAATATCTGGTTCATACTGTGTACTTTCCGAGAGATCTTGGAATCTATTATTTATTTCTAATTTATATTGCTTTTGTTTTTCTTTCTCTGTCAATCTTTGAACATTAGTTTTCTTTTTTTCTTCCTTCAAACTTCTTGGATTTTGACATTATTTTTATCTTAAATTTGGCTACCACAAGATGATGGTCACTGGCTACATCTACTCCTCTTTTATTTCTTACATCCAATAGCGATCTCCTAAACTTCCTGCTTATTGTTATATGGTTTATTTGGTTTACTGTAATACTATCTGATGAAACGCAAGTTACTTTGTGACAGTTTTTATGAGGGAAGATTGTTCTTCCAATGACCAATTCGTGCACATAGGTTTACCAATCTTTCTCCATTATCGTTTATCTCTCCCAAACCATGTTTCTCCATTATATGTTCCAATCCTTTATTTTCCGAGTCTACCTTGGCATTCATGTCACCCATGAGGATCAAAATATCTCTCTTCTTCACAATTTTTATTGCGTCATTTAGTTGTTGGTAAAATTCATCTTTCCTCTCAAATTCTGTCGTCTCTGTGGGAGCATAGCATTGTATTGTAGTTATATTTCTAAAGCGAGTTCTAAGCCTAGCTGTAATAATTTTGTCGGAGATAGGTTTCCATTCTATTAGGCTCTTCTTTGCCAGTCTGTTTAGGAGTATCCCTATGCCATTCCTGTGTTCTGCATTGTCTCCTATTTGTCCTGAGTACAAAATTGTATTTCCTTCTTGTGTTGTTATTTCACCAAAGTCTACCCATCTCACCTCACTCAACCCAAGAATTTCTAGTTTGTATTTTTTCATTTCTCTTTCCACTTGTTTTAGTTTTGAACTTTCTTTCAAAGTTCTGATATTCCAACATCCTATATTCGTTTTCCTTTTAACATCAAAGGTTGTCGTCAAAGCATCCGTCCGGTTTCGTTTCACTTTAGTTTCTTTAATAAAGCAATTTAAGATGTGTAGGTTATTGGCCTACTGCACCTGAGCTTGGTGGTGGGGCTGTCACCTGAAGTTTTCTGTCAGGGTTGTCTCCCTTAGTCTTTGAAGATCCCTCTTCACCACAAGGCAGTGGTTCTCTTTTTATTCAACCCCAATAGGGAGGGTTGCCTCTTTCGCCTTCTCCGCCGCACAGGGACGTCGTTAGGGGTGCACGCGGGTGCACTGGCCCCGACAAAAGTCCACGTGGCCCCGGGAAACTGTTCTGTATTTGCTGGAAATTTTACTTTGATGACAAATATTGCAAAATAATTCTTCAGTAAATTTTGCAAGCAGTTTGAAACACTTCTTCAATTTTCAGTAGCACGAACCCAAGCAACTCATTTCTTTCTTATTTCCCTCTTTCTTGCTTGTTGAACACAAACAGACGTATGCAGTTATTGGTTTTGTGGTCCACCCCGGTCAGGGAAATCTGACACCTATTAAAAATGCAATTTTTCTCCCTGCTGCACACCAGATCCAGGATCCCCCCAAAACCCACACTTTCTCTTCGTTTGGCCCTGCACTGGCACCATGGGCACCGAAAGGACGACACAAACAGGAAGATTTAGTTGCGGGTGGCTATAACTTTCTGGGTTCATTATTTTATGGTTCAGAAAAGATATCCCCATGCGTTTCAAATTCCAAGAACATAATTCTATTGCTTGTCCCTTTTTCGGCACGGGAATGAATGACATAGCGGTTCTTCTTACATGCACTCAACCCTCCTGCTAATGACCTGCCCTGCAAAGGAGGGGAAAGGCCACTTTCTGAAAATTCGGAGAAACATCGAAGCGGTCGGTTCATCTGTTGATTTGGTGAACAATTGATATCTGTCAGATAGTTTGAAGTAGGGTTTGTGGTCTGATCGGTGGTTAACTTCTGTAAACGCGAGAAGATAGAATCACGAAGTGTTTGTGATCTCGTTTTCCTACATCGCGAGTGAAATGTCGAATGATAAGCTGCCAGATTGTCTTCCTCTGGAAACAATGGATCAGGATCGACTGATCGACCAAATGTCCAACATATTGGCATTCTAAAAGAGTTTGACTACCACACAAGATACTGGGTTCGACTTCCAGGGTGGCTGATCTCATGTCACGAGCCGGAAATAAAATGCTGTGTAATCAAAAACGCCAGCAGTCCCCGGGTGACGAGAGGTCGCCGCGAGAGTCTTGATCGAGGGAGCGAAGCGCGAAGTGTGTTGCGAGTGACAGTGTTAAGTCGGTCCATTTAAAAGGTTTGGGCGAACCCACTGGGGACACCTTCGATGGACCGATGGAGCGCCACGTCGTGACTCAGCCGAGGAACCGCGGAGGAAATCAGGTACAGTGGTGACACTTTGGGTTTTATCATTGTCAGTGTTACGTTTAGGCCGTTCGCCGGCTTAAACTGCTTGGCTGCGAGAGGATGTGTGTATGAAGAATGGAATAAATTACGCTCATTGCTCCTTACCAATATTTAATAGAATCGCACAAGTGAGGGGGGGGGGGAGAGATTACGCACGAGCCAGCAAGATATCTAAACACTGACAATGATAAAACCCAAAGTGTCACCACTGTACCTGATTTCCTCCGCGGTTCCTCGGCTGAGTCACGACGTGGCGCTCCATCGGTCCATCGAAGGTGTCCCCAGTGGGTTCGCCCAAACCTTTTAAATGGACCGACTTAACACTGTCACTCGCAACACACTTCGCGCTTCGCTCCCTCGATCAAGACTCTCGCGGCGACCTCTCGTCACCCGGGGACTGCTGGCGTTTTTGATTACACAGCATTTTATTTCCGGCTCGTGACACTCATGTATAATGAAGAATGAACCACATTTCAATTAAGGAAGAAAACTAGGCATGTAGGAATTTTATTTACAGCCGTCTGCATGCTCTATAAGTATTATGTTACAAAATTTGTATATATTTCTGACTTTCTGTGATTTTTCTTCATTTAGCCTCCACCTGCAAATGCGGGGCAAGATTGGCTAGACATACAAATTTAATTAATCCCTAGTCATACAGCGAATAATAGTTATATAATATAATCATGAGTTATGGAGAAGCAAATTACTTATCAACCATTTTCTGTTTCTATTTGTTGTGCTATGGTTAACAATGTGCACTACGATTCCAGGGGTCCTGGGTTCGAATCCCGAACTGCGTGTGTGTCTTCTTTATGATGGTCCTCTCATCAATTTCACATCACTCATTTTCATCTTCATCTTCACGATTAGCCAAAAAGTGTAAGAAAAGCGAAGTAAAATAAACCAAATCAATCATTTATATACTTCTATATTACGCCGCTTTTCTACCTCTCGGGTTAAATGCGACGATGAGGATGAATGAAGAGCCCAAGGAATGCCGAACCTTGGACCTCTAGTTTCGTAGCGTGTTATACTCAGTGGAATTCTTAGGAAGAAAAACTGTAAAAGTAGGGTGAAAAGAAGCAAAATTGTACGATGCATAAAAAGCCATGTTTGGGTCTTCTAAAACCTTACAATTATCAAGTTCGTGTTTTAAGTCCACTTTATGCACAGTAAGGCTAATCGGGGATCCGAACCACTATGTGCCTCCACCGGGTATCGAACCCGGGACCCCTTGATTACAAGGTGGCGACGGTACCACTGCGTCATCGAGGAGGCCCAGAAAAACTTACAATTTGTCAGTAAAATTAATATTGAGGGACAAGGCCTGCGTAGAGTTCTTTCATTCGGTTGCTCGTGGTCATCACATCGAGTCCCATAGTTTCGAGAGAAGAATTTGCTTCCATATCGCTTTCAAGTATTTCCCAAATTGTCCTCACGATGTTGGAACAGCACAGACATTTTGGAACTAACACAAGCAGGCACGTACCCAGGGAAGGGACTCGGGGGCTGCAGTCCTTTCCCGAAATCCTACAAATATCTGATTTTATTTATGTATAGTAGTAATTAAATTTACTTCATTAACAGGATTAAACATCTTGTATATGGTTAGTTGCAATATACCAAGAAATTCATCTTCAGCCCCCAACCTTTTCGCCTTTAGATGGTGGCTGGCGATAAGGGATAACCCCCTTCCCAAATCAAATTCTGGCTACAGGCCGGACCACCAGGGATCGAACCTTGAACCTTTCAATTGATTGATTAATTGAACTGGTGTTTTAAGTCTACTTTATGCACAGTAAGGCTAATCGGGACTGGATCTACAGTTTAAAGTGAGATCCGAACTACTATGTGCCTCCATAGAAAATTGAACCCGGGACCCCTTGTTGAACCTGCCGAACCAAAGACGAGAGCGTAATCTTTTGAGCGTGTGGGAAATTTGTTTTATCCAGTGCCATCATATATTCAGTTTTCCACACACAAATAAGATTAATTTTAAGAAATTAGACGTGTGCATATAATTAATTTCTTATCGTCATCATTTCCCAAGTGAACAATCAGATGCCATAGAAGACTCGGGTCCGCCCTTTAGAATAGTGCTTAACGCGGTCGCCTTGAACTAAGACATACCACATTCGATTCCAGTATGAACTGTATACATGAGAAATCTAGATTGAACTCATTACGCACACATTTCATATTTGCACATACTTGTAAACCTGGTTCCAGCATTTTATATCTAAAACCATGGAAAAGGGTTTTATCTACTTCTCAATTTTCTTCGAGCAAATTTACAAACCTAAAGACTAAATAACATTGTTCTTGGTGTAACAGCCATTAAGTTAATGAGTTTATTCTGAATTTAGTTTCCCGAATAATGTCTGTGGATTTCGCGAGAGTATATCCGTAGACTGTGGGAGCTACAGAAGAAAATGATGTTCCTTTCCAATTTATTGATTAATTGAGTTGTTGTTTTAAGTCCACTTTATGCACGGTAAGGCTAATCGGGACTGGTTCTACAGTGTAAAGTGGGATCCGAACCACTACGAGCATCCACCGGGTATCGAACCCGGTACCCTTTGATTACCAGGCGACGATGCTACCATGCGCCACCGAGGAGGCTCTTGCTCCTTTCCTTTCCAAGACTAAATATATAATGTATGTATACAGTATAGGCCTATATGGTGTATAAATAGTTTGTTAATTTATAATAGTTTGATAGAAAATATCTTACGTTTGGGCCCCCCCAAACTTATCAACCTAGCTACGTCCGCCGCACCAGCCGTTGAGGTCTTCGCCGTAACCCTGGCAAGGGGCCTTTACAAGGTGCTACCATCCGGAGCCAGATGGACCAAGGTTTTTTTAAAGAGGTATTACTCCTCTTGTGTCTAGCACTAATATACAATTTTTCAAGAATAAGACAGCAGCCTTAACAGTACCAAGCCCAGTTCTGTAGCCAAATTGAGAGTTACTAAACAACTTATTTTGTTCAAAATAATCAACAATCTGATTATTTAGGACAATCTCAAAAACTTTTGAGACGACTGGAAGCAATGAAATAAGTCTGTAACTATCAGGAAAAGACTTATTACCCGTTTTAAATATGGGTATCACTTTTTTACTAACTTGAAATCTTCAGGGAAAATACACCCAATAATACATGAATTTATAATATGAGTTAAAGGTTCCTTTATAAAATTTAGTCCATATTTCAATATGATGGAGCTTAAGTTATAAATATCCTCACATCTACTACTACTCATTTTGGTATGATTTTACAATATCGGACAATTCCCCGATTTCTTTCATATTTCGCATACTCACTAATTTAGACCTCTTAATCACGTATCTGCAGTTAAAATTTGGCGCTCAGGTGTGGAACTTGCAAAATAACGTGTAGAAGGTTGCAATTTAAAATACAAAAAACAAAAAAAAAACGCATAATTTCGTTAATAATTCGAATAATACGGGGACATTTGCTCACTAATTTAGGACACTTGATCACGATTCTGTGGTTGAAATTTGTCGCTCAAGTGCTACGAAACTGACATTTATTTAAGGTGCCTGGTCGAAATTAGCATTAAACCTCTCTAACGATGCACAGGTAGCCCCACGAACCATTCTCGAATAGCCCCACAAACCATGCACGGCAAGGTTATGTTAGGCAAACATAGTTAAAATTTGGGGTTGTAGTACAGCGCGCATCACACGGAACCGGATTTCCAGTAGGTATGCCCTAGTTGGCGTTGGACTGGCTACCAATTTGCTAGTTTTCGCCTCACACGAAACTTATCAGATTACTTGTCGATAGACTTTTGTTCCCTTACGAGGGAAGTTGTAATGGCGGCCGCGTGAGATGTAAACAATGTATCACTTCACATTTTTAAAAGCGGATAACTATTCAACCGAGAGGAATAACGTCTCGTATAAAACGTTATTAGGTACAAAACAATGGCGCTGCTTAAATACATACTTTACGACGTTTACTGTACACGTATGGAAGAATATTTTAGTTGTTTCAAATGTAAACACAGTGCACTCAGCATAGATGGTGTTCCACAGAATCCAGTCGAGGAAAGCAAGTAGCAATTAGAACATGTCCTATTCCTCCAAAGCAGTCAAGCAGTCAGCCATGATTGCTACCTAGAAAGTGAGTTCAACGCCAACTAGGGCATTCCTACTAGAAATCCAGTTCCGTGTGATAGGGGCTTTATATCAGGAATATATATTTCGTTCTTTAAGTATTCGAAAAGCAAAATCTTGCGATAAATAATGAGCAATTGTGCATTGTCGGTTGCGGTCACGGACCCCCTTAATTTGCAAGTTTTACACGTGAGCGCCAAATTTTAACTGCAGATTCGTGATTAGGAGCCTTAAATTATTAAGTATGCGAAATATGAACGAAATCGGGGAATTATCCAGTATTGTAAAATAGCTCCCTCATTTTAATTATTACTCTTTCAATGTCTTTTACTTCAACAAGATGGAAATTAAAAGTAATGGTAGGTTTTGTTAATCCATTTAAATAATAACTTGAGTCATTTTTACTTGGGCAAGATGAAACTTTGATCAGAATTTCTTCAACTTTATTAAAGCCCCTATCACACGGAACTGGATTTCTAGTAGGAATGCCCTAGTTGGTACTGAACTAACTTTCTAGGTGGCAATTATGGCCGCCTGGCTGACTGCTTGACTGGTTTGGAAGAATAGGACATGTTCTAATGGACATTTCCACTCAATTTTTTTTACAACAATTTTAAAAACTACACCCTGGAAAAATGACCCCTGCAAGTTCTCGCGTTTCTCTGCGTTCAGTTTAAGGCAGAAACGAGACTTCCAAAGTTGCGAGGCTAGCGTTGCGCTGAAAACACGCCGCCGCCATGTTACTACGTCACTCCTTAGGGAGAGCTCGTTTGTCGTCTGCTTCGAGCGTCCAGTTCCGGATGGGTAGCCCACGGTGAACGAACACGTGCAGCAGTTTTACAATCTGTACCGATTTAAAAACTGGAAGAAGGAGCGATAGGAGAAAGGAAAGCTATGCATTGTAATGATCATTCTTCTATGAAATATCCGTGCTGCTCACGTGCAAGGTAAATGGAAGGGTTCAGTTGCGTGTGTGTTCTCAGGCCATGCGAAAAATATTGCTTATAAAATTGGTTGCTGACCAGACACTCAAAAATATTTTTTAAACTTATATATATATATATATATCGATATTTACCGTAACCTATGTAGTGCAAAATAGGAATTTTCACATTCTTCACTTTATTTATAAAGCCTATTTAACTTTCTTTTCCATAAAGCAATTTCAGTTTGTGTTCCATTTCTGTTGCGCAAATTATGATCAACTATTCTTGTGCAGATAAAATACACTGAGAAGATTACATTAGTTGCACAGTACATATCTATACTTAGTTTATGTATAATTATTACAAGGAAGTAATATGTATAACCATGGACGTATTTAAGGGGGATTCAACGGGTCCAACCCCCCTCTTTTTTGGTTCACTAAAATTACCAGTTTCCTTGTCCTATCCGCTTGTTCATAAAAAATTCCGGAATTATTTCATTCTCTTAAATTAGAGACGTATAGGACGGGATACGGATAGGAAGGAAATTTCGTAATTCCACACACCAGATGGGACTGCAGACCAATATCTGCAATTTCCTGATAGTTTCGGAATTTCTGCGATAAGAAACTGCACTGAGACTGTGTAACGTTCTACTCGCTTTAGTTCACTGGATATTTACAAGCTACCATAAAATTAAACAAATGAGAGAGGCCGTAGATTAAGTAAGCGTTTGTCAGTAGAACGTACAAATTACTGGGTTGGAGGCTTTTGCCACGTTTTTCGCGACGCCTCAAATAATACTGGAAGTTGATTGGTACTGGGCCAATAATCGTCACAATAAAGTTTACTGTATGAATAGTTACTTCACATCTAATATAATTTCAGAAAGAAACAGCTTTTCCAAAAATGCGTCACACAATAACAAATCCATTCTTACAATCTACTCCCCTCTACCATCACTAAATACATACTACCTGCAGAAATACTGGACACTTTTTTGAATGTTATAATCAATTTCAAGTTTTTGGCAAATATCAATAAATATTCATAGTTGCATTTATTTTTGATAACATATCTTTTATTGTGCGTATACTTGTCTACAATTGTATCAAACAATTACGCAAACAATTATGGATTTGCGAAGCTACGCAAGTCGGCAATTCAACAAATCGCACTGTATATGTGTATATCCCACTCAACAATTCAAAATTTAAATATTCGTGAATTTATACGTTAACAATTTATTTGGTTTATGGTATCTTACATATATGTATAAATATCACAGAAAGTATGAGATACCAATGTATCTAAAGAACATTTCTTTGGTTTTATTCAACAGACTCGTTCATACCATCACTAACACCTCAATTAAGCTGGAGTGTAACTAACCCTTCACTTTGACTACAATGCACAATCGAAAGTTACTTCTCTCGTTTTGACCAGCAAAACTACTTCAATATTATACTATATCAATTATACTTATCGTGTCGATTACGATTTTAACAAACTCGCGTAATTTTCAAAATTCCGTAATCAACCGTTGCATGTCTTCAATTTACAGTTACAATGATAATATCATTTTATAAGTTGCTCGTAAAAAAAGGGGAAGCAAATTGGTAAGCTAGGTAAAATATTGGGAGTCGCACTACAAGACTGTCCCGATTTTTCCAGATTTACATTTTTTGCAACCAATAACGTGTTTTTGCATTCGTATCAAAAGCACGAGATGCATGTCATGGATTTAACACGTGCCGTTTCTAATCATAAAGTACATATCCTAATATCCGGTGGTCACTCGTAACCTCCTTACGTAACACAATGCAAAAATTATCGGCAAATTACAAACCATCAAATTGTTCCGATTACTTCTTTGCTGTCACGTAATCCAACACTATAAAGTACGACTGCAAAATCAAATTACGCGTACTTGTGCTATTTCGGCATTCGACGCAATTTTCAAAGGGGTCAAAATGGGTACTTGTCAAAAACACACACGTTGCACTATAAAGTTCACTACTCATACCTGTATAGAAATGTGACGTGTACTAGGCACGAGGCTTCCAATTTTCCACGTATCAGCAAAAATGGTCAAATGGCTTCCTTCGTGAAATGAAGTCCCAAATTACGTCTTCCCATCGTAATTTATCCTGGCTTCTATCCGGAGGAGCTCTTCCCAATTCTCCTTTGCTATCTTCACCAAGTGTCATCTAAGTGCTTTCTTCACCAAGCACATCCTCCATGCTTTCTTCTCCAAGCATCGTCTACTTCGGGCAGGCGAAGAAACCATTCCTGTTGATGCAGGCAACCTTCGCAGTTTTCGTGGGGGGGGGGGGGGTATTGAAGAAACATAGCACTTCACTGCGTGTACTCCTGTAATCAAAGTCTGCAGGGGCAGTTCATTCCGCAATGTTCCCAGTCTCGTAGTGCACATGTTGACTCGTTGCGTGATGGAAGGTCGAGTGAGTTTACGAGCTGCCGTAACCCACTGGGAAATCGTCCATCAGGTGACACTGTTACGTCATACCTACTCTAAGTAGCCCTAGTGCTGCCATCTCGTATCATTTCAACGAACTACGTGGTCCATATACACAAACTTGGGAGCAATCAGGCGACAAGCGCCAGCGACAAACTTGTAAACGTAATTTACGTAATAATAAATGCGGAAATACGTTACAAATCACCCGCAACTGGCAAAAAAAAAAAAATAATAGAGCCTATCCCTGAGCAACAATGATAAACATTCCTTTAAACCAGGCATGATACTAGTAAAGTTTTTTCCGACATCCACATAATTATACGATTATAAAACCCTTAAATATAAACCTTTTTCCTAGGAATTACCATATCACCGCATACAAGTAAAAGATTACAAAGAGCATAAATATATATCATCAGGTAGTTGAAAAATATTATTGATTAATTGATTACAGTAAGACAATGAAAAGTTTTGCAATAAATATTAATACCATCATTTTATCAACCTATTAAGATTAAGGAAAAATCATCAATTTCCAATTCAAGAAATCTAAATAATTCACTAATATATGAAACAATGCCTTCATGAAAAAATAGGCTCTTGCATATTGATATTAAGAATCGAAGAGCTTCAGTTGACATAGTAGCCTGATAAGGAACGTGAAGTAAGTAAAGATGTGCAGATCCAATTCCATATGAAGCCAGATGGGACGGCAATTCTTAATGGACGAATTTTTTCTCGAAAATGACATGAAACAAAAAAATAACGGAAAATTAGAATAAGGAAGAGAAGAAGTTATAGGATAGAATGAGAAAAATTTAATTTCAGTCATGATAAGAAAGGAAAAGGAATGAGCAACTTTACATCAAGCACAATAAGTTTTTCTAAGGTAGCAAGAAGGCATCTCTAATTGAAAAAGTTAATTTCTTTCCATACAAAAAAATATATATATATATAAGCATGACGTACTGCCTGAAGGCATAGTCAAGAGGAATTTAGTAATTATGAATTGAAAAATTTTGAAAACCTGAATATAAGTTAAATAAATAAATGCTGTAACATTTTCAAATAACATAGTAAATAAACATGTGTACACCATCAAAATACATGGGAAATACCTGAATCAATCAAAATAAGATACACGTTATTCAATATATATACTACCAAAACCTCAACAGAGCCTTAATTTGTAAAATTCATTGGCAATGTTGATTAGATTGTAAATATAATAACAATCATGAAAAACATTATAGAGAGATTCAATATAAGTTTTCAATATTTATTAAAACCAACAATAAGGAATAATACTATCTCATGATTATGGTTGTGTATGCATTCTGGAATTTTTCTTCCAGCAGTATTGGACCAAGTGTCCTGGCAAGGAAAATGAAGCATTAACCTGGGAGGAAACTATTTAGTTATCTTTAAGAGGATATTCATGAAGTGGCGTTTTTGCAAATTTTAAGGGAATAAATGAATAATGAAAACGCCCCCTAAAATTACAAATGCACAATCAAAAAATGAAATTTATATAAAATAGGATTGATGTTGGGGATCTTAAAGAATGATGGCCAAAAATAATAGCAAAAACCATTTCCAAAATCAAATTAAAAAATTCACGTCTTAACGTTACAAAATTCCCAAAAGGTACAAAAAGGGAGGAAAAAAGGGGGGTATTGAATGAGGAAAAAAAAATCTAGCTCACCAATCCTAATATTCTTTATACAAATGTCGTTTTAGAACCGTCAAGGTCAAAAGCAGAAATAATTGATGTCAAATTCAAATGTATAATGGGAAAAAAAATCTCAAAATTCCAAAGATCAAAATTAATTCTGGCAAAAAAATTATCAAAACAAAAAAAAAAATTGACTGCCCCTTCCCCCTCCAAAAAAAATTCCACTGTGCATGTTACATGTAGGCAGCTCAAGTAAAAGAACCTTGCTCTGGTACCATGAATTTTGTAACGTTCTACTCGCTTTAGTTCACTGGATATTTACAAGCTACCATAAAATTAAACAAATGAGAGAGGCCGTAGATTAAGTAAGCGTTTGTCAGTAGAACGTACAAATTACTGGGTTGGAGGCTTTTGCCACGTTTTTCGCGACGCCTCAAATAATACTGGAAGTTGATTGGTACTGGGCCAATAATCGTCACAATAAAGTTTACTGTATGAATAGTTACTTCACATCTAATATAATTTCAGAAAGAAACAGCTTTTCCAAAAATGCGTCACACAATAACAAATCCATTCTTACAATCTACTCCCCTCTACCATCACTAAATACATACTACCTGCAGAAATACTGGACACTTTTTTGAATGTTATAATCAATTTCAAGTTTTTGGCAAATATCAATAAATATTCATAGTTGCATTTATTTTTGATAACATATCTTTTATTGTGCGTATACTTGTCTACAATTGTATCAAACAATTACGCAAACAATTATGGATTTGCGAAGCTACGCAAGTCGGCAATTCAACAAATCGCACTGTATATGTGTATATCCCACTCAACAATTCAAAATTTAAATATTCGTGAATTTATACGTTAACAATTTATTTGGTTTATGGTATCTTACATATATGTATAAATATCACAGAAAGTATGAGATACCAATGTATCTAAAGAACATTTCTTTGGTTTTATTCAACAGACTCGTTCATACCATCACTAACACCTCAATTAAGCTGGAGTGTAACTAACCCTTCACTTTGACTACAATGCACAATCGAAAGTTACTTCTCTCGTTTTGACCAGCAAAACTACTTCAATATTATACTATATCAATTATACTTATCGTGTCGATTACGATTTTAACAAACTCGCGTAATTTTCAAAATTCCGTAATCAACCGTTGCATGTCTTCAATTTACAGTTACAATGATAATATCATTTTATAAGTTGCTCGTAAAAAAAGGGGAAGCAAATTGGTAAGCTAGGTAAAATATTGGGAGTCGCACTACAAGACTGTCCCGATTTTTCCAGATTTACATTTTTTGCAACCAATAACGTGTTTTTGCATTCGTATCAAAAGCACGAGATGCATGTCATGGATTTAACACGTGCCGTTTCTAATCATAAAGTACATATCCTAATATCCGGTGGTCACTCGTAACCTCCTTACGTAACACAATGCAAAAATTATCGGCAAATTACAAACCATCAAATTGTTCCGATTACTTCTTTGCTGTCACGTAATCCAACACTATAAAGTACGACTGCAAAATCAAATTACGCGTACTTGTGCTATTTCGGCATTCGACGCAATTTTCAAAGGGGTCAAAATGGGTACTTGTCAAAAACACACACGTTGCACTATAAAGTTCACTACTCATACCTGTATAGAAATGTGACGTGTACTAGGCACGAGGCTTCCAATTTTCCACGTATCAGCAAAAATGGTCAAATGGCTTCCTTCGTGAAATGAAGTCCCAAATTACGTCTTCCCATCGTAATTTATCCTGGCTTCTATCCGGAGGAGCTCTTCCCAATTCTCCTTTGCTATCTTCACCAAGTGTCATCTAAGTGCTTTCTTCACCAAGCACATCCTCCATGCTTTCTTCTCCAAGCATCGTCTACTTCGGGCAGGCGAAGAAACCATTCCTGTTGATGCAGGCAACCTTCGCAGTTTTCGTGGGGGGGGGGGTATTGAAGAAACATAGCACTTCACTGCGTGTACTCCTGTAATCAAAGTCTGCAGGGGCAGTTCATTCCGCAATGTTCCCAGTCTCGTAGTGCACATGTTGACTCGTTGCGTGATGGAAGGTCGAGTGAGTTTACGAGCTGCCGTAACCCACTGGGAAATCGTCCATCAGGTGACACTGTTACGTCATACCTACTCTAAGTAGCCCTAGTGCTGCCATCTCGTATCATTTCAACGAACTACGTGGTCCATATACACAAACTTGGGAGCAATCAGGCGACAAGCGCCAGCGACAAACTTGTAAACGTAATTTACGTAATAATAAATGCGGAAATACGTTACAACTGTCAAATCAGTTATTTTTCCCCCCTCGAATCATATTAAAGAAATTTGGTTCTTAAAAACGTAGTGACACAAGATGAACAGAAAAGTATCAATACTTCGTGACTACAAACACACAACTTTGTCGGGTCCAACATCCCCTCCCCCCCTCCCCATGCTCCCCAACAAGCTTCCGGCCAGCAGTGAGTGTCCTGGATTTTCACTTACGAAATAAAGCAACCCTAATCATACCAAAAGTTGATCCATCCCTCCCCCCCGTGAACTATATATACGCCCATGTGTATAACAATATCCCATACTGAAATAGTACGATATAATTATTTTGAATTTTGTACTGCGAAAAAAGCCGCCTCATCTCGTTACCCCAAACGCATTAATTGGTTGGTTCACAACTTCACCACTAAGGATCCTATCGAGACGAGACATGGCAGCCTTGGTCTCGTTCTCGTTGAGAATTGTAAATGTCTGTCTCGTGTTTATTTGTAAATGTCTCATTGACAGTCTCGTCTCAATTCATAAACATCCGTCTCGGTTTGGGAGGGCAATTCTCGTTCTCGTCTCAAGTCTAGAAAAATATAGAATTAACAACGTATGCAAAGGCTTATCAATATAAATACAAAAAGAACTTTCTTAATATTTTTTTTTGACTCCTCGTTTCGACGGTACAGCCCTCGAAAACTAAATATTATCCTGCTTAAATATGCAAACCAAACTGCAGATTCAGAATTACCAGGAATGAACTGGCGTTGTAATTATTATACACAAAATTCATGATTTATCTGAGGAAGTCGCATGTTCCAGGTTTGACTCTCGACCTGGGCATGACTGTTTCCTTGTGAGTGACATTTCATTGAACTGGAAATTGTTACATGGGAGGATGTTTGCTCGAGACTTTGGGGACAGCTAGGGGGATGCTTATATTGTTAATGTTAGTGTTGCTCACGAGACGAGACATTTTCTGTCTCGTCTCATAAAAGGAGATGGGACAAGTAAATGTTTTCGAAATGAGATGGGACAGAAGAAAAAGGCCGTCTCTTATCATGGCAGGTTGGGTGATACTTAGATTGTGCAGTTGGTGGTAGTGTGTATGTGTGGGGGGTGTACTCCTGCACCCCGACTTCGAATACTGCTTGTAGTTATTCATCTTCATTGCAGCGATTAACCAAAAGAGGGAAGAAATGTGATGTTAGAGATGATACATAATAAATTAACCATGCGTTCTCATCGTTGCGGTTAAACAAAGTGAACGGAAAAGCGACGTAAAAGTAGGCTAAATACAAAAATTTGCAATATATATATTAACTGAAGAAAACTGTCATTTACTGCAGGAAATTTAAAAACTCACCGTACCTTTTTATACCGTATCACCTCTTATATTGCAGAAATTGACGTGTAAACCAGTGTGTTCTAAAAGTGTTATCTTAAAAATTGTGAAGAAAATATTATGACGAAAATAATTGTAATTCCAGAAAAGGCATTCCTATAACATTAAGTTCTTGCCAGTCAGAACTAACCTGTATTTGGAATGAACAAGGCTGTTCACGTGTTCAGCCATTGACTGTTACAAGGTTTGCTTTGTCACCCTAATGGGAAAACCCTCTACCGAGTGGCTGAAATATAGTAAATACTACTATACTGCTAGGGCATAATTCATCTCCAAGAAATGGAGCACAGATTTTTGCGCTGGAAGTTGTAAGATACTTGTTTTACGCAGTAACAAGTGAATATGCTGTCGCTTCCGCGGCTCATGCTAAGTTGACGGGACGAGCAGAAGCTCCGCCTGCTTGCATTTCTAAGTGATGACGTCAGAGGACCTCCTGTCTGTGGAGAGGACGTTTTCAAATCCGTGACGTAGTAGGTGAATTTCAGCGGTGTTTGAAGGCGTGTTTCTCGAGAACCGAAACAAATATCGCCGAGATATTTTGCACATCTCATGTTTGTGTCATTATCTGTAAAATGAATGGATTTAAAACGTTTTTCATGTGAAAGTGGAAATGTCCATTGCTACTTGCTTTCCTCGACTGGATTCTGTGGAACAGCCAATCAGACCAAAGTTTCGCCATGTGAAGATAATCTGTGAGCGTGCAAAGGAACGTTTTTGTCTGTGGTTTCCGAGTGTTACTCCAGCAATGTATAACGTATACAGCATGAAAGGCGCTTTGAGGTATACCATCTATGCTGAGTGCACTGTGTTTACATTTGAAACAACTAAAATATTCTACCATACCTGTACAGTAAATGTATTTAAGCAGCGCCATTGTTTTGTACCTAATAACGTTTTATACGAGACGTTATTCCTCTCGGTTGAATAGTTATCCGCTTTTAAAAATGTGAAGTGATACATTGTTTACATCTCACGCGGCCGCCATTACAACTTCCCTCGTATTGGAACAAAAGTCTATCGACAAGTACATTGATAAGTATCGTGTGAGGCAGTAGCGAAGCGTAGTGTTACGAAGGAAGCAAGCAATGTTTCAGTACAACAAAACATGTAGTACAATGGCACGCCAAGAGGGGGATTAAAGGTTTATAGCCTCATTGGCCCGGTCGCTGGATTTGTCAAAATATCATAATAAAGTGACGGTTCTAAAAATAAACCATATGATCCTCAAACGTCACATTTACTTTCGAAATTCCAGGTAACGTTATTCGTATGGTAGTAAACGTCTTACATATGCGAACTTTCCGCATACGACTAAAGGGGTACGTAATTTCTTATTTATTTATTAGTACTTTTATTTGTTCATAATTTTTTAATGTGGACAAACGGTGACCAAACGGATTTAGGTAAAATAACTCATTTATTTAATTTACACTGCGTGATTGTAATTTAGGATTTGTGGGCACCCTAAAAATCGCATTCGGAGTCAAACATTAAAATAAAAAGTTAAACACAAACTTTAAAAATTTCATTTCAAACCAAAGAAACACATGCATAGACGATGTACAGTGGGATCCATGAGTATTACCGTGCAAATTGTCCATCACCATGTTCCTGCACTTTATTTGATCCAATAAGAGCTTCAAGAATTAAAAGAAAACTCAAAACAAGCTGTTGACAACTTCTGCACCTTATACATAAAAATCCATCGGTTAAGAACACATAGGATGTAAGAGAAAAATTAATGAAAATAGTCATGGACAATTTGCACGGTAATACTCATGGATCCCACTGTACTCACCACAATAAATTCCAAACTCCTTTGCATATATAGGGAATTTCCCGCTATCGAACAATTCAACAAATCTTAGGGCCTCAAGGTTCTCAAAACGTGAAGACACTCCCACGCTCTTTCCACAACTGGAAAGCATCCACGCAAGATCACTTTGGAAATCTCTGAAACGACCGAAAGTGATACCAACCTATTTCCTTCATTTTATCCCTCATGGGAAGGAAAAATGTATTAGTTTGGAGATAGAAATTAAGCGGTGAAATCAGAATAATTACAGCAGAAAGAGTATATACATAATATTTAAGTAATAAAGTGTCATACAGAGGCGTGCCCAGGGCCGGAGGAGGGTTGGTGGGAGACATACCCCCCCCCCCTCCTTTGGCCCAGTATTCCTAAGAAAAGGAAAGTCAAAGGCAGGAAAAGGTGACAAAATGAGGAGACTACTACAAAAAATCCTGGGAGCACCACTTGTGTCATAATAATAAAACTTAAAACATGTTCTTGTGTTCATCATGTGTACAATGTATACGATTTAATTGTGCTGTGTAAATATCAGTAGAGAGTTCTTTTTAGATAGCTTTACTTTCACCCCAAGTTTTATTCAAAAGCAGTCAATTTATTGAATGTGGTTGTAAAATTTGTGAAACAGCTCACTTGAATTAGGTGTAAATAACTTGGCAGTTGCAAACACTGGTGCGGTCAACACTTTTGACGTAATTTGAGCTGGACCGAGCTGGACACAGGGTGCAGACCAAGGTCCGTCGAATCTTCCCTCCCTCCCTGGGGAAACTCTTCACGGGGTTGCAGACATTTGACTTCCTGAAACACAAACCCCCGCCCTTTACCATCTCGCCCGAACTCCCAATATCCATTTTTTTACGCGTTTTACAATTCGCGAAATCTAAAATAAATTGTAATATAAAATGATATATATATGGAATTTAGAACAATGATAATAACTTATTTTAGTTATTTTATGACTAAGAATTATTTTTATATTCGCGATCTTGTTTACGTGTTCATGAAGACACAAATTCTTTACTCGTAGTTTTTGGTGGCAATATATCCATCCTTCTGCTTTCGGTTGAGCTCGGCTATTTTCGGGAATAACGCAAGCTCAGCAAGCAGAGCTTTTGGTATAAGCGTTGTGGACGGGTTCCACTCGAATTTCACGCTTCGCCATGTGACTCCTTCGGGTGCGTTATTTTCCCGCAGAGCAGCCGCAAGCATTGAGGCTGGTGCTTGCTACAGAACTGCTGAGGGAGTTTGCGGCCGTAATTTTTCGCCAAATCGAGTACGATGGAAACGAAATAAGGCTAAAACATTAAGTACATTAAATGATATTCGAATAATGCAAGCAGTGCTTGCATTGCTTGTACTATATCTTCGCCTCTGGTGTGAGGTGAAAACTAGTAAATTGGTAGCCAGTCCAGCGCCAACTAGGGCATATCTACTGGATTTCCAGTTCCGTGTGATGCGAGCTTAATAAAATAATTGTTGAGTTCAGACGTGCATAGTTGGTTATTAAAATCTTTTCTATTCACATGTATGGAATTACTTTTTTACAGTATCCCACATAGCTTTTTACCTATTACTAGAGTTATTTATAAAATTATCATTAACCTTAATCCAAGTTTCCCTAACTAATCTATATAATTTCTTTTTACGATTTATATACAGATTCTTCATGCCATTTGAACCAGTAGTAATATAATAGTCATAATAACGTTCACGTTCTCCTTTGAGTTTCTCAATTTCTTTACTTCTAACCCTTGTAGGTTTCGGTTTAGTAGGTTTGTCTACAATATACTTTAGAGGAAATGCCCTTTCAGCTGAATTAGACATTGCAGACATTAAAAATTTCACTTTGTTATTTATATTATTTACAGAACGATGCATAATTTTCCAGTTGCTAAGTGATAATTCATCATGAATTTTAAAATGTTTTCCTCTCTCATTAGTCCCACCCTTACCTTGCAGATTTTGGTATCAATTTTAGATGTGACTTTAAAAAAGTTAACCTGAGACTTTAGCAAAACTGCCCAATGATCAGATACAACAGTTTTAACAATTGAGCTTTAAATTATTCCATCCATTACAGTAACTATGTTATCAAGGCAACTATCACCTCCAAATTTGGGCCTAGTAATTTCAGTTGTAGTTATAGCTAGATTAAAGGAGGAAAATAGATTATTTAACATAACGCCATCTAGATTCTTTACTAACCTAAAGTCAATATTGAAATCTCCACATAAAATAATGTTAGCATTAAATTACACAAATGTTCTAAGAGATTTTGCGTTCTATCAATAAATAATTTTAAATCTTTACACGTAACATTTGGCTTATATACCACAACTAAAATTGTGTTTATGTCTACAACAAAAGATGCCATAACCTTAAATACCATTTCAATGGACATGCTGTTTACGCTGTCAACATGCCTATGAGAAAAGGTTTTCTTCATGAAAATAGCACATCCTCCATGTTTTCTAGTGGGTCTACAATAATTACTACTTAAGTTGTAGCCCTTAAAACCATAAAGATCAATTTCACTGGAACGTAGCCAGTGCTCAATTATACATAAGAAATCAGGATTCAATGTAGAACAGTAAGAAATGTAGTAAATCTAGAAGCAGCAAAAACACTATGCTATGGCATAATTCACTCTGTATTACGGTACGGCATCATTTTCTGGGGGAACATGAACAAAAGCATTACATTATTCAGACTACAAAAAAGAGCTGTTAGAATTCTAGTAGTTGTATTTGTGGTATAACCAGGACGAGAAAGGAAGAGCTCCCCTCAAGCAGGTTTGGCTATACTTAAAACAAGCTCAACATGCCCATATGAGCTTTTTGCTCTAGTGTGGAACCCTGCCTAATCCAAGATTTTTGTAAAAAAGCCATCATGGATTCCATGAGAAAGGAAGAGCCTCTCAGATTGATTTGCTCATACTTACAAAAGTTGCATTAGCCAAATTTTTGTTCATAAACTTGTCAAAAATTGATATTTTTTGGCCATACCAGAAATTAAGCTAAACCCATACCTACCCATACATATTTACTTCAGGTTTAAGTTCAATTGGATACCAGGTTCAATCTAATATTAAAACAATGTAATTCTTCTAGAATTGCTCTGTGAAAAAACCCTCGGGAAATTCTTGTAAAAAACAAATTTCCGTGAAAAATATGCCCCCTCGGAATTTTCTGTGAAAAAACCCTCGGGAAATTCTTGTAAAAAACAAATTTCACGGGAATTTCCTGGCTGATGCAATTTCTGAGTATTGAAGCTTTGCGTGCAAACAAAATTGCATCAGCCGGGAAATTCCCGTGAAATTAGGGTATATAAAGAGATTTTGCATTACATCAGCCAATATTGTGAGAGTGGCTGAGGAGAACAGATGTGTTTTTACAGTGCTCCTCATACTTACAGGCCTGTTTGATTTAATATTCATATTAAATACAATATTTTGCCTGATATTTGTTACATCTAGCTTATTTGTTGTAATCTACTCTTATTTAGGGTCAGGCCTATATCTGTTACAGCTTGTTATACAAAAATCAATACATAACACTCAGTGCTGGGTCATTGCCATTCAAGATATGCATGTTCGTGCAGGCATTTGTGCTAGGTCAGTGTGAATCAATATTTATTCTCTTTTTCCACTTGTGGGCTATTGGCCTTACAACCTGTCATAAGATAAGCATAAAGATTAGATTTAAAAACCCAGGAAATTTTATATAAATACCAAAGCGAGAAATATTAACACACATACATACACACACACACACACACACAGTACAGTGCTGAACCCAATTGATATTTTTTATTCAGTATAAAGTTTTGAATTGAAACCCAGGAAATATATATAATAAACCAACAACAAAAATGCCAAGTCAAAAATATTGTAATCAATGCAATAAGAATATATTTAGCTCTAATTGGGCCAGACACCAAAAGATTTGTAATCCGGACAAATACAGAACTCCCACAAAAATTTGCCCCAAATGCAATAGAAAATATAGCATGGAATATTTCACATATAAACATAGAGATACTTGCTCTGCACAGTCCCTACAAGCATCTACATCTGGTCTGAAAAGAAAGCATGAAGCACCTCTTAATGCTAGACCTGCAAAGCAGCCACGCTATGAACCCATCCATAGCAGTTTTAATGCCCAACTTAGAGATTACTGGTTTGTATCAGAGCCAAGATGTGGTATTAACAATTTTTTGAACAGTATAAATTCTGATCTGCAGGCAATTCTAAATGCACAAAATGGCTCTTATAAGCTCTCCCTCAAATTGTATACACAATATAAGAAGCCAAATGGCACAAAATTTACACAGCCCCACATAACAGAAACTGTACCGGTATATTCAAATGCAAATTTGGACACAATAATAAACAGATTGATAGATCAATTGAATATTAAACACTCTGAATTTGCGGCAAAAGAGTCTGGATGGAGCCTATGCGGCTCTCCTCACAAGTTATATGTTAATATTTCTGAATTCAGCCCATTACAAGGTTCTACTTATTTACCATTACCTGATAATATTAAAAACAAACAAGCCGTGGTTAATATAAAAAATAATGATGAGAAATGCTTTTTGTGGTGTATTTTAGCTGCTTTGTATCCAGTTTCAAGGCATCCTGAGAGAATAACTTATTATAAACAACATGAACATGATTTTGATGAGGCAATGGAGGGTTTAGAATATCCAATGTCTGTTCAGAATATTGATAAATTTGAAAAAAGGGCCAGGAATATCAATAATAAACAATTATCTATTAATGTATTTACTTGTTCCACTGGCAATTGCCCGATAGCACCTCTCAGAATCAGTACATTTGATGATGATTCTGATATTCCAATTGATTTGCTCTTAATTGAAGAGGATGGTACAAATCATTATACTCTGATACATAATCTTCAAGCTTTGGTGAGAACACAACTAGACAAATCCAATACAATATTCAAGTTGTGCAGAAGATGTTTAACTGTATTTGATGGCAGGAAAATGGTAAATGGGGTTCCTGAAGAGAATACAGAAATTGCAAAAAATAAGTTAATTGAGCATCTGAAATACTGTAAAAATCATAAACCTGTTCATATGGTGATGCCTAATCCAAGTGAGAATTGCAAATTCAAAAAGTTTGAGGCCTTGTTGGAACACCCAGCATATATTGTCTGTGATTTTGAATCAAACCTCAAATCTCTTGCATTTTGTAGCCCAGATCCTGAAGAATCTTCTATTACACCATACCAGCTACATGAACCTTCCAGCTTTTGTTATGTGGTTGTACAGGATGGTGTTGTTACTAAAGAATATTCATACATGGGGCCAGATGCCATCAAAATATTTGCACATAGAATAGAAAATGAGTGCCGTGACATAGCATCTAACATCTTATTAAAATCAAAACCCATGTTGCCTTTAACAGAGAAACAGATTGAAGATTTCAACAATGCAGAAAAATGCCCGGTATGTGATTCTGAATTTTCAGATACAAATATCAAGGTGAAACACCATTCTCATACAGATGGTAAATTCAAAATGGCACTGTGTAATAGCTGTAATATTAAGATCAAGAGACCAAGATTTATCCCCATATTTTGCCATGGAGCATCCAATTATGATTTCCATCATCTAATCAGGTACGAGGGGTTTGAGAAGCAGAATTTAAATATTTTAGCAGAAAATGATGAAAAATATATATCTATTAGCAAAACAATTAAAGTTAATGGTGTTCCTATTCACATGAGATTTCTTGATTCTTACAGAATTTTATCTGCTAGCCTGGATACACTGGCCACTCAATTATCTGATGATCAATTCAAAATCACACGTGCATTGTTTCCAAATCAGGATCTGAAATTAATTAGGCGGAAGGGTGTATATCCTTATGATTATGCTACAAATTTTTCTAAATTTGATGAGTGTTCCCTGCCTCCACAAGAAGAGTTTTACAGCAAAATCAGAGGATCTGGAATCACAGATGAAGATTATCACCATGCCCAATTGATGTTTAACAATTCAAAATGCCGGACATTTGGTGATTATCACATGGCATATTTGAAACTTGATGTGACCATCTTAGCAGATATAATGCAGACATTCAGAAAATCTTCTATGCAAAATTATGGACTGGACCCAGTGTATTTTTACAGTGCCCCGGGCCTAGCATGGGATGCAATGTTTTTAAACACTAAAAAGCAATTGGATCTTATCCAAGATCAAGATATGTACCTGTTTATGGAGAAAGGTATAAGAGGGGGGATGGTGCAATGTTCTCAGAGATATGCCAGAGCAAATAACAAATATATGCATGATTATAATCCAGAATTACCATCAAATTATATAGCGTATGTAGATGCCAACAGCCTCTATGGTCATGCCATGATGCAAAAACTGCCATATGCAGGGCTTGAGTGGGTTAAAAATTTTAATATTGAGGATCTTCAGGGTTTAGATGACCGTGAACATGGCCTCTACTTAGAGGTTGATATGACAATTCCAAAAAAATTCCACAAAAAATTTTCTGATCTGCCCCCAATTCCCGAGGTTCAGTGCTCACCTGGCTCTAAACAGAAGAAGCTCATGATGACACTGGAGTCAAAACAGGGCTATGTCATACATTACAAGTACCTCCAGTTCCTGATGAAACATGGTGTCCAAGTGACCAAAGTTGGAAAAGTTTTGAGGTTCAGGCACTCAGAATGGTTGAAACCATACATTGATACAAACACGGAGCTTCGAACATCTGCAAAGAGCCAATTTGATAAGGGCTTGTTTAAATTGATGGTTAATTCTGTATATGGCAAAACAATTGAAAATGTCAGAAAACATACCGATGTTAAAATAATTACTGACCCCAGTCTGAGCAAAAAATTGGTTGCAAAGCCTAATTTCAATTACAGAAGAATTTATGGTGAAGATATGGCACTTTTCAACATGAAAAAAACAAAGATTAAGTTTGATAAGCCTATTTATGTAGGGGCTGCAATATTGGAATTGTCCAAATTACATATGTTAATATTGTATTATGATGTGTTCAAACCTTTTTATGGTGATAGAGTAAAACTGATATACATGGACACGGATAGTTTTGTTCTTGATATTCAAACAGAAGATGTTTATCAAGATATGTCCCAGCCTGAATTGTTTAAATATTTTGATACCAGTGAATTGCCAGGCCATTTGAATATTCAACCCCACAACAAAAAAGTGCCTGGCAAGTTAAAAGATGAGACACTTGGTGATGTTATTGTGGAATTTGCTGGGTTAAGTGCCAAGGTGTATAGTTTTAAAACATGTAATGCTGTTGTCAAAAAAGCCAAGGGTATTGGCAAAGTAGCTGTGGAAAAAGAGCTCCAATTTGAAGATTATAAAAATTGCCTCAAATCCCAGAATTTAATCAGAACATCAGAATCCAGAATTCAGAGTGAAG
This sequence comes from Lepisma saccharinum, assembly GCF_977018435.1. Classification (NCBI taxonomy): domain Eukaryota; kingdom Metazoa; phylum Arthropoda; class Insecta; order Zygentoma; family Lepismatidae; genus Lepisma; species Lepisma saccharinum. The sequence continues at coordinate 34,057,817 of NC_139257.1, forward strand.
ATCACTTATTGACTTCAAATGTTGTAAAAAAAGTGGCTCTGGACCCACATGATGATAAGAGATGCATTTTATCATGCGGCATACATACTTTACCATGGGGTCATTGTGATTTGAAAAATGGCAATCAATGCCCAAGTACAGAGCATGATTTGAAATAAATAAACATGCCTATGAACTTATTTGGGTTTAAAAAACAAGGTATTATGGACCTGCCAACACCACAACCCTCTTCTGATATGCTGTCTAAACTGAGTGGCTTGTTAATTATTCATCTGAACAGCATACTTACAGATATTGATGATGAAACAGGCAAAATATTGTACATATTTAACAATAATTTAAATCATTACCAATTACCTGTAGGTGGGCAATTGCAATTTATTACAACCCCTGAGGGTGATGTTAAAATTTCAGTAGGGAGAAATATTTACAGAATTAAGCACTCAAACATGGTTTCTGGCACTGTATATACTGTTTCTGCTGGTGACTGCTTATATATTGAGGTCCCTGGATCCTATGATAAGCTTATACCCTTTTTTATAGAATTAAGAATCAGGTATTCAATAATAAATAACTACTAAAACAAAAATGCCTAATGATATTTTTGGCCATACAAGACATGAAGATCACAGTGATGAGATTCTGATGCTTGATGTCAGAGTCAAGAAATTAAGAAGTGATTTACAAGCTTTACAAACCACACTCAATGCCAGTCTTCAATTAGAAATTACAAATTTACAATCACAATGCATGGACCCTCTTCTTAAAATTGATTCTGAACTCAAATTATTGCTTCAGAAATATACTGACCTGGCTACATTGGATAATTTTCAAAGTTTAGAAGAAGCTGTAGCAGCTCTTCAAGCCAAATTTAAGACCCAGGCTAACAACTCTGAGCAATTGAAACAACAATTGGAAGAACAGATAAATAATGTCCAGGCACAGCTCCAAACAATTGTCAAAAGCATAAAATCACAAGAAGATTTTGATCTAGTGATTTCCACTCTAAAAGAACAGATTCAGTCACTCCAAATACCTAATCTGGACCCTCTGAACAATGCCATAGCTGAGGTTAAAGAAAAAATTGAGACACTTGAAAATTTTATGAACAATTTGCCATCTTCCGATGCTTTGAATGCAATAACTCGGAGTGTAGCAAATATTAAGCTGCAACTTGAAACATATGAAGATTTTGGAAAAATTCAAAGTTCCATAACCCATCTTGAAGGTACAATAGCAGCAGTGCAAAGTGATTTGGCAAATGTACTAGAATCCAGATTGCCTGGGATTGTAGATACCCTTCTCAGTGTCCAGCAACAAATCACAAAGCTTGAAAACCTCAACACTGAATCTGAACTGTCTCATTTTCATCACTTGATAGATGATATTCAAACAAAACTTGAAATTTTACAACAATCCACACCCTCTCAGGCAGATATAGCCCTGCTCCAAAATGCTATGCAAAATGTGGCTGATGCTTCTGAATTACACAATGTGAAATTGGCACTTGAATCTTTGCAAAATACAGTATCAAATCTTCCTACATCACAGGAACTTAAAAATATTAAGAGGGCAGTGAATAGGATATTGAAATCAGAAGATATCAAGAATATCCAGGCAGAGATCAAACATCTCACTCAGACAGTGGCCACTCTACCAACTAATCAACATATTAATGAACTGCATGCCCTGTTTGAGGATATCAGAAGACAGGTCCATGATCTTACAACTCAAAATTCAAAATTGGCAGTTGTTGAAAATTTGCAACAAATTGTAGCCAATATCAAGCAGCAGCTAGGGACCATGGAATCCAATCAAGCAAATGCTCTGTCTGTTTTTGCCACCCAGCTACAAGAAATTGTGCAACAATACAAAAAACTTGCTGTGGACATAAGAATCAAGCCTGGGCACGATGAGATTGTTAGGACCATCAATGAGCACCTTGAATCTGTAACAAGTAGATTGCTTACAGCAGAAAAAGAAATAACAGGCATAATCGAGAATCCAAAACATTCAGTAATTCTTGAATTGTACAGCATCCCCAACAAAGAATATGATTCTCCATTTACACCAGGAGGCAAAATATATATGCTGTCCCCTGCACAATTTTATTACCAGTTTTTTGTTGGGGGCACATTGAGACCAATCAAGATCAAATATTGGCTTCAGCCACAGGCACACCACTACCCCACCTTATCAATAACAAATGCTAACAACAAAGTGAAAATCACCAGTGTAGAATTGGAGGATTTTACAGATCCCAATACATTGGAAACAGCCTATACTGAAGATGATGGCACTCTGGAATTTAAAATACAGATAGGGGACAAATTATATTTAGAAAATCCTGTAGTCTCAGCTGCTGAACACCCTATAGTTGCAATATTCTTGTTTACATATTATGTCTAGACAAATTATTGTTGATGAATTACACAGACAGGCCCGACATAATTTTAAGAGACTCCCAGTAGTCACAAAGGGCATAGATGATTTATGGCAGAGCGACTTGATTGAAATGGCAAGTGGACAGTTGAAAAACTTAGACAAAATCAACAAGGGCTACAAGTATCTACTCACTGTAATAGACACATTTTCAAAATTTGCCTGGGCTATGCCACTCAAATCCAAGACTGGAAAATGTGTTACAGAAGCCCTCAGGACAATCATCAATCAGAGTGGAAGATCCCCGCGCTATTTGCAAACAGATAATGGCAAAGAATTTTATAATTCAGTGTTTCAACAATTTATTAAAAGCCAGGCAATAAAACATTATTCGAGTTACAGTGATCTCAAAGCCTCAATTGTAGAGAGATTCAACAGAACCTTAAAAAATCTTATGTATAAACAATTCACACTTCAAGGTAATTATAAATGGATTAATATTCTTCCAGAACTTCTACATAAATATAACAACTCGGTCCATTCCACAATCAACATGAAACCCTCTGAAGTAACTTCATCTGATGAGCAAAAATTGATCAGCACTGTATATTATCCTAGATACCAGCCAACAACAAGAAAGGCCAGATACAAGATTGGGGATCAAGTAAGAATAAGCAAATATAAGCACTTATTCAAGAGAGGCTTTACAAGAAACTGGAGTACTGAATTATTTACAGTGGTTCAAGTTAAACCCGGGACCCTTAACACATATATAATAAAGGATCACCGAGGAGAAATTCTCAAAGGCAGGTTCTATGAACAAGAGCTCAGCAAAACTAAACAGCCTGACACATATCTCATAGAAAAAATTATCCGCAGAAAAGGCAACAAGTTACTTGTCAAATGGCTGGGACTCCCAGAACACAGCTGGATCGATGCAAACTAAATAATAATATGAGCACCTGGGATGTTATAAAAAGGCTCCCAGAACCTGAACAACAGAATAAGAGAAATGGCAACTTGTTACCTGATAATATTAGGTGTCTTATTGTTGGGCCATCTGCTTGTGGTAAAACTACACTAATGGTTGATAATTTTTTATTGGCACCCAACTGGTTAGACTGGAAAAACAGGCACTTGTATATCTTCTCTAAGAGCTTGGAACAATTAAAATATCAGCAGCTGATGAAGCTATATGATGGATTGGATATTGCCACTTTTGAACCAGATGTTAAGCCACTTGATGAATGTCTCGATAATTCTGTTGTTGTGTTTGATGACATTATATTGGATAATCAAAACAAGGTTAGAAACTTTTTTACACAGGGCCGGCACAAAAACATTGATTGCTTCTACCTGGCACAGACTTTTTCAAAAATACCCAAGCAACTGATCCGTGACAACAGCAATTTTATATGTGTGTTTCATCAAGACCATACCAACCTCAAACACATACATGATGAATATGTAGGTGGGGACCTGAGCTACAATGATTTTTCCAAGTTTTGCAGCAAGTGCTGGAACCAGGACAGTTATGGCTTTGTCACAATTGATATGACAAGAACACCCAGTAGTGGCAAATATAGAAATAAAATCAACAATTTTCTAGACGTAGAGACGTATATAAATAAACATGAAAAGGCCAATTATTGATGATCTTAAATTAAGAGATTATCTTGTAAAAAGATTTAAGGGATGGAAATCAGAGAACCGAGGAATTTATGAAAAACACAAACAAACAGAACAGCCTGTAATTGATGCTATTAATAATTTAGGTAAGAATATCAAAACTGTTACAGAGCAAAATCAAAATTTGCTCACAGAGCTTGTACCTGTAGCTGCTAGGAACATATTAGATTATCCATTCACCCCACTTTCCAGTATTCATACACCTAGTCCTATTGCTCCTAGAAGAATTGAGGCTAGTCAGGATCCTATTGAATTGGGTCTTCTTGCTCAAAAATATTTAACCACACCTAAAGACAATAAAGATGAGGTTTTTGGCTTATATGCTGACACAGAGCTTGATGGCAGCATTATTCATAGAATTGGCAATTTCAGAGTAACATTTATGGGAGATGATATAATTGTATATTCAGAATCTCGACTTGGAGAAAAAGGTGCTTTTGTTAAGTACACCGGCACACCTGGATTGTGGGAATTGATGACTAGGAAAAGGCCTGGCAGCTATACAGATCAAGATTATGAGGATTACAAAGAAATATTAATAAAATCAGATGCTCTATACCAGAACAATGATCCCACACAAAAAAGAGTCAAGTCGAGCAGTGGGGCAAAATACAACAATTTAATCAAGCCCATATGGTCACAGATCAAGACTGGCAGTGGAATCAAACAATACAACACCCTGCCCAAAGAATTTGTCTGGGTTGATGATGTCAGGAAACTTGTAGATAGGTTATTGGTGATAGCTGGGGAGGAAAATGCTGGGAACCACAATTTTTACAATGAAAAGGTTGGAATTATGGACATGATAAGCACCAAATTGTCTAATTTTATAGTGAATGACACTAAGGGGATTGGATATCTCATAAAAATAATTAATACTCTACCACCTAAATTTTGGAATATTTCTGAGGGTCGGGGCCTTGTTAATGACATTATAAACAAGCTGCCATTTGAACTGCATATTCCAGGCTATCAATATTGTGGTCCAGGCACAAAACTGGATCATAGATTAAACAGAGCGGATCCTGGTGTTAATCCTTTAGATGCTGCTTGTAGAGACCATGACATAGCATACAACACACATTCTGATCTTGACAAGAGACATGTTGCAGACAAGAAATTAGAAGAGGCTGCATTTGGCAGATTTGTAAGCAAAGATGCATCTTTGAGTGAAAAAATAGCAGCATTGGGAACCACCATAGCCATGAGCACCAAACAAAAACTGGGGTGGGGGTTGTAAATATGTATATAATAAACCTACAATGAAGGCCAAGGGTGTTATGTATCAAGTACCCTATGCAGGTCTCAAATCTCTTAAAACTATTGACAGTCTCTTAACCAAAAAGCAGCGCAAGAAAAAAAATTCTTGTATTGCAAAGGGGCATGGTATGAAATTGTTGCTTAGTACCCCCCAATTAAAAAAATTACAGCAATCAAGAAAAAAATCACATGTGGGGGGATTTATATTTACCATCCCTGCCATCTTAGCTGCTCTCGGGGCTGTGGGGAGCTTGGCCGGGGGATCAGCCGCCATAGCAAAAACAGTAATAGATGCCAAGAAAAATAGGGCAGAATTAGATGAGCAGAGGCGCCATAACCTGGCCATGGAGAAACAAGGCAAAGGTGTTAAGAGAGCCATGAATAAGTTTAAAAAAAACAAGAGCCGCTTACAAACCAAGATATTGAAGCTTTAATCAAGCCACTGGGCATCAAACATTTTAGAGGTGTGTACATGTCTGATTCTTTGCCAGAACAACCACTCAACAAAGAGTGTGGCATTGTTAATTTGGATGAGTACAAAAATCAAGGCACTCACTGGATCTGCTATCTTAAATATTTAAAAAATGAGGCATTTGTGTTTGATTCATTTGGAGGTGTTCCACCTGAAAATTTAGTAAAATATCTAAATTCAGCTAATCTTTATTACAATAATGCCCGTGTTCAAAATTTTAAAGATGTTAATTGTGGACATTTGTGTTTATCTGTTCTTAGATATATGTCTCAAATAAATAAACCATCAATTGAAGATTTTCAAAAGGCCTTGTGGTATCTGAAACATCATGGGGGTATTTCATCTCACCAGCCAAAATTCAATATTGAAACTCAAATTGCATGATGACATAGTGTATCCCAAAACAATAGCTCTCAGAGCATTTTATGGCATGTACCTAATCCCTAATATTACACACCACAACAACACAATTGCAGTAGGGGATGAAAAAATTGTCATCACTCCAGGGCAATATAATCTGTCCACTCTAAATGCTCAATTACCCAGAGGTGTAGTGTTAAGTCAAAATTCTGTCACTCACAGAGTAGAAATTGTATCTGCCACAGAAACAGTGAATCTGGCTACTATAGGAGAGCTGTTGGGCTTTGAGAACAACACAAAACTTGAAGCAGGCATCAAACACACTGCTATGAATATACCTAAATTCTTAGCCATAGAAACTCTGAATATCCACTGTAATGTGGCCGAGGGTATGATCACCAAATCAAATGGCATAGGCACTCACAAACAAACAGGCATCATTGCAACATTCAAACCTAATTCTGAATTCATGGAGCCCATCATCTACAATCCATCCCCAACATTATATTTTCCTGTGTGTCATAATAGAATAGATTACATTGAATTGATGGTCACTAATGAAAAAGAAGAATTAGTTGATTTTGCTGGAGCCTCAACAACTGCAATCATAGAGATTAATATTTAAATAAAAATACATACAATGGAAAATATTGAGAGTTATGAGCTACAATCATTCCCTCCAAACAGGAGGACATTTGCAAATTTAAATCAACCCAACACAGAAATTGAGGTTGATCTTGATGTAGGGGATGGCTTTATACACCCCCACAGAGCAGATCTATACATCAAATTTGATGTTGTAAAGCTCGATGGAACAAATTATCCGGCAAATACAAATATAAGACTTGTAGACAATTTTGTGCCGCATCTGTTCTCTGAAATTGAGATCAGAAAGCACGGTGTTGTTATAAACAGAGTGGATTATCCCGGCATTACCTCCACAGCTTTGGCCACACTGAAATTATCCAAAACCGAGGCTTCATACTACAAAATAGGCGGATTTGAAGCTGGTGATAAGATATTATCTAAGAACCACACTGTGCTGTTCCCTATGCGCCTGTTGCCAGGATTCTTCTCAGATTACAAAGAAATTATGTGGAAGGGTGGGTTAAGAATCACATTTAGAAGAGCTGCAAATGATAACAATGCTTTGATGAGGTACAGTACAATAAACCCCACAGGAGAAGCTCTGCCTAATACCCTACCAGATGCAGGCAAATGCATTATTCAGACCATGGAGCTAAGAATCCCTGTTGTTGAGTATGAAGCCAGTTATGGTCTTAAATACAAAGCTGATATAATAAAAAATCCACAAATTCCTCTACAATTTTATACATATCAATGTGTACAGAAGCCCGCATCTGGTACATATTATGAATTTGATGCTACAAATTCATTCTCCAGTATTCAATATGACATGCCTGATTTTGTGGTAGTACTGTTTCAGACTGGGAGACACAATAATCAGGAAAAAAATTCAAGTAAATTTGATAACTGCAACATCAAGAACATATATCTTAAAAATGGCAGAAATGAGGTCTTTCCTAGAGAAAATTACAATTTAGACATGTCCAAGGATGACTTCCTCAAATTATATGAGGCATTTACATCCTTCAAAAGGGTCACAACTGGCAATACTGACATGTACTACACACCAGATGAATTCAAAGCACAGAGACCCATGTTTGTAATCAATGCTTCAAAAAGAAAACAGGTTGTGGTGAATGACAGAACAAATATTAAAATTATCTGTGAATTCCATGAAGCATTACCTAATGACACCATATGTAGTGTTATTCTCATAGGAGAAAAATCATATGTTTATGATGTAAGAAATGAGAGAGTCACGGAGCAATTCTAGAAGATATTTGCTCTATTATCCTGTTGTACAACACACAAACCTCAACTGTATATCAGCTAGCAGTGAATATCTTATGTGTAGGCAGTTGTATGTATTTCAATCTTATACAGGACTCGAACCCAAAGCCCCTGATTACAAGGCCACAATATTAACACGTCTCCAAATAGAATATGCCCACATTTTACTGGGTTCTGAAGACCTTGATACAGACAAAATTGGATTTTGTTTCTGTCATAATATTCTCCAAGTCTTGCCTAGGCACATATTATCAGAACAGAATTGCTTTCAACATGAAGAGGGGCAGTTCATTGCCACTGGGTCAGAAAATGTGTATCTTTGTCTCAATCTTTGTTACATTTTCCTTGTTACATTTTCCCCTGTTGCACGGAAAGATTAATGGCCCCTTCAGTGAATCGCACAGAAAAATCCATTAATGTTCCGTTCTAGCGTGTAGATTTTATCTTTTGCGTGCCGGCAAGAGCAAAACATTAGTCTTTTGATAGATTAATATCAATTCATGCATTTCCGAGCTATAATTACTTACCCCAAGCAATGGAATTGATCAGAACTATGGACAATATGCCAAAACAATTATAACAGCAGTTAGTGGCTGAGCTGGTGATCCCCAAATATAAAATAATTTTGCTCTGTTGTATAACACTTTTTACCAGGTTTTCAGATCTGGGAGTTGTATATCAACTAGCAGTAATTATTCTCAAAATCTCACATATGGAGATATTATTTTGCCACACATATTTCAATCTATCAGGACTCGAACCCAGAACCCCTTGTTTACAAGACATTTTGCCATCAGGGGAGGCTTCACATTTTACCAGGATTCAAACCCGAGTTTTTTGATTACAAGGCAATGCACCACACTCTACTGGCTCTCAGAACCCAATAAATATCAATTCAAGATTCCTGGGATTTTGACAGATAAGCAATAAAATAATAAAAGAACTTGGCTTAGTTTTAAGTATGAGCAAATCAATCTGAGAGGCTCTTCCTTTCTCATGGAATCCATGATGGCTTTTTTACAAAAATCTTGGATTAGGCAGGGTTCCACACTAGAGCAAAAAGCTCATATGGGCATGTTGAGCTTGTTTTAAGTATAGCCAAACCTGCTTGAGGGGAGCTCTTCCTTTCTCGTCCTGGTTATACCACAAATACAACTACTAATTCTGGCAAATGCTCCAACAGATGCACCATGCAAACCATTATTTCAAGAATTACAGATATTGCCAGTTCCATGCATATACCTGTATGAAATCCTAACAGGCATGAAAATTTGTCAAAATACACACACAGCAAATAAGGACTACCACACCTACAACACCAGGGGAAAGAATGACTTACATATGGAATTACACAATACCACATTCTACCAAAAAGGGGTAAAATATAATGCTGTACACTTATTTAACATGCTTCCAAATGCATTCAAAAACATAAAGTCATTTCCAGTATATAAGTTACATCTAAAAAGATTCCTAAAGGAACAGTGCAAGAGTACATTGACACCATAAATGGCAGGAATAACAACAATAATGTAACATAGTAGAACTGCCCTATCATTAGTTTTTGTTTTTCCTTTGCTGTTAGATTCCATTTATCTAGATGTAAGTATAGGTTACTATTTAATGCTCAATTTATGTTTGTGTGTGTGTGTGTGTGTGTACATATATATACGAGTATATCATAATCTCATAGCAGATGAAGCGAACATTGAATATAGAAAACAAATTTTTTGCCAATTTGTCTCAAGAAAATAACATTGAGCATGCATTTATTCTCTTTTATTTATACGATATCTTGTATCTCATACTATTTATTGTATTTTATATTATTATGCCTATAATTTTATAGATGTATTCTAAATGTACATGTACAATGTGACAATTCTAAACTTTTGTAAAGTTGAATGGATGCTAATAAATCAATCAATCAAAAGTCTTCAACAATAGTATATTTATTTGAGAAGCCTTGGATATTCCAGAGATGAGTTACAATTTCATTAGGCTTATATTGATTATTAAAGCTACTACTAACAGCTTCCACAAGCCTGATTTTTGAATTTCTTGGATGATCTTCAAGTTTATTAGACATAGGCCTATATTGATTGTTAAAACTAGTGAGACTACTAATAACCACTTCTACTGGCTTGACTTCTGAATTCTTTGGATGATCTTTCGGAGTATTAGACATAGGCCTACCTAATGATCTAAAAAAGTATCAGTATTGAAACTTAGCCCCTATCTTAAATCTGCCTTTGCCAACCATGAAGAAAATACTACTTCTGGCTGTTCAGAGCTTCCCCAATAATATATTGGCCATAGATAGCAGCTTCTAATCAAGAATCACTCTGGGTTCTACTCAATGATGTGCTAATTTGAGTCTAACTCTTAACTGTGTACTGAGTTTTGCATGGATCTGAAATTATTCCACTTCCTGGACCGGAATCCAGAACCTTCAACAAGATCACTAACACAAGATAGTGAGTAGAACAGTGTGTGCTCGACCAGTTGGGTTAGCTGCTCGATAACTAAAAACAAGTCTGGTGGCTTGAATCTATTAGAGTATAAATGTATGCATGTTAGAGGGTTTTTCAACGGCATCCAGTATTCTGGAATCCCTTTTCATTAAGTAACACGAAGGGGTTTCTTAGGTTCGTGTATTGGGATATGAATTTGCAAGTTGTGATTAGGACCAAAACCACATGTTGAACAAAGAACATATTTAACTGACAGCTGGATGTAAGCTTGAAAGATAACTGACATTACATTATAACTTGACACAGGAAGACAACAGTAGATATACGCATACGTCTATTGTTTCTCTTCTTTCACAGAAGGTCAACCCACCAACCTTGTACAGTGGAATGCATGAGTATTACCATGCAAATTGTCCATCTCCATGTTCATGCACTTTATTTGACCAAATAAGAGCTTCAAGAATTAAAAGAAAACTCAAAACTGTTGACAACTTCTGCAGCAGCATACATAAAAATCCATCGCTTAAAAACACATAGGATGTAAGAGAAAAAATCATGAAAGTAGTCATGGACAATTTGCACGGTAATACTCATGGATTCCACTGTACTAATACCAGGGCCATATCTTAATGCATATTAGAAACTTGAGAATGGTTTCCATTTATGATAATTAAAAAAACAACATTTAATGCAATACTTTTGTGCATCTGTATGCAAATTACTTAGTAAGCACTGATTTATTTACTCACAGCCACATTTTTCACTACATTGCAATAAAATTTTCCATAAATACCTAATTCTAATGTATGGTCATTTCAATGCTAAATTTTTCTTTGCACTACACCCCCTTCCCCTCCCCCATCCAAAAAACGTCTTTACTAGGGTACGGGACTTTGTCTAATAGAACTGGAAAAAAAGTATGTAATTATCAGTGGCGGATGAGCATTTCGGATGGGAACGTCAAGTTAGAAGGAAGGGTAGGCCCTTTTTTTTTTAGCTTAAGAGTTTACTTATGGAATTAGCCGACATATGTATTGTCTATTTAAAAATCACAATCTCATTGTGTTTATTACATTAAGTCAGCCGGGTTCCGATAAAACATGATCCATGCTTGTTTTATGTAGAAAATAAGATGCCTCAGTGTGCAATAAATGCTTGGAGCACTGGTGTTTTATACCATTTTTAATTAGATTGCTCAAGTCAGAAACACCGCACACCATTCGGAGTATTTTGCTCCACACGTAACACATGTGTAGTAAAACAGTATTTTATAATCAAGGAAACCTTTCGGCATGACGCAAGTAATTAAAAAACCTACCTCAATCACAAGTGTCTTTAGAACAACAGTAGACTTCATTGTTGTGGATGATACAACTATTGAATGATTTGGTTTATTTTACTTCGCTTTCTATCACTTTTGGCTAATCGCAAATATGAATATGAGTGATGATATTGATGAAGTTGATGAAGAGACACTCACAAAGAACAAACATGCGTAGGCTCGGGATTCGAACCGGAAACCTCTCGTGGTGTGCAAGACACACTGACACGAAGGGGGTTGGATGATCCAACAATCGTACACTCTACTGACGTAACAGTGCCTGTTAGTAGTAATTCAGAGTTTCAGACCACTGTTTATTGTATCTTGAGAATGCTGATAAACATTTTAAAATAATTTTGTCAAGAGATCATACAATGTTAAGAGTTTTGAAACGAATACTAAACATTTCCACTGGCACAATATTAGGCAGTTAGATACTAACGAAAAAATATTTTTTAAAATAAATAGTTTTTCGGGTTAGGTGGTAGAGCAGCCACAGGCTGAACTTCTACCATGAGGACTTTATCAACTTGTTTGACAAAAACTGTTTTGTTCTTTTAGTTTTTAATGCACTTCACTGTTCTTGCGATAATTACACGATGCAGTGGTCATTAAAGAAAGATACGTCAGTCAATATTGCTTATTGTAGCATCACACAGCATGAGCAGAGGCACGCGCGCGAAAAACTTCTGTTGTCTGCATCGGAAGTACAGCGCCTTGAATCGGAAGGCAGGAAAGGTCACATGGCCCCTAGAACCAATCAGGTCTCCATACGCCCGCGTATGGCGAGAGCATTTCACCCATGCTGTAGAGATCCAAGCCACAAGCTTTCCCTCCTTCTCTCTGCCTCCAGGCAGGCATGGTCCTGTACGCCAAACCTAGCCGACGTCCGGCATTCAAAGACATTAGAGAAATGCTACAAGGAGAGCTGTTAGTGGAGCGTTGTAGACGGATCGCGAAAAATAGCTTTTATAATGCCATTATGCTCAAACATGTATATAATTAGTCACGTTTTACTTTATATTTACAGCATTTACACATTTTTAAAATTTTAAATCAGGGAACGCCGGGCGTATGGGCGTATTAGGATGCTACGCTACTGGTAATTATGTCATAAAAACTGCAAAATATGTCATGAAGAATTAAAAATATGTAAAAAAAATGCAGAAATATTCCCAGTAATGCCAAAAAGGGATGTCAGTATCTTCCGGGAAACATCGACTGGGGGAGGGAGGGCTATTAAATGAAGTCCGAATCCCTTTAACCAAAGAATATAGTGGGAAAATACTAAAAATATTGTAAGGTTCACTGCAATTATCCTAAGTTTAATTTACTATTATATCAAATTTACACCTGTGTGGAAACTAAAGCATAATTGGCAGCTCTCTATAGCATTGTTTCTCAACCTACAGGGCACGACCAACTTCTGGGGCCAGGTTGGGCATTCGGTGGGTCGCGAAGTCGGCCTCGAAAATTTATTTACTGTGTCTTAAAAAACTAGTTATTTAAGGGGAGGAGTTAAAGTTACACATTTATTTCAATATCGCCTGCATGGGCACTGCCACAAAAAAAAAAAAAGACATGGTTGTATCCAAAAAGGGCATGAATTTCTCTCCATGTTGCAAGTGGAAGCATTTTTTTATGTTATTTATTAAGCCGGACACGATGTTTGAAAAATATGATGTATAAGAATTTTCTCAATCCCATGTATTCCTTATGGGGATTCAACTTCAACATCAAGTAACGGCTACTCAAATGGAAGTTTCGACTTTTCCGCTGGGGAAATGCATCTTCAAACTTCCTTCTTCCTGTTGATATCTTTTTCTATTCCATCTAAAGTTTGATATTCCAAAGAGATCAAATCAAATAATACTCCCCATAAGCCTCCTACAGCCATCCTGGCAGTGTTGCAAAACCTGATGTGCACAAAAGAGCTAAATTCCACATTAAATGGAGATAAAACTGACTATCATGGAGCTAGATTTACAAAGGCTGGATGAAGTGCCTCCTAGGGTAATGTTACTTGTCAAAGGGATGGGGTGCTGCTATTACCGTTAACTCTAAATTGATGACAATTTGTTCTTAGTTTTCACCATCTAGATCTGGCAGCATCATCCATCTCAATAATCCACCGATGGTGGTATGAAATCGAAAATAAAGGATTCCCGGATAACAATATTATGTCAATTTCATGTCAACACGGCGCTATAAAAAAGTAGCTGAGGATATAAGAGGCGGTGGGGTGACGCACGCAATATAACAATATCACGTCACGTGCAAAATGTCTAATCATGGCAAAAGTTGGTCTATGTAGGCCGGAACCAGTGATGGTAACATAGTGGGGCACAGAGGCAGGCACCCCAGGTCACAGCCAAAGGAGTGCAGGAAAGAGTAGGGTGACCTCTTTTATCCAGACATGTCCTCCTTCTTAGGTGTCTGTCCAGCATCCGGGCGGATTTTTTAGAAATCGGTAAACGCCCTCCTTTTTTGGAAAGAGTATAGCATTGACCATAGCAAATGTGCTGCACACAGAATGCTTCATTTGGGGCACGTTAAATATTTGAGCAATGCTCACCTACCATCTGGGAGCTCAATACGATCACTTTCCCGACTGAGTCATTAGTAGGCACTAAAAATCTCTGAAATAGGCAGTCAAATAGGCACCCAAATGATGAAAATAGGCACTTAAAAAGCACCATAAACTAAGAAAAAACATGAAATAGGCCCTTAAAAGGCACCCTAAAATTAAAAAAGACATTAAAATAGGCAATGGATGTGAACTTATTTAAATTTTCTTCTTACAATGCACAGTTACACTGTATTAGCACTTCAGTTTATACATAAAAGTGTGCTAGCGATTAACATACTATATTACTCTTTTGATCGAAATTCACATTTGCGGGGAATCGTCTGTTAAAGTAATTCTCACAAAAAGATCTTGTGCTAACGACTGCGAATTTGAACAAATGATGAATAAACAATTTGCACCATTGTAACAAAAAAATATTTAAAACAATGTTCTAATTCAGACCATGAAATCTGGCGAATTCCAACTTTCAGTCAGTACAACATCAACAAAGCCTTACGTCTTTCAATATAGGGAAAGCCAAATGCACGTAAGAAAAAGCTTAAGTATGCAAATATTGCAGAATATCCATTTTTTTGCACGATTGAGCAAATAGGCACTAACCATCAAAATAGGAATTTATAGGCACTATAAAAATGTGTTTTCGGAATAGAAACTCCATGAAACGAACTTTAAAGTTTAAACATGAAAGCCTATGGTTTACTACAAAGGAATAAAAGAGGTAAATAGGCAAATTTCCTCATCCCAGTCATTAGTATTAAGCGCTGAGACTGCTGGAACTCATGTAGTCTGTGCAGTTCCTTTTCGGTTGATTGATTTGGTTTTTTTACTTCGCTCTTTTGCCACCTTTGGCTAATCGCGAAGATGAGTATGAGCGATGATATGATGATTTTGATGAAGTACACACATGCCCAGACCGGGATTCGAAACCGAGGCCTCTGGCGTTGTGGCGCAGTGTGCTAACCACTCCAACACAGAGGTCTACCAGTTCCTTTTCGAGTTATACATATGCGATACAGAAATGCGTAGTGAGAATTTTGATTATTAAGTAATATTTACTTTCATGAAATAACGAAGCCAAAGAAAATATCCAGTTTTAAAGGATGGAAGAAACGAATATGGGGTAAGTGGTTGCCACTTTGCCCTGCTGTTGAAAGAGTGCTAGAAATGTTCGTGGCATTGAAATCATATTTCTCTACCCAATCCAAACTACATAAAATTTTAATTTGGCTTTTCGAAATAAGTTAAGCAAATCTTACTTGTTACATTTGCATTCACTTGTGGAGATATTTCAGTCTAATATCCAAAAATTAGAAAAGGAGTAAAATTCTGTGCTTCAAATTATAGATATTCTTTGTAATTTGTTAAAAAAAAAACAGATTAGGAGATTGCTTTCTTTGCTTAAAGGTAAGATGAAGTTCTTGAAAAAGATCTTCTGAAAAGCATCTGTGAGCAAAATGTTGGTAAGATTTTTGTATATTGATTCAATTATGAGTAATGACAAATGTATAGCCATTTAAGTTATGTCCTCCTTTTTCGCCATGCTGTCCTCTTTTTTTAATGTATGTGTCTGGTCACCCTATGAAAGAGCCAGATCTGGCTCCAAGGGAGCTAAGTTGGGAACAATGCTACAGGGAAAAGAGTCCCGTTGAAACTGTCCTGCATGCCCTTAAATGTTAAATTATAGTAAATTAGTCTTTTAAATTACATATTTTCTTTTTCTAGAATGAAGTATATGCGTAATTTGTTTAAGCAAAAGTAAAATAGGGCTTCTTAAAGTACTGGATGTTAGCAAAAATATGATTATAAACTGGTGCATCACACAAACACAACTTTTTTAGGCAGATTTCGATGTTTCGGCCATGTCTAAATGCTGCAATAATGCAGGCATCTTCGAATATCCTACCCCCCCCCCCCCCTACTACAGAATCTTGTAGTCTGTGGAGGAACAAATACATCAGTCCTAAATTCTTTGACATAGCTCTTCAGTCCCGCCGAAATAGATTCCTTTGCAGGAGGCATTCTATTCCCTCTCACTGCTACACTCTGATATGTACCTGGATCAAATGACAAGTGATCTTGAAACTCCCGTACTTGATTGCTGATAGAGATGGGGCTGTAATGTACCAAATGTTATTTTTGCTTTTAACTGATTATTGTGAGAAGTGAAAAACAGGTAAAGAAATTAGAACAATTGAAACTTCTTTGCTTTCCATGGCTGCACAACAATGAGAGAAAACATTTTTCCTCAATAATGTTTGCATGGCTATAAATTGTCGGCGGGAAAAAGAAAAGGGGAGGGGGTATTATTGTTCTGTACTTGTTTGTAAGAAAAGACTGTCTGCTTTTAATTTCTTCGTTCCCAATTTCCTTATCCTGCCATCGATAATATGAACTATCCATTGTGCTAAAAGTACAAAGAATAAATTGTAAAATAACCGATTATATGCATGACAATTTGACACGTACCAAGTTTTCATTAAGGCACACAAATACTTCACGCGTCGTATTATTTTACTATTAATATTAACTTAATAATACTCAGCGGTGAACAATGAGACTCGGTGAAGTACACAGACTCCTCTCAGGTACAGGGATAGTGTTGGGCAAAGACAATATTCACAGCACAGAGAAATAAACCACATTACTGTCGTATGTATAAACTGAAAAGTTTTATTCTTTATTTCTTGCAATTATAATGCAACTATACTTGAAACGAAGGCGAGGATTTCGCTTTGTTGATGAATTGACTCAATTAAAACGCATAAAACTCAATGCGTGGCTATCGGCAAGCCTATGATCACATAGACCTAGCTTGCGCCCCGAACTACCACACCAAGAGATATGCAATGATAACCGAGCCAATAATTGCTCTTTAGCCTTTTATTTCCAAATTAATCTTTAGGCTAACTTTATTATTTGACGTAGAATGGTTGCAGTATTGTGCATATCATCAATGCATGGCCATCGGCGTACCTATGTTCACATAGGCCTAGCTTGCGCCCCGAACTACCATACCAAGATGTATGCACAACACCGAGGAGTTCTTTTTAGTTTTAAAAGCTTCGACGATCCGTGGCGAAAGTGTGTTATTTCTTACGCGATATCCTCGCTTTTATACTGTTTCGAGAACACAGATTCAAGTACAGATGAATCACTCACTATTTACAAAAGGTTACTATCAACAAAACTGACATCTATACATCTTTAGAAATACAAATTCGTATAGAGCACTCTTGCAAACAAAGATACATTAAACTACTCATAACACAGCATAAAATACAACAAACATTAAACAAAATATATACATTACTAATAAGGAGCAATATTACATAGAATAACAAGGAAATTACGCTTTCTTTAACAAAATAAAAATATTACTACTTGTTGCGTCACATAAAATATGGATCATATCAAATTACGAAATTATACAGAAATGTCTTATTACAAGCAAATTGAAGAAATATGTTGTAAAAATGCAAAATTGATAAAATATGTCAAAATATGCCTTATCAAGCTCGTCTATTCCGACTGATTTTCATCAGATATGTAAAGATCTCACCCCAATATTCGATGAGATGCCAAATAAAAAATAACATAAAGTCTTTGGCAGTAATCATTACATCTCATTTGAATATTTTGGATAAATCCCTGCCTATGGGTGCAAATGTTCCTCAATGAAACCTGCGTTCAAACTATTGTGCTATTTTTCTTTCCAGTCTCTGCTGACCAATCATGAGCCTCTTCCTACTATCATAAATGGCAAGAAGAAACCAGTAGAACTCACCAAGGACGATGACAATCTTCTGGAGCTCCACTACGGACTTGAGGATATACCACCATGGTACACAAGCATTCTTTTGGGACTTCAGGTATACGAAAATATATATTATACTTTCAAGGAGTGAAGCCAAGAAAAAGTTTTGGGAGGGGTTTCTAGTAGAGCCTCTCATTCAAGGTCATCAATTTATCATCATTATTACAATAACAGTTGCAACAAATTTTGTTATTTTTATTCTTTTTACAAATATTTGACATGGCAGCAGTACATTTATACCTTTCAACATTAAAATTTAGTCTAATATTCAATATTATTGGTTGTACTATATATATATTCCCTCTGTTGGGAACGAATTTAGAATTGTACACCTAGGGAAGGAAAATGTAAAGAGGTCAAATTCCCTTGCTTTGCAATGTATATTGCAGTTAACCAAAAGTTGCAGAAAAACTATATTAAATAACAAAGAGAACAATATTATTATTATTACACTGAGGAACAAATTAAAACTTTTTGTTTTGCCGCTGGATGAAAATAGGTGATCTTTAATAAATCGTTTGCGCTGATTTCAAAAATCATAACAAAAATGCTGTATCACGTACCATTTCTGGCGGAAACCATTTTGAAAAATTTTCACCACATATTGAAAGAAGGGTAAAATATAGAAGTTTGCTCCAAACCTTAATGTGGTAGTGTGATTTTTAGTAATACATTGGGTTCATAGAAAACCAAATATGATTGTAAATGATGTAGTTACGACATGCACTAAAATTTGCAGTTGCAGTAAAATAGTAAATAATAAAGTAAACAGTAAAAGTAACGCACCATCAAAACGTATTTTTCTGTATGATTCCCGCTTATAGCAGGCGTGTTGAACATCTGAGACTGTGTTCCAGCATTAATCCGCTAGTGAACTGGGAGACCATCTGCCTTTATAATGTTTTTCCATTTTTGCGATTTGTTGGTGAAAGAGCTCGCCCTTCTCGTCACTCACTGCACCCAGATTAGAGGGGGAAAAGTCTAAATTGGAACACAGAAAGTGTATCTTGAGAGACATATTGCATCCCATTTCTTTGTATGTTGCCAACATAGGTTATACAAGTTCAGAATAATTGTGAGCCCTATGGTTGCCAAGGAAATTGCGACACACACCCTTGAACGCACACCATGCTGCTTTCTCACATTCACTTAACAGTTCTTCAAAATTGGGATCGTTCATTACCTCCCGGATTTGTGGGCCAACAAAAATTCCTTAACTTATTTTAGCATCACTTACACCAGGAAATTTGCTTCGTAAGTACTCAAACCCTTTTCCTTCTTTGTTCATGGCCTTCACAAAGTTCTTTATTAACCCCAACTTGATGTGCAGTGGGGGGGAGTAACACATTGTTGGCGTCGAGAAGAGGTTTGTGAGAGACACTTTTTTTCTCCAGGTGTGTAACACACTCTGGGAGGCCGGTTTAGTTTTGTAATGCATGTCCTTTGCTCGGTTGTCCCATGGACAGAGGAAACAACAGAATTTCGTGAAACGTGATTGCATCCCCTTCAGATCAGCACAGATTTTTCACTGGTGTATATCGTAGCTAACTCTTGTGAGAATGAAAGCAATGGTTTCATATGTGTCCTTCATTTCACTTGCATGAGCAACTGGCACTGAAGGTTTCTCATTTCCATTATGCAGAAGGACCGTCTTCAAGCTAGTTTTTCACGCATTGATGAACAACATTCATTAGTCTGATTTATAGTTTTCTCTCAACTTCTGCATTAATCCAGTGACATTGTTGCAGTATACCAGGGACTCATTCATAGAAAGAAGAAAATTTTAGTTGACATTTTCTGAATGTAAGACTTGTCCCTGGTTCCAGCAGGTTCCACCCTTGCAGTCTTGAACCCAGCAATTCCGCTTCTTTCTTTGTAAGGTTCAAATCACATACTAAATCATTTAATTCTGGCTGGGTGATAAGATGCGGTGTCGCCATTGACTCTTGAAAGTCAGGATCATGTCCAAGAGAAAATATCTGTTCATCTGAGAAAGTTTGTTTCCTCTTCCAAACACCATTCCAATGGTGGCTTTGGACCAGGTAATGTCTCATCATGTTGCACTGGTCTTATTGCAGAAGGTAAATTTGGATACTGTAGGATATATTTGGACTTGCTTGAAAATCCCGTAACATTAGTTAAACAAAAGTATCAATCAGTAATGTGATCTCGAGGTTCGCGCCATACCATGAGAACAGCAAAGGACATGGATAGATGTGTATCATGTAACCACTCTCGTAAATATCGCGAGCATCTACTGCAACAGACATGAGGAGCCCACCCTTTATCTTCGTCTCCGATTTTGCGCATCCGAAATATAGCTCGTAACCTTTCTTCACTATTGGTGTAATTGAGTTTCGTTGGAATTTTGTCGTGAACTCACCACTCAGATAGCAAAACAGATTGGGTGAATTTACACAGTTACGAAGCATCACTGCACTATTTTCAAATACCACACAAAACAATCGCAATGAAGCACACAACCTACACTTCCAGCAAACAGAACTCAACTGATAAAGACACAGTACAATGCATCACCTTGCCTCTTTAACAAGGACTTTTCTCTACTCTTATTTTATCGGGTAACAAAATAAACAACAATATTTGCCATTTTTGTTGTTGTTACAATGCTTTCTTCATATTATGCAGGAAAAACAGCCACACGTGTTGTTCTCTTGATGAATCCTTGTATATCATATGGCAGAAAAAAAGCTTTGTTACATTTATTTCAATTTCGTGTTATTTCAAAAACTGGACGTGGTGGAGAAAAAAGAACATCATTTTCGTGTTCAGCAAGTCAAAAAACATAGAAATTGGATGTTTTCCGGTCGCGGCAAATTTCATTGTTCCTCAGTGTTATTATTATTATTATTATCTCAATAGGGTTACAGTTAAGCCATACAACATTTCATTTAGATCCAGAGGCGTGGCATACATGTAGCCAGTGTTACCGCAGGTAACAGCAAAATGTAAAGAATTAAAAAGTTGTTTCAATATAATGACAACATTGTTAAATACATTAATGAACACCGTTGCCGTCAAGTAGATATTGCGTAGGACATTTTTTATGCAGCCGATAGAAGCGAAGAGGGAGGCCGTTCCGCTACCCTGAAGAGGCAACAAGGGAGAAGAGGGCGCCAATGCAAGGAAAGAGCTGGGAAGGGCTTTATGGGGTTATTCATATGCCTGTTAAGGGGCCCTATTGCCGTTCAGACCTACCGGGGCAGCCAGTGTTGTCACATCGAATTGGCAGAAAAGAGCTAAATCCCTCCTAAAATTGGAATACAATTTCTGTGAAGCAACTAGAGGTAGACTGCAAAGCCAAGGCTGGATTTAACTACAACTGAGACCAGTTAGGTAATAGACGAAAATATAGTTCCTTGGTGTGATTCGTGATTTGGACAAACCTTGCTCCAAAATACTAAGTTTGCAACAGTAGTACGTACAGCTGAGCGCTTCCCTTCCACAAAGGAGCGGAGTTCTGTCGTCTGCTCAGTGCTCACCACACAAACGTCAAACTGACCTGAGAAAAGTGTGGATCTTCTTCTTCCCCTTCGCACTTCATTGCAAAGAAACAGAGACAGATGAAGAATTGACAAGGGTCTACCACTATTCATTGGATTTTCGTGGTAACTGTCTCATGTGTAGACCTCGGAATTTAGGTTTTTAATCTATTTTTTCCTTTTCAGGTATGTAAGAAATAATAAGTTATGTCAGCGTTTCGTTAAAAAATGCATGCAACGACTGATGAAGTTTTATAGTGGCTAAAAAAAACTATTTTGTTTGTTAGAACCTATTTTAGATTTATGAACCTAAATCAAGCCCTTTTCTATGTTTTTATATATTTTCAAAGGTTTTACAGGTTTTTTATGTCACACACAGACATTTACTTTGTTTGGTCACGAAAATATTCAATGACGAACATGTATGAAACGTACTTACTCTCTGTCGATTTCCCTTCCTTCAAGTCCATGGTGATTTTTCAAAGCTCTAAACAAAGCAAAATGTCTGGTGTGATCTGAGTGGTTTTGCTCACTTACGCGTCACTTCGATGCTTTGTGGCATTCACGCCTTGCAAACTGGACCTTCCTGATAGCGCAGTGGTAGCGTCGTTGCCTTGTAATCAAGGGGCCCCGGTTCGAAACCCGGTGGAGGCACCTTAAACTGTAGGTCCAGCCCCGATTAGCCTTTCTGTGCATAAAGTGGACTTAAAACACCAAATCAACAACAACAAGCCTTGCAAACTAACATTTCAGCATTGAAGTTTGCACCACTGACTATGTTTTTGTTGAAAGATTATTATCAGCATAAAAGATGATCCTCACAGACAGAATTGCGGAGTTTGACTGTGGAGAACATGAAAAAAGATTGTTGCCTAACTATACGGCGAAGAATGGATTTTAATAGCAGATTTCCAAGTTCTACCATCGCTGCAGGGTTAGGCAACACACATAACGTTATGGAAGTGCGTATTTCAGAATATAGGTGTCCCATTTTCATTGCCGGTGACTATACCTAATCAGCATTTTTCAGGAATTTTGAACTATTTTAAGTTTTTTTTACCTACTTCAGGATTCGAGCCTTACTATAGATTTTTAGGACCTATTTTAGGATTTTTAGAACCTATTTAATGGTTTTTAGAGCCTAGTTTAGGATTTTTAGAGCCTATTTTACGAACCTAAAAGCACACTTTTTAGAACCTAAAAATCCAAGGTCTACTCATGAGTGGTAGTTCTTTCTAGGAGTATTTGTGGCTAAATCACTGTGCTGATTGCAAAACAAGAATGAAATGAACAAATATCTAGCTCGAAGACATGTGTTCTTTACCGGGGGGGGGGGGGGGAGGGGGGCTGATAACGTCTAGCAGGCATAATTGTCGTACTGATAGCCGGTAACACTTTTGAAAAGTCACTCCACGCCACTGTTTAGAACAATATTTATACAAATAATGACTTGATGCCCTATGTTGTAAAAAAAAAATATTTATATACAAATGCTACATCTAAGGAAGATGAGATGAATTTACATGAGCATGTAGAGTGTTACATATTAGTAGGGGCATGCATATTTCGTTTTTGACGAAAAAACGAAATTTGAAAAAACACATTGTAGTGTTAATTTTTCATGTTTTTGAAAGGTGTGAGATGCATTTTGTGACCATGTTTTGTCACGAAATAATGCGAAATGAACTTCAAAAAGCGAAATTAACTCTTAAACACGAAATTTACCATTTATATACCGACGCGACACTTTCTGAAGTCTGAAGTATCCTGTGAGTTATGCAATTCCCGGAAAATTGATTAATTCTGCTGTTAATATTGGAGAAGCAACAATGGTCTCCTTTACACAGAAATAAACTTAATACTCTTATAACTACATAAATGTGCTATTAGAAGTGAGATGTTAATTCTGTGGAATAAGTGTAGTTTTTAAATCAAATTTAGGATTATATTCACAATTTTAAAACCAAAATGTCTTTTTATATACCACTTTTCATCCAATTTTTCACCACTATAACACCAATATTTCATTTTATTTACCGCTTTTGAACCCGAAATTGACTCAGTTTTTGTACCGAAATTTTGCTTTTTTATTTACCAAAAATATGTGCCTCTACATATTAGCAATGAAACAAGGAAAGTTTGAGTGTTATTTTAAAGAAAAGAAAGTGTATGGATTATATATGTTTATTCAAATTTTATAAGTTAGCAATTTCAACATCTCATTTTATATTTGACTAACTTTTTATAGATTTCCTGAGAAATAATAAAAGGTATCTGTGTAAGGTGAAAAAAATATGTTCTAGGGCGATACCAAAGGTGGGCCATGCCCCTCCCAAAATAAGGCTGAATGACCTGTTGACCCATCCTATCCAAAATGTTAATTGACAACTTTCATGGTAATAAAATGAAACTGTAAAGATAAATGATAATAATGTGATGGGAAAGCATACAAGGATCTCTGGTTTTAGAGCCCACTCCACTAACCCCCTGTATATTTTTTACTCCAATGTTTATACTTCCCTTATAGATCCTTGTTCGGACATGTAATATTTTAGTGTTACATCATACAGACCAATATCACTCCTGTCACCTCTGTCTATAATAATCTGTGAAAAAATCATTAAGAACAGATTATTCAGATTTACATCTCCGCATATCAGTACTGCCCAACACGGGTTTCTTCCAGGTAGCTCTTGCTTGACTAATCTTTCAGTTCTCCTTTCACATGCCACTAGGGCTATTTCCAAAAATTCCCAGCTAGATGTGATATACTTGGATATGTCAAAAGCCTTTGACAAAATAAACCATGCTCTTCTTATTCACAAATTAAAAACTAGATTTAACATACATGGCAAATTTCTCTCCTTAATCCAGGATTATCTACACTCACGGATACAGCGTGTCGCCCTTTCAGGCGCCTCTTCTGATTTTCTTCCTGTCCTGTCTGGGGTGCCACAAGGGAGCATCTAGGGCCCTCTCTTGTTCATCCTATACATGGACGATCTCCCTCAAAGATTTTCCTCACTTCCTGTCAATATACTCATGTTTGCTGACGACTGTAAACTTTTCAAAGAAATCTCAACCACGCAAGATGCTGTGATTCTCCAGAATGCTCTTTCCGAAATAGTCACATGGTGTAAGCAGTGGAATCTACAACTTAACCCGCAGAAATGTTCCTCCCTCACAGTCTCTTTAAAAAAGAACAAAATACATTCTCATTATGTTCTTGAAAGCAATTATATTACCACAGTTGCGACCCAAAAAGATCTTGGTGTTATCATAGATGAAAAACTGAACTTTAAGGAACACATTGCAGCTACAACTGAAAGTGCAATGCGCCTCTTAGGCAGATTCACTGAAATTGATACTCCAACTTCTCTTAGCCTGTTTTTCAAGTCATTCATTTCTCAGATTCTCGAATACTGCTCTCCAGTCTGGGCCATGGCTTACAATACAAATCTTTCTAGCATGGATTCCGTCCTCAGCTTCTTTACCGCCATTGTTCGTCATAGAATTCCTTCTCTGCGGCATCTTCAGAAACCTGACATCCTGATTACTTTGAACATCCAGTTACTGCAGACCCGACGCGATATGGCCAATATGAAATGTTTCTATAAAATCATCAATGGAAAATTAAGATCTGAATTTCTACTTACAGAATTCAACTTCAGAGTTCCCTCTCGATCGACCCGAAACATTGAATTGTTCCACAACTCTACCGCTAGGCTTTCACTTATACAGCGCTGTTTGATCCACAGCCTGCCACAATTCTATAATAAACTACCTACAAACATCGACATTTTTGCCCCTGAAGGTATTTTCCAATCTTCTCTAAGAATGAATATGTAAATCTTTTGTTTGTTTCCTTGTTTATGTCTTATCTGTTTATATGTATCCCTTTTTGTTTTTACCTAAAACCATCTTGACTTGTTCTTGTTGATTTATTAGAATTTTCAGTGTAAAATGGCCTTACAAGTGCTGTATCTGAAATTTGAGTAAATAAATAAATATCAAAATGTATGGCCCACCCAAATCTTGGAAAGTCATCCAGTTCCCCCAACCATGCCAGATATTGCACCCCTCCTGAATAGGTGTAAAGGAAAATGGCGAAATCTTAATTTGAAGAAAAATATTGATACTTAAGAAAAACGTCATCTGATGTTTCTTTATTGCAGTGGCCCAACACTTAAGCAAGTTTTGTATTGGGCACATTCATTGTTCACGTTTTATTGCTCAAGTTGCTGAATCATAAACATTCTGAATGATACTAAAGTGCTTCCCACCTTTTTGATCAAGTAGAAATTAGGCATAGGACAGAGGGTGTTTGGTTTTGTGGAGCGGTTGAACAATGCTCATAGTAATGGTGAAACCAAAACAACCAGAACAATGGGTTCGGCATTCCTTGGTGTCGAATCAGGAGTTGTTGCCATTGATGGACATAGATTGGTGAAATTGCTTTAAACCAATCGCAGTATTGTGGTTGCAATGGCTTTGGTGATGAAAGAAGATGTGTACAGTCCAGCTCCAGACTCAGAGAAGTAACACTTGCGACAGTTCCAGCGGTTGACAAAAGTCCAGTTTGCAAGCGCAGAAGAGTAATACTCATGAAGTGAAAACTCCTTCGATTGTCAATAGTTTGCTCCCGTCGTCCTGAAATGTAACACGTAGCATAAATCATGAAAGTACACATACAAGTAATTTCTTTAGAGTGGTTATTGGATGTGATTTCTACCACCATAATTCCCCACCACCCTCTCCGAGATATGAAGATCTGAAGAAGAAGAACCGTGTAAGGAGAAAAGTTGACTTGTGGACCATCCTTGACGATTAAGTTTGATGTGTAAGTGAATAAGAGGTTTTGTTTCTAAATGTAAGGGTATAAAATATGTAGTACCTCTTTATTTGTTGTTTCTGTATCGTGTGAGCTAATTTCTTAAGTCTATTGTTTATTAGCTAAAGCCCGCATCACACGGAACTGGATGCCCTAGTTGGCGCTGGACTGGCTACCAATTTGCTAGTTTTCGCCTCACACGATACTTATCAGCGTACTTGTCGATAGACTTTTGTTCCCATACGAGGGAAGTTGTAATGGCGGCCGCGTGAGATGTAAACAATGTATCACTTAACATTTTTAAAAGCCGATAACTATTCAACTGAGAGGAATAACGTTTCGTATAAAATGTTATTAGGTACAAAACAATGGCGCTGCTTAAATACATACTTTACAACGTTCACTGTACATGTATGGAAGAATATTTTAGTTGTTTCAAATGCAAACACCGTGCACTCAGCATAGATGGTGTATCTCAACGTGCCTTTCATAATGTATACGTTATACATTGCTGGAGTAACACTCGGAAACCACAGACAAAAGCGCTCCTTCACACACTCACAGATTATCTTCACATGGCGAAACTTTGCTCTGATTGGCTGTTCCACAGAATCCAGTCGCGGAAAGCAAGTAGCAATTAGAACATGTCCTATTCCTCCAAACCAGTCAAGCAGTCAGCCAGGCAGCCATGATTGCTACCTAGAAAGTTAGTTCATCGTCAACTAGGGCATTCCTACTAGAAATCCAGTTCCGTGTGATAGGGGCTTAACTTAAGACTTGGGAATGACTGGTCTGTCTGGTACTTTAAACCCAGAGCTCGTAAACCGAATCAGGTCAGATAATTTAATACACTAGTAAATAGTTATATCTAAATTTGAAATAACTTCGTAAAACCAAAAACGATTGCAAGGGGGGGAGAATGTATTTTGTTATGCGGGCATGTGTGGCTTAGCATTTTCTTGCAAAATGGGCCTCCTTGATCTTGCACATTTTCTTCTTCGATTCCGAGCAAAGTTTTTCAGAACAGGGACAAGTTAACCAGCAAATGTACACATGGTGTTCTAAACTGAAATCCGACTCAAAGATGGTGCAGCAATTAGAGTAATTGCTTGTAAAATGTAGCTTTATGATATTAAATAGTGTGAAGATGTCATAAAAAAATGTTTATCGCAGATTTTATTGATGGCACTTTGATGAAACCTCTTCAAGAAGAGCCGAGATATTGAAACTTTATTAAGTACTATTTATTCGTTTTGTGTTATTTTTTAAAAAAGGAATTAGTCAGTCAATTCACATACTTTCTGGTTCTTCTGTTACTGAACAGCATTTCTATACTGTTATTTGTTCCCCTGCAGCATTACTTGACGTTCGTTGTTGGAATGGTGTCCGTCCCGCTGGTGATGTGTCCGAAGCTCTGCATGCTGGAAGATGACCCTGCACGAGGGTACATCGTGTCCACCCTTATCATGGTGTCTGGTTTGGTCACTTTGCTACAGACATTCTTTGGTGTTAGGTGAGTGCCTGTTCCATCTCTAGAGTGAAGAGCATGTGAGAAGGCTGGTGACAGCTGGCTGCATAGGAATTAGTGTTACAAAATAGAAGACAATGGGAAAACACAGATATTGTGTACAAAGATTCAAGATGGATAGAATACAATGTTTATTTAATTCAAATCTTGATCGAAGTACCGTGCCATTCAACTTGCGACTTGCTCCTTACTGAAGCTCGCTATTTTGTAATTATAAATTGAACAGAAATAATGGAAGAAAATTGAAAGCATTTAGGGTGAAGAGGAAGGAAGAAGAAAGCAGTTAATGTAACTGTTTACTGAAACAAGGAATCTCCTGCTCTTCCTTATGAAACACAAACCTTGTCTTTAATTTCATGACACTACTTCCTAGAATCTTAGCTTACTAAACAACACTATAACTCCAATTCATGACAGAAAATAAACTGAATAAATGTGATTGAGTGAAGTCAAGTGCCATTCCCTTCCTCTGCACTTCCTCACATCACCTGCATTCTTATTGGTTACTTACTCTCTCCTTACATTAGTTCAATCATAATTATATTAGCAATACTAAAGAATAACAAAAAATAATTTGTACTAATTTTGTGATGAAATTTAACAAAGTATTAATTAATGTAAAAATTCAACAATTCTTAGTGACTCTCTAAGAGATGACCTTAAGTAAAATAAAAAGTAGCAACCATTGTCCTCTAATTGTAGGACTGAAAACTCTGCTGCACCTAAGCAAGGGCAGCTGATTTCAAATTATTCTCTCCTTTCAACAAACAGCTATGATATTCCAAATTCTGTAAAATTACATCAACTTAGAATTTCTTCTAGAGATTCACGTGAATATTTGTGTGGTTTGCTTTTACTGTTGTCTAGATTATAAAATTGTTTAATAGGCTTCCGTAGTGATGAAACTATTGATGCAACATTTCACTGCTCTCCTAACAACTCGAACTGCCTGAAAACTTAGTACAAGTAAGGACATAGTTGCATTGTATTAACATATACTGAAAAAATATAAATATGCTGACCAAGGCAGTAATTTATTTTATTAAAAACATAAACTAAACGTAACATATACTGTACTTTGGAAACCATAGTGATATCAATGTCGATGAAATGTGTGGATGTTGCCTGTCTCAGATGCTAGCAACAAAAGAAGAGCATCCACCAAAAGGAGGAGATATATGAACCTTAAGTTCTAATCAAGAATCTTTGCAGAAAAAAGATTCAGTTGAAAAGCAATGGCAAATCCACAAAATGTTCTGCAACTGGGCCAGGATGTTTTTTTTTATTTTTTTACAGAACAATGATAGATACTGTGCTCTACTATATATTCTCAGGAAGTAACCAATTTCAGAGTAATTTAATATATATATTCTCAGGAAGTAAACAATTTCAGTGTAATTTAATATATATATATTCTCAGGAAGTAACCAATTTCAGTGTAATTTACTATATATTCTCAGGAAGTAACCAATTTCAGTGTAATTTTCTGCTTCTCCAACCAAAAGATGTACAATAAAGTCTCGCTTATCCGACATAAACGAGCCGGCAGAACGTGGGATAAGCGAAAATGTCGGATAATAGGGAGATGTTAAGAAAACGCCTATTAAACATCAAACTAATGTTATAATTTTACACATTATGAACCTAATACAGTAATCATGTTTTACAACAATACAGAAAAAATTAACTGGAGAAATGAACTTACAGTTACAAAATTGTCTAAAGTTAAACACAGTACGTACGTACAGTACTTCAAAAGTTCAGTCCCATGATGATTGCAATTCTTGTTGCCGATTGATGATTTTTTTTCGGTGGTATGTCGGATAAACGAGACACTACTGCATTTACTTAATGCAAATTATTTAATGCTCATCATGTAGGATGTTTACAAATTTTCTTCTTAACTTTCCCCCGATGACAGACTTATGACTAAAATTAATATATGTTGGAGAAAACATAATGTCTGTTAGCCCTATACTCTGAAATCTAATGCCTTTCTTGTTTGTTTCAGGTTACCCATTGTCCAAGGCAGCTCCTTTGGGTACCTAGCACCTGCGCTCGCCCTGCTCAACCTCCCCAAGTGGCACTGCCCTCCCGAGGACGTCATCGCCTCCATGTCTCACGAGAACAGGACCCAGCTATGGCAGGATCGCATCAACGAAATATCTGGAGCAATTGCTTTGGCATCACTCTTCCAAGTTGTCGTCGGGTATCTAGGTTAGCCACTTCATATTAAAGTCAACTGTGAGTGATGTTGCTATCAAGTTCAAAATGTGTACTCTGTAAATTACCAAATGCTCCTGCACGCGGACATCTTTTAGTTTAGAACGATCAGTGCTTTCGTCTTTTGTGTGAGCGGTCCCTCCCTCCCTCTAAATAATTGATTTTTGACTCAGCATCCTGAGAACAATTGAGGAGCTCTTAAAAGATGTAGGGGGCTTTGGTTTCGACAGCCAGATAACACACGAGGTGGGACTCATTGTGCTGATCGCACATCACTCAATAAAAGGACACCTTCAATGCCATTGACCCCATGGTTCTGCTACTTTAGTAGTGGTTGGTTACTTTAGTTGGCTAAACTAGGTTATTAACTCTTACTTTTCATTTTTCCGTGCACCTAGCACCCTAGCACCAAAATGTCCACACCAAAATGTCCGGCACCAAAATGTCCGGCACCAAAATGTCTGGCACCAAAATGTCCGGCTCCCAATTGGACCATATGTGTTTGAAGAAGATTGACATTCAGTAACAGTAAATTCTGAGCGTTACATTATCATATTGAAAGATTTTGTCTTGTATATCACCTCACTCAGTCCTAATAATAATAATAGTAACAACAATAATAATAATAAAAGTTTACATGTAGGGAAAAGATATGAAATCTTACTCTGCCTCCCTCTGAGAAAAATACTGTGGGTACCATTGCATTGAATCCATCTGATGGAAATGCAGGAGCTTATGTAGTGTGATGGCTCCGTGGCACACATCAAGCATCTGTGAGATAAGCTCACAAATATTCTGGCAAGTATTATTGCAGGAGCTATTAAACCTGTAGGTGACTACTTGCTCTTTTTGGAGGCATAATACAACCACTAAGAGTGCAGTTACACTGTTTATAATCATGGGGTACACTTGTGTACACATAGCATGTGTGTTATGCTTGACTATCAAGTACCTTATATTTCAGCCAAGTTAATATTTAATTTTTGCATTTCAGGTTTGGTGGGTGTCGTACTGCAGTATATCACCCCGTTGACAATTGCTCCAACAGTAACATTAATTGGTCTAGGCCTGTTTGAAGAAGCAGCGAAACAAGCAGCTGGGAATTGGTGGGTTGCCGTAGGGTAAGGAGAAGAAAAACTTTTTTATATTTGCGTATATATAGCAGTGGCGTAGTATGGACATTTCGGGTGGGAACGCCAAGTCCGAAGGAAGGGTCGGCCATGAATATGAATATGAGTGATGATATTAATGGAGGGACACTGACAAAGAACACCCGTGCTCACGCCGGGATTCGAACCAGGGACCTCTGTCGTCTTGGCGCACTGTGCAAGGCACTCTGGAACGGAGGTGGGTGGATGATCCAAATATCGAACACTCTACTGACGTAACAGTGCCGATTAGTAATTCAGACCATTGTTTATTGCATCTTGGAATGTTGATAAACCTTTTAAAATAATTTTGTCCAGAGACAATTCGATGTTAAGAGTTTTCAAATGAATGGTAAACATTTCCATTGACACAATATTAAGCAGTTAGATAATAACGAAAAAATAATAACAATAAAAAAAAGAATAGTTTTGCGGGTTAAGTGGTAGAGCAGCCACAGGCTGAACTTCTACCACGAGGAATTCACCAACTTATTTGACAAAAACTGTGTTGATCTTCTAGTTTCTAATGCACATCGCTGTTCATGCGATAAATTATACAATGCAGTGGTCATTAAGAAGCAGTATATTTGAGATTGGTAAAGTTACGTCAGTCAATATTGCGTATTGTAGCATCACATAGCACGAGTTGCATGAGCGCGAAGAACCAAGTAGGAATTCTACCGCTGTCGTCTGCTTCAGAAGATAGGAAGGGTCACATGAACCAATCACGGTAGACCTCTGCTGCTCCGTACGCTGGCGTATGAGAGAGCATTTACGCGTGTGCTGTAGACATCGAAGTTTTTCCTCCAGAAAGGCAGCAAGGAATATGAGTCTTTTACGCCGAACCTGCTCGGCGTCTGGCCAGGAAAGGCATTGAAAAGAGATGCTAGAACGAGTGTTGTTAGTGGAGCTTTGCAAGCGGATCACGAAAAATAGCTATTATAATGCCATGAAGATCAAACATATATGGAATTAGTCAAGTTTTACTTTATATTCACAGCATTTACGCATGTTTGCAATTTTGAATCTGGGAACGCCGGGCGTACGGGCGTACTATAACGCTACGCCACTGATATATAGGAGTATACAGTTTGCTGTATAGGATGGACAATGAACTTGTGGCCATGGAGAGTCCTGCAACTGCAACAGCCAATCGACATTCTTTGTAATGATGCTCCTTCTAGCGAAGGCATGACTGTCAGGAATTCTGGTATCATTCTTGGCCTGTGTGACGATTAGTCATCATTAGAGCCCAGATTTCAGGCAAAATACCTTTTCGTTTCCGACACTGGTAGACAAAAATTGAACACAAAAGTACACCGATCGGAAGGTTCTTAACATTCTGAACAATACTTTACGTTGCCTTTTTTGCCTATTTCACCTTATGCTGCCTTTTCAAACATTTTTGCCTCTTTTGTCATTCCGACAAGGCAGTATGTTGCCTTTTTTGCCTATTTCACCTTATGCTGCCTTTTTCAAACATTTTTCGCTTTTTTTTGCCTCTTTTGTCATTCCGACAAGGCATTTTTTAAAATTATATTTCTCTTCTTCTATTTGATTTCATTTTCCAATAACCCTTGTTATTCAAATTATTATTTGTAAATACATTTTTTAAGTTTTAAGAAGAATTTAAGTCCTTCTCTTCAATTTTCACTGCCTCTTTCTGAAACTTGGCTGCCTTTTTTTTGACATACACTGCCTTTTTTTCAATTTTTTGTTGCCTTTTTGCCCGCCATTTTTAATACTTTTCAGTGCCTGAACATCCGGGCTCTAGTCATCATATATGGTGAGCTGTCTAGTAGTTTGTATAAGTTTGCTGCAGTATGGTGAAGAACGACACCAGGAAAAGGGGAGAGATAGGGGGGCAGTCATATTTAGTATATCACTCTAAGGGCTGTTTTTTTCATGTACGGTTAAAGTCTAGGCTGCAGAAGTTGCTGCAATTTTGAAAATTTTCATGTATAGTTAGCTCCCCAACTGAAGGTTGAGTGGCACTTAACTTAATCCATGATTTACGTTGTATTTGATGGCCAGCAAGGTGGCTGTCTCATCGAAAGATAAATCCCCAACAGACAATTTCTCAGTTTGATTCAACAGGAAGTAATTCTATAAAAAGTTACATTTGTGTAAAAATCAATGCTTTACTTGGCAGAGTTCAACTGATGTGTACAGTGACAGGTTATACAAAGGACTTTTATTTGTGAACTCATGCTGGAGACATTTGTCCTATTTTAAAGCAAGCCCTGCAAGTGATAAGTTGGTGTAGTGGCTATAGCTGGTTTACCGATGGGCTATATGCAGTAGCTTGGAATATGTGTTCCATTTTACATCACGAGTTCCAGTCCTGCCGCTGACTTTTAAAAAAAAATTTTACTGTGTATTCCAAATGGTAGTTGGCTAATCAAAAGTTGACCAGACATTGAAAAACCAGCTCTCAATATCATGCAAAAAATACATATTTGAGCTAAAAGAGAATTTATTAATCAAGTTTTTATTATTACCTGGGTGGTAGGAAGTAGACCGATTGACTAGGTGAATTCTCCCTCTGGTGCCGTCACTAAAAGATACTAACGCAAGTTCCTATTTCTGTTTGTAAGTAAGTATATAAATATGTTTATTTAGTACGGTGGGCAGAGTGAAGATGAAATGGCTAATGTGCAAGGGTACAGTAACCCCTAAGGTCATAAATCCAACTTGTACTCAGTATATCATCCCATAAATTTGTCTGACAAGTGACAAAAGCTAGAGTTGAAAGGATTAACACAAGAGTACATAAGAGTACTGTCTGGCTGCCTTAGCCGAGACCATGCACGGCGTGTGCCAACCGGATGTGTTCAGTGCTTAAATAGGGGTGACGGTCAGTGGCGTAGCATGGGCATTTCGGGTGGGAACGCCAAGTCCAAAGGAAGGGTCGGCCCTTTTTTGCTTAATAATTTACTTATGGAATTAGTCGCCACAGGTATTGTTTATTTGCCTGAAGTCAGCTGGGTTTTCAATAAAACATCATCCATGCATGTTTTAGCTAGAAAATTAGATGCCTCACTATGCCACAAATGTTTTGAACTCTGGTGATTTATACTTTTCGGTATGACGCAAGTTATTAGAAAACCTACCTGAATCACAAGCGCCTCTGAACAACAGTAGGCGTCATTGTTATGGATGATCCAACTACTGATTGATTTGGTTTATTTTACCACAGTTGGTTTATCGCAAATATGAATATGAGTGATGATATTTATGAAGTTGATGAAGGGACACTCATAAAGAACACCCGTGCTAATGACCGGATTCGAACCAGGGACCTCTGTTGTCTTGGTGCGCTGTGCAAAAAACATTGACACGGAGGTGGGTGGATGATCCAACTATCGTACACTCTACTGACGTAACAGTGCCGATTAGTAATTCAGACCACTGTTTATTGCATCTTGGAATGGTGATAAACATTTTAAAATAATTTTGTCACAGACCATTCGATGTTAAGAGTTTTCAAATGAATGCTAAACATTTCCATTGACACAATATTAAGCAGTTAGATACTAACGAAATAATAATAATAATAATAAAAGAATAGTTTTGCAGGTTAAGTGGTAGAGCAGGCACACGCTGAACTTCTATCACGAGGACTTCACCAACTTATTTGACAAAAACTGTGTTGATCTTTTACTTTTCAATACACATAGCTGTCCGTGCGATAAATTATACAATGCAATGGTCATTAAGAAATGGTATATTTGAGTTTGGTAAAGTTACATCAGTCAATATTGCGTATTGTAGCATCACATAGCATGAGTGGCACGAGTGCGAAGAACCAAGTAGGAATTCTACCGGTCATCTGCTTCAGAAGGCAGGAAAGGTCACATGAACCAATCACGTAGCCCTCTGCTCCATATGCTGGCGTAAGAGAGAGCATTTGCGCGCGTGCTGTAGAGATCCAAGCCGGTCCAAGCTTTCCCTCCAGAAAGACAGCAAGGAATATAGAGTTCTTTACGCCGAACCTGCCCAGCGTCCAGGCAGGAAAGGCATTGAAAAAACTGCTGGAACGAGTGTTGTTAGTGGAGAGTTGCAAGCGGGGCGCGAAAAATAGCTATTATAATGCCATGAAGGTCAAACATATATGAAATTAGTCAAGATTTACTTTATATTTACAGCATTTACGTATTTTTGAAATTTTAAATCAGGGAACGCCGGGCGTATGGGCGTACTGTAACGCTACACCACTGGTGACGGTACTTTGAGCAGGAAGTGGTTTCCTTGAAAATCGGCTGCTGTGGAAACAACAATGAAGTTTCAGTGCAGTAACATCGCCGCCAAAATACATAGAGAGATGTTTACGAATTATGTAAGGGTTCAGAATGAAATTAAAACCATACATATGCTCTATTAGCAAACAGAACATATCAGGACAGCATTCAAAACACTTGTAAACCGTAGCTTCATTTCAGATAATTCAATTAATTGATCTCCTTAGTAAATATTTTAATTAGTACAAATGTACACATCACTAATCAGGATAGTATTCACTAATAATAGTATTAATGTGTTATAAATATAAATGTAGTAACTGAATGGTTTATGACATTTTCTACTATAACAAGGGTGTTTTGTAGAATGTGCAACAGGGGGCCAAAACGTCCCAATTTTTTTCATTCAACTTCGAAACGGTTTCTTGCGAATTGTAAGAGCCATCACAAATCACAAACACAACACAGCAAGCGGTAATAAACACAAGAAGCGAAATACCACAGGGTAGTTTTGGGGAGTGCATCTCCCTGCTCCCCCTCTCACATTTGGAATGGTCCTTTCCAGGTAGTTTCGTCTTCCTTGGCCGGACTGTAAATGGTCACCCCTGAAGATGCCTAAGATTAGCAAAAAAGCTTCTCTGTACTAAGAAGGTGCATACCTTTTTAACATGTCTGGTTTGATCCTTCGTGGAGGTACATTACACAGTGGTTTGGATCCCCTTATAAGTGTAGATTCGTTTTCAATTAGCCTATTATGGACTTAAACAAGGTTTGACATAAAAGTTATATGTGCCATGCCCTGTGCATTCTATGGTACTTGAATAGACTTCTCACATCTTATTTCAGTCCTCAATTTGGAACTTAAAATCTATATTTTTCTTTACATCCTCGTGTGACATGAACCATAAAATGGCAGCCAAAAATTGACAGCAACATATTACTGGATAAATTTTGATAACTGTTGGAAAGTGGAAAATATTTTTATTCTACCAACAATATAGTGTGTAATGGCTTCTGTGTGTTTCTTCCAGAACGATAAGCCTTATGACAATATTTTCACTTCATATGAGAAATATTGAGATACCTCTTCCATCATTCAGCAAAGGCGAAAAGAAGGAACCTATGAAGTTTCCAGTCTTCCAAATTTTTCCAGTAAGTTTTAATATTAAATATAGTGGGTTTGGAATGTATGCAAACTTAATTTGGTGTTTTCAACATGAAAAAAAATATTTTATTTAATGAAAACAGTTTGGTTGAACCCTCAGGTAATCATTGGGGCCTGGATTTTTATGTCATTACAGTTCATATCTTGCCTTTGTACATAGCCAAGTAAAAATGGCAAATGTCAGTGTCACGAGGGATCCACTTGAATTTTATTTTACAAATTTTAAGGTATATGTGGTATTTGTGCCATTTCTATACTTTTCATTTAGTAATGCAGATATATTTGTGGGACAAATATTCACTGTATGATTTCTCTAAAAAATATATAATTTTTATCTGATTGTAGTAGGTCCACCCTTTTCACTTAATCTTGTTTTAAGCCATCAAAATAACACTGCAAAAATTGAGACTCCATGTTCATCCATATTTTATTCTTCACTACTGCCACATTTTGCTGATTCTGTAGCAGAAGCAATTTCAGGTAGTACAGCTGACAGAATTTCTGAGAAATACACTAGGACCCCAAAAAGAATAGAAAACTATGGTAATATTTTTATTTGTGCAGTACAGTCAACGAATTTAGTAATACTATAATTCATACAACACAATTTTGATGCACTGATTTTAAAGTTTTGTAAAATTAATTAATTAGAAACGTTTTCATTTTCACCAAGACCAATAACACAAAGTAATAGAAAATTCTACTTAAAAATAATTGAATAATGTTGGTTCAAGTGCACATTGGACAAAAATATTGTATAAAGAAGTGAAGCGAGTGTACATATTTTGCAGCTACATAAAAATCCAGGCCTCAGTAAATGCAGAGTAGCTTTTAATAAACTAGGTAGGTTAGGATTGCCAAATTATTCAGCCCAAACATATGCTCCTGGTTTCGTCAGAATTAATAAAACATATCTGTGTTATGAACAATTCTTTATTTTAAAAGACAATGTTTGGCCCCCAGAAAGTATATTTTTTAGTTCAAACTATTCTTTTCTTCTGCACATAGATCACAGTCAGCTGTTCAATCTAAATGTAGAAAACTGGCATAAAATTTATTATATTTGTTGGCTGATATTTTATCTTTTTCCAGGTGCTTCTCAGTATTGTATTGATGTGGGTTTTTTGCACCATCCTGACTTCTGCAGATGTGTTTGGTCCTGCCAACTTAGCCCGGACAGATCTGAAGATGAGAATTCTGCATGATTCACCATGGTTTCGATTTCCATATCCATGTAAGTAAAATAAAGCATTTCTCCTCCACTGCTCCGATCATAAACTATTTTTTAAGATGAAAATAAATTGTTGTACATTAAAACTTCATTAAAAAAAGTGAGTTTCACAGGGTTGTGTGTGAAAATTCAACACAATTTTCTTGTTTTAGGTCAATGGGGGCTTCCCAGTACCAGTGCCGCAGCCGTTTTTGGGATAATGGCTGGTGTTATTGCAGGAGCTATTGAATCTGTGGGCGACTACTATGCATGTGCCAAATTTTGTGGTAAGTGTGTTATGTTGTTGGGCGATATATTGAAAAAATATCATTCAGGCAATATCAACTAGACGATATATCAGCAAGATATTGTCATGATACTTTGGTGATATATATAGTATCATGATATATCGTCATGATATTTTGGCAATATATATCGTGTCGGCAATAGTAAAATCACGATATTTGGTGATACACGATATTGCATATATCGCAATACGGAAAAATATATCGTATTGTCTGTGATGATATTTTCTTGACGATATATCGCGATATCAAATTTCTGATATCATCCATCCCTAGTGTCTAAGACAGTGAACACAACAGAAAAATAATAAGTGGAGAGGCAGGGAGGGGTGTGGAAATAATAGGGGACCAGTCATATTTAATATACAGTAAAACTTCTCCTAACGGACAACTCTAAATTATGGACATTTTCAAATTCCCGAGCAGAAATACATGGGGTTTAATGGCAATATTACTTCTTAATAATGGACCTGGACACTGAAAAGTACCTCCCCAATGCAAATAAAACTTCTTAATAATGGACAGCCTGAAAGAAAATGGTCGCAGTTCCTGGAATTCGACAGAATGGCTAGTATTTTGAACTAGCGCACATTGTTTCATGTTACACTGAACGTATTTCTTTTTAAAAGTGCAGACAGTGGACATTATTCTTTGTGGTTATCTTGAGAAGTGGCTGTCACTTCTGCTACGATGTCGCAGAAACGCAAACGACTGACTTTAAAGCAAAAATTTGAAGTCATCAATTTCTACGAGAGAGAGAAACTTAGTGTTCGAGACATGGCCGTGCGGTTTACTGTTGGAAAAACATATATCAGTGACATTTTAAATTATGTTTGTAGAGTATGTACTGAAATATGCTTATCCTATTGTGTAACATTCTACACATTTTTCTGAATAATGGACATTTATATTTTCCCCAGGCCTGTCCGTTATTGAGAAGTTTTACTGTACTTCAAAATACACATTTTTACTAAAACAGGATGTATTTATCTAGTTTTCCTTGTATACCATGGAAAAGGGAGCTGATCGCCCAAGGGGCATCTGTTTCCTGCCATTTAGGCACCATCGCTGTGTACGATTTTCATTTCAGTTGCATCTTTCTAATTTAGTGAATGTCCCTGGACCCTTACTACATAATACAAGGGTTGGATAAAAAATAATGGCAACACTGGTATAATTGGTACTTGACTGTATTGGCAGAGGAGCATGTGTTATATTCCTTCAATGTAATCGCCCCCCCATCTCTACGACCTTCTGCCACACGTATGGAAGGCGTCGTACACCGTCAGAGCGTCCATCTTTGTCGATGTCCCGCAGTGACCGCCCTATAGCACGTATGATGGCTTCGCGCATGTCGTAGTGCTTCACGCCCAATGGTTCCTTCATTTTGGCAAAAAGGTCGTAATCACACGGTCTCATATACCGGTGAATACTGCGGATGTTCCAGTACCTCCCACTACCAGTTATGCAGGAGCACCGTTACAGTGTTCGCAGTTTGACACCTTGCATTGTCAAGCATGATGATGGGACACCGTGCCAGAACTTGCCATCGCTTCCTTCTTAATGTGAGACGAAGGTGGTGTTACAAGAAGGTGCAGTAGTAGGCTGCGTTGACCGTCTGCCTGAGAGACATTGTTCTTCTTGCCTAAACATATTGTTAGGGCGCTTGCACTCTCGTCCTCTGCTTCAGAGCACTGCTGTTTTTGACTGAATAACATACGATCGCTCCCACTCACTCTACTTCCTTGTCTGACATTCCTTTATCAGCCACGAAACATTTGTGGCGCTGTGACTCACCCCTTTCATGGGACAGCAGTGTTGCCATTACTTTTTATCCAACCCTTGTAGAAACACTGCATATTGAGGTACACATAATGTGATGTACCCATCCTCCTTTTTTGGACTGCAATAGTTCCAGTCAAAAATGGAAACACTGATGAACTCACCAGTTACATATTACAGTCCAGCACAAAACAACCTCTAGAAATTCTAAAAAATCTTGTTCAGTTTTTTTTTATATACAATCATTCTGCGAGACTACTATTCTCCGTTCCCTGTAAGAATTTTGCATTTGGCTTCTGAGAAATCCTATTGGTTGTTTGAGTGGCAGCTGTGTAAGAATTTCTCATGTAGAAATATAGTTAACAGGGTTCTTTTATTATGAAATGTGCAGCTATGAGTAAAATAACATGTGGAAAAGGAATTATTTTTAAGAATTCCTATAGTGGATAGAGAATAACTACTTCAGTGCCATAACATTATGTTACCAAAATTAAGAAATTTGTAAATTCACAGATTTATGTGCAGAATAGAATTAATTATATCCAAATCTCAACCAAAGAATGAACTTAACAACAAGAAAAGTAATTACGTGCATTAGACACAGATTAATAGAATTTACATTGGGGTCATGCACTTTTACTCTATGTAGTGATTGCTGAAATCTTTAAGTAGAATTTAACTCATCAGAGACAGTTATATTTCAATTCCTGCCTTCCCATAGTACACTCACATAATCTGCCTACAGAACCTCCCCTGGCAGTGTTACCACAATATGAGGGCACAATTTCCCTTTCCAAGGGGCAAATTTCCCTTTTTGGACCAATTTTTCCCTTCACCTAAGCAAATTATATAATAATAATAATAATAATTAGTAGTAGTAGTAGTAGTAGTAGCAGCATTATTATTAGTGGTGGTGGAAGCAGTAGTAGTACGTAGTTAAGTATTCCATTGAATTCGTTATTTGAATAAGAAATATTTTTAGAAAATTCACATTTCAGTGTCATCACTTCCTGACCAGATGTCTCAGGTTTGAATCCTGGTCAGGAATCCATTTAATAGTTAATCCTCATTGTTACTATTTATCCAAAGATGTATAAAAGCAACGTACAATAAACTTAAAGGAGCAGAAACAAGTAGGAAGAGCAAAATAAATAACATAAAAATGTGGATATGAAATTCGAAATTAACATAAACGTAATAATGTAGTCAGATTACCTTAAAATTTCCCTGCAATTGTGGTACTTTTAATCGAAATTCCCTTTTCCCTTTTGGCTAAAATTTCGGTTCGAATTTCCCTGCAAAAGGGAAATTTCCCTTCATGTATCAACACTGTCTCCTGGGCCTCCCTAATGGCATAATAAAGATGCTGTCACCTTTTAACCAGGGGGTTCCCGGTTTAATCTGCTGCGGAAGTACATTGGGTAGTTCTTTGTAACCCACTTTAAACTTTATGCACAGCCTCAATTAGCCTACCTGAGCATAAAGTGGACTTAAATCAAAGCCACGTTGTGATCATTCTGATTACTATTAAAGTTAATAAAGAGACTTTAAGTTGCCATGTAACATCATCTCTCTCTGTATGGAAATGTAACGATATCTGCTTAATCAAAAATAATAATCAATACAACTATGTTGTGTAACAATAATATTTTTTCCCCCGAATAGGAGCTCCACCACCGCCGATACATGCAGTCAATCGAGGAATTGGAACCGAAGGCATTGGGTGTCTTCTGGCTGGACTTTTTGGGACTGGAAATGGAACCACAAGTTTCAGTCAAAATATTGGGGCAATTGGAGTAACTAAGGTAAGTGAAAAGTCAACCATACTTGATATGTGATGAGTGTAGGCCGGATTTTAAAGGGGAAAATATTGCCAAAAAAAAAGGGCAATGAAACTATAGTTTCTTTGCACTCCACTAAAAATATTATTCTAAATGAAAGTGCAATATATACCATATATCATAGTAAAAAGCCTGGAATATGAGCAACTTCAAAAGAATTTCATTTCAACAACAACACAACTAAACACCTGGCTAAACAACAACAAGCTTTCCCTGAATGTTAATAAAACAGTTCTAATAAATTTTAATCCAGTAAAACAAATAAAAAAACTTAAATGTAATTATTAACAATGATGTCGTCAAAGAATGTAATGCAATAAAATTATTAGGAGTATGGATAGACACAAACCTGTCTTGGGACAGGCAAATTACTAATTTAACTCAAAAGTTAAGCATGATGAGAATTTTGAGAAATGTTTTAACTTTGAATGATTTAAGGACAGTATATTTTGGACAGATTCAACCTGTACTTACATATGGTATCTCTTTCTGGGGCAGTTCACCCAAAATGCAGAAAATTTTTATTTGGCAAAAATGCATATTAAAATTTATGAAGAATGTATCCCTCTCAAACCCAACAAAACAAATTTTCAATGAATTTCAAATATTACCTCTTCCATGTTTGTACATATTAGAAACATTGTACTTTATTCATACAAATTCTAAAATCGTCTCAAAAAATCTGGACATAAACAAGTACAGCACTCGTATGCATAACTCCCTCCACCTTTCTACTGTCCGCACATCCAAAACACATAGTGGTCTAGGATTTCAAGGTGTAAAACTCTATATCAAGCTGCCAGAGTAATTCAAGAATCATAATCCAACCAAATTTAAAATAACAGTAAAAAAAGCTTGCTTATGAAGTATTTGTTTTATAGCACAGAGGAGTACTTAGATCATATTTTTCATTAATAGACATAACCTTTGATTTTTCTTCTATGTTTATGTTATTTTATTTTTATGTTCACTAATAGCCATAACCTTTGATTTTTCTTCTATTTTTATGTTATTCTATACTCTTTTATACTTTTTAATATGCATAAGTATGTGTTAATTCCTTTGTACTCGAAATTATACATGTAATTGACCTATTTGTACTTATATGATCAAGTGGATGGAAATAAATCATATCATATACAAAAAGGGATACATTATTTTTTTATTAATGTATCACTTTTTATGTATGAATGGTATATATTGCGCTTTCATTTAAAATAATATTTTTAGTGGAGTGCAAAAATAAACTAGTGTCTTTTTTCATTTCCCTTTTTTTAAGGTAAAATACAGCGAATAATCTTACCATCCATTTTGATGAAATCTTCCATGCAACAGCTTATCACATTCCATAGCTTGCTTCACTGACGCTCAATACTGTCGTCACTGTCACACAGTTAAGTTAAAACTTCACAATAAAAGTCTATATTTAGCAGATAAGTACACTTTCAACCCAACAGGTGTTCCGCTTGCAATGCATTTGTTGCTGGGTAAGCCCAGATTGCATTGTTTCAACAATCACTGCAACTCTCAAGGAGGGAAGGCAAGGTAGAAGGTGCTTGTTCTTTCTTTCCTGTAAGCTCCA
This sequence comes from Lepisma saccharinum, assembly GCF_977018435.1. Classification (NCBI taxonomy): domain Eukaryota; kingdom Metazoa; phylum Arthropoda; class Insecta; order Zygentoma; family Lepismatidae; genus Lepisma; species Lepisma saccharinum. The sequence continues at coordinate 34,101,416 of NC_139257.1, forward strand.
CCAAATGGACAATTGTTGAATGTTTTGTTCAGAGAAAATACAGTCTTACAAAATATTTTATATCTTGTCAATAAAGGGACCAAGGAAGATGTTTTTTAAAAAGGGAATGTAGGCTGAAAAAATAGTCAATAAAGGGACCACAAAGGAAAATGTTTTAAAAAAGGGAATGTGGGCTGAAAAAGGGAAAAAAAGAGAAGTCAAAACCATGTAATCTTGTTAGTGGAAGATAATTATCATTCCATGATCAATGTTGAAAAATAATAATAAAAGGACTTCCCTTTAAAATCTGGTGTCTAGTGATGAGCAGAGGTGTATATGAGAGGATGAAGCATAGTAGTATGATAATGTTGAGAAGAGAAACTTAAAAATAACCCAAAATACAATAGCAAGCATAATGAAACTCCTTAGTCAATAAAAGGACAATGGGGCTGTTTATTGCCAAACTTTTCCGGTGGCAACGCCAATCCTGTTGTATCCCTAAATAATTTTGTTCATCATTTTGTTGCCGTAAGCTTTACATTGGAATGTGATGGGATGGCTATTAAAACGTTATTTAATAAAAAGGTAAGAATTTCTCATATAAATCGATAATATAAATGGGTGTAGTAAAGCTTTAAGATTATGTAGCCAGTCATAAGTTTCCGAAAATTACATTCTCTTGAACCTAAGGATTAATATATTAAAGCACAAAGGAATGGTTGCGAAAACGAGCTAAATATAGTATGTTTATGCACAAAGAGCACTAAACTTGATGTCATATGGGTCGTCTCTAGCTGCCATGAGTCGATAATACAAAAATTTAGAGTTTTACACTATGCTTTGCTTTTTTCTGGTTGCAAGCATGTGTAATTCAACAGCGGGAGTAGGAATCGAAGTAACTCCCAAAATTATAAAGAAAAACTGTATTAAGTGCGTAAACGCATGATATATATTATTATACACTATGACTGGCATTATGCCCTATCCAATAATTTAATATTAACGTATGTTTTCATTGTATTAAGCAGATATTCCCCCCCTCGTATTTTCATCCTTCTTTTTCTCGGTAACAAAAACTTTAAAATTAAAATTCCTGTAAATAAGATAGCCCTAGAGGTTGCGAGACATGAAACAGAAGAAAACATAGTTTTTGTAATAACTATGATGATAAATATGCGTATATAAAACAAAGGACCATATTTATTAGATACGTGGAAAAGTATGATATCACGTGAAAAAAAAAGTCTGTTATTAAAAACAACTATAAAAATAAAACTACAGTCGCATGGAATTATTATGCATTATTCTTTACCGAATTCACAACAATAGATCACTTAAATTGTGAAAATTGCAAGTGAGGTAAACAAGTGCTGTGCAAATTTGAAGGCTTTTTTGAGTTCCGATATCTTTTCTGTTGTTGACGATCGTCTTTTACATACTTTTATGATACTTTTACAGCACTCATTATTCAGTTATCATGTTCAGACATCATTTCTGAGGTTAAGATGATACTAAACTTGCAATTTAATGTAATAGCAGCACGTTCAGCACAAATTCCTCATGTGTTTAAATGGGAGAACAATTGCCCATCAAAAGTGTGGGGACACAACAGGAGTGCTGCCACCTACAATAGTTTGCTTTGGCCAGGCCTATTGGAAGGCTTGAATTATTGTTAAAAAATATTGTTTTTTTTATTTTTAAAATGGTTAGCCTCGAAACTGTTCAAATTATGTTTAGACGTACATATGTAACTCCTAGTTGCTTAGTAGTAAATTAATGCATCAATAATTCATAAATTACAAGAAAACAAAATCAAAATTTTTTGTTTTAGACATTTCTTGCGCATTTTTTAGTATGTTTTAGATAACTGCTAACAGAACATTGAGCTGAAATGTTTTTCTGTATTGAAGAATTAAATTGGGTCAAAAATTAATTGTTCATTATTTAGAAAATAGAATGTAAACAGGTAATACAGTATTAAAGTAAGTTTAAAATAGAATAGAAAGTTATGAAAGTTGGCTTGCTTATTTGCAAGTTTCCTATTGATCATACAATACATAAATTAATCATTCTGTTGTATTCAAAGTCTCAATTTGACTTTATTTGTTCTTTGATATTGTTTATTCAGTGGCAAAACTCCAATACCCAGGGAAAGCATGTTCTACTCCTGTCTAAATGATGAGTGGTCAGCTGCTATTGAGCATTTTTGTCAATGTAGTCAGTGTGAAAACAAAGATAAACTGCCACATGTGTTATTTATTTTATCATCTTCCCTTCTTTCCTAATTATAAAAGAGCATCCAACTCACAAACTATGAATAAATGGCATATTAAGCTAAAAATAAGGATTATTCCTTATTAATGATCTTAGGAATGTTACTTGATACATCAACATTTCTGTTGTCATGATTAGCACCTCCTTGATGACATAGTGGTAACATCATTGCCTTGTAATTAAGGGGTACTGGGTTCGGTACCCGCTGAAGGCACAAGTGGTTCGGATCCCACTTTAAACTATAGGTCCAGTTCTGATTAGCCTTCCTATGCATAAAGTGGACTTAGAACCAAAAGTCAGTAGTTGTCATGATTCTATTTGCCATATAGAAACAAAAACTTTGCATATAATAAAAGCAATGAGTAAATTGCATAGTAGCTGAAATTATTTATGAGAGTTTTAACATTCATTTAATGCAAGGACGTACCCAAAAGAAACCGGAATTTGCCAAAAAAATTGCCAGAATATGCCAAAAAGGATGAGTTTTATTAACTTTGAGTTACAAATACCTTAGTCTCCTTCAAAGTATTGTCCATTTGATGTGATGCGCTTATCCAAATGGCATTCTCATTGCTTGAAACATTTTTGGAAGTCCTCAACTGGGATATTATTCAAGGCCTCAAGCTCTTGCTCCAGAACTTCAGCCACATCGGCAAAGCGTTTGCCTTTGAGCTCGTTCTTCATGCGGGGGAATTAAAAAAAAATCACAAGGTGCAAGGTCCGGTGAATATGGAGGGTGAGGAACAACGGGGATTTGGTTTTTCGCCAAAAACTGTTGGATGCACAGCAGTGTAGGCTGGGGCATAGTCATGGTGGAGCAACCATTCGCTACGCTTCCACATTTCTGGATGTTTTTGCCGCACATTTTTACGCAATCACTGTTAAAATTTGCTGGCACAAACTCCCAAGACAAAAATGCCACCTCAGCAATTTCTTCAATAGTACGATGACGATCTTCGTAAACAGCATTTTGCACTTTTCCAATGTTTTCGTCATTTCTTGCTGTGGCAGGTCGTCCAGATTGCGGTTGGTCTTTCACTGACATTTCCCCCTTTTTGAAACGTGCAAACCACTTGTACACTTGCGTTTTACCTAGGATGTCTTCTTTAAATACTTCTTTAAACATCACTACAGTCTCAGCTGCAGTTTTCCCTAATAGGAAACAAAATTTCACACACACTCTCTCTTCCTTATTTGTTTGCAGCAAACATTTGTCAACACAAAGAACGAGCGGCACAAGGCAACTGCACTCAGCACACTGGCACGTCATAGTGTCTCCTCACTACATCTCGCGGTGGAAGTTGGAAGTACGTCAGGCTTTCCCGCCAGATATGCTTTCCGGTTTCTTTTTCAAATTTTAGTTACCCCCCCCCCCCCTTTCCTCTTCCTCGTGTCTTCCTGTTGAAATACTCGACAAAATAAACCTTTTGTCACATCAGTATGTTTACCAGCATTTTCGTGTTGCAGGTAGGAAGCCGAAGAGTTGTGCAGTATGCTGGCCTCATCATGATTGTGCTCGGTCTGTTCAGTAAAGTAGGCGCCTTCTTCATCATCATCCCAGGGCCAGTCATTGGAGGTGTTTTCTGTGTCACCTTCGGTATGGTGGCAGCCGTCGGTAAGTGTGAAGTGTTTGTCTGCAGATAATGTTGGTTTGACCTTAAATGTTACTGAAATTCAAGAGTTTGACAGAGCATTTGATACTAAATTCTGTTTTGAAATAATTGGCAGAGTAGTTTTTTTCCATCTTTTGTTCATATTAAACTACATATGTTTGCTTTATGTTATGATTTGTTGCATTTTCCTGTATTTGATTTCAATGAATACTCTTTTATGACTGAGGACACAGTCAGAGGTTCTTTGCCATAATTAGAAGCAAATGTTCACAGTCCAATTTAATACACAAGACAAGTGTATATATGCTCTATATTCAGTGTATATTTTACAAATATGTTCACTCATGCTCCCTACTTGCACGAAATTGACGAGATATTTTGCACTATTATCGTGTTTATATTAAAGATGGTACTTAGACTTTGCTGGCTCTCCAAGTTAGAATGCAAATTAGGCTCCTGCGTAGCAAATGGTTACTGCTCTTGCCTTTGGTGCAAGAGGTCCCAGGTTCAATTCCCGATGGAAGCCCTCAAAATTTCGGCATTGATCCAACATTATGAGGACAATTGTGGAGCTTCTTGAAAAGAAGAAGGAGAAGACTTTGATCTCGAAAGCCAGAAAACAGGCGATAGGACTTGATGCGCTGATCACGCTCCACCCAATGGAAAAACTGCTATGACAGCCCTTGGCCCTTAGGGCTATAGAGCATGCAGTTTAATTTATTAGAATGCAAATTGTGAAATTTTGCTTAAAACCATTTACAAAAACTCAGTTTGAGCTTTCAACACTGCTTATATTGAACTCCTATGGATTCGGATAATATTAGTCTACTGTATCTTAAGTTCAATACAACTGAAATGCCTTACTTTAAGTTGAATTGAGGTTAGTAACAAGGGGGGAAGTAAAAGACCTAGGGCGGAAATTTGTTTGATTGACACATAATCTATAAATAAAACAAATACAGCACAGTAACAAACATCAAATTAGTTCTTCGTACACTCGAAATGTACCTTAAAAAAGTCTTATCTGTGGCTGCTTAAGGCATACTGTTTTTATGAACATTTATTCTAGATCCTTCTCACCAATAATGTTCGCTTTATTTGTATACTTTTTATATGATTTTTTTGTAATGGATATACCAAATTCAGCAAAACTATTTCCTCCTCAGGGATATCAACATTGGATTTTGTGTCACTGAATTCATTCCGGAACATGTACATCATTGGATTTTCTATATTTTTTGCTCTGGTAAGTACCACAAAAGTTTCACACCGGGACTCTACTTTTGAACATTTCCACAGGATGAACTAATTGTGTCTACAAAAGTCAGTTTGATGAATTGTTAGCGATAGTGTAATTACAATTAATTCCAGAATCACAAATAACTTATAGCTCACACAGAATTTATATTTTCTTATACTTTTAAACCTGCATAGCTGCCATTTAACCTGGGATTTGAATGTGGTATTCTATTGCTATGACCCAATATCAGCAATTTTGAATTAAACTGTACTTCACGGCAGCATCCGACATACATGAGGTGGCTGATCTATTCATTGCCATAGCTGGCAACTCTGTCCCTAACAGATCTTGAGGGTGAACTCTGTACTGGGAGTTAGGGGAAGGGGGGGGGGGTGAAATCCAGATTTTCCTGAAAATAATCATTTGAATTGATTTAATATTTATTATTTTACGTTATTTTTCTGTCACTTTTGACTAATAGCAATGATGAGGATGAGTGATGATATTAAGAAGTTGATGAAAAGTCACTCAAAAAGAACACCCATGTAGGGCTGTGCGATATTATGATATATTGATATAGAGTTGATATTTTTAAAATATCAAAGCGTTGATATAGTAAAAATATCTAAGTCAATATCGATATCTATTCGATATTGATGCCTCCCCGATGGTGCAGTGGTAGCGTCGTTGCCTTGTAATCAAGGAGTCCCGGCTTCGATACCTGGTGGAGGCAGATAGTGGTTTGGAGCCCACTTTAAACTGTAGGTCCAGTCCCGATTAGCCATACTGTGCATAAAGTGGACTTAAAACACCAACTGAAACAAACAAACAAACTCGATATTGATATTATCGACGCATGGTGGTGTTGCATTTCTTACGTGCAAGTTAAGTCAAATATAAGGATGTTAACATAACATGTAAAGCACTCAGCATGCAGGGACAGAACTTGGAAGGTGAATGATGAGAGATTGCCTCTGATTAACATGGAAAGCAAATACGTGCAACAACCAATAAAAAGCGTAAGGTTCCTACTTTATAGAACTTGCTGGTTAGCCTTGTGTGTCCAAGATACAATACGATAGAATACTTGCTAAAGACTTGGTCTCAAGTTGTAAATGATTGTCTCGTTCTTCGTCTCACCTCCATATGCACAGCACAAAATATTTTGTATTAACATTTTTCTGTTTGATGTATAGTTTCGATGCTACAAGCAGGGACAAAATTTCAAAATGAAAGATATAGATGTGTCTGTATTGTCACAATCCTCGATATCGATATTTTCAGTATTGCCGATATAATTGATATTCGATATATCAACTCGATATTGCACAGCCCTCCACCCACACTCAAGATGGGGAAAATTAATATGAATTTGCTTTATCGTGCTGATATTAACCTGAAAATAAGCTGCAGCCTCAAAATTTGATGGGAGAAATAAAAGAAAAGACAATAATCAAAGACTGAGGGGCAGGGGTGCCTACGTGCCTGCATCATGGGAATTTTTTGGGGGGGACAAAATTTTATACCAATTCTATGTATCTTCACACAAAAATGGGGGGGATCGTATAGTTTGATTGACTTGTTATTGATTTTTAGTTTTGGTTATTATGTATAGTTTTTCTATCTACCTGTGGATGATCACGGCGATAGGGTTGAAATGAAATACCACCTCTTATGTCTTTTGAATCAGTTTGGATGAAGAGGGAGGATGGTATTCACAGTAATACAAGGTTAATCGAGCAGACAAATGTGCAGAATAAGGTTGATTAACAATGGCAGTGAGCCTAAAGTACATATCTAAAGTAAACATATATTACTCAAATATGTCTGTATTATAGTGACGCAACCACAGGGGAGGCAGGGGGTCATTTCCCCCCTCCCCCAACCTTCGACAGAAGTCAATTCTAGGGTAGTAAGGGGGACAACCATTGATGCCCAAGGGCACCTGCAGGGGAGTACAGAGGAGCAATTACCCCTTTGATTTCAAATTTTATGCAAATAAAAATACATTTTGTAAAATTTTCTTGCTTGCTTAGCTTGCATTCTGCTTCTTTTCTGTAATGTAATGTATTTAAATAATATGTGTTGTATATTTGTATTGAATAAGCTTTCAATATGTACACAATTTAGTGTTAGCTTGTTGAATATGTATTTTCTATTTTATGTCGCATGTGTGTAAAGCATATGTTGTGCATGAAAGTTACACATGTATCTTCAGAATGCATTTATCATTCATTTCTGCCATTCAAAAATACAGTTTGTGTGCTTGTTTTCCATTATTAGCTAATGTGAAATTAACGGTTTTGAAAAATGTTTCATATCGTTTGTTCCAAACAAATGCTTTAGCACATACTTCTATCCCCCTCTTTGCGTAATTTATGAGGATAATAACATCTTTGTTACTACTACTACTACTACTACTACTGGTAGTAGCAGTAATAATAATAATAAAGCCATTATTAATGTTATTATTATTAGTACGTTTATCCTGGTACTTGCCCACCCCCTTCCGGACAAAATTCGTGGTTGCACCTCTGGTGGTATATTTTTCCACATATTTTGTTTGACAAAAATAACTTGAGTAATTAATTCGGCATAAACTGGGAAGGGGAGGGGAATGTTCTACCTTTTTGGGGGGAGTGCATCATGGGCCTGGGCACCCCTGGTGAGGGAAGATAAATTACCAGTTGAAATTCTATTCTATGTATGGGCAATTCCATTGTGGCGGGTGTGAAATTCATATAAATTTACATTCATTGTATTATAATTATTCTAAATCTGCATAGTTTTCACTTTAATTTCATGTATAGTAAGTGTATAGTTTGAATATAAATAAAATTAACCTTGTTTGTCCACTTTCACATGGAATGGCTCATATCCAGTATTTGGAGAACAATAGGTAACTACAGAATTTCCCTTCAACACATTTCTTTTCAGACACAGTATCAATCATTATTAACTTCAGTAGTTACAAGTACGTAAATATTTTTCTTTACATATAGTATGCCAAGACAATGTTGTTAGTATTGGGTGATTCCCTCGTAGAAGCTCTAAACTTTTGTCTATAAAACTGCCACTTACTTAAAGTTTGTCTTGAAATTTTGTATGCACATACCTTCAACAATGTAAAACAGAAACTAACCCTCGCAATAGATTTGGACTCCAGCGACCTTCATTTGTTTTATTCCGTGACAATGCATCTTGGTAGTGTTGGCTCGAATGTATTGGTATTACAATGTGCACAATCGAAGAGTGTGTGTTCCTTGTTCATAAATACTGGCAAACTGGTTCATTTAAAATGCCAAAGGGTATTTCAGACTGAATTTCGTGTAAGACGTGTACCTTCAAAGTGTTGTATCCAGAAATCGGTAAGAAAGTTAGAGACAACGGGAAGCATTTGTCACACAGCATTCAGGAGGCCGGAAAATGTCTGAAGAGATAAATCAGGATGTAAAGGAGCGATTACTGGCATTACCATCAAAATCATTGCGAAGACTTTCCCAAGAAACTAATCTCCCATATTCCACGTGTCAAAAAGCTGCAAAAAAATCAGAACTATCGAACAATCGCAGCCCTGAAAGAAGCTATACATCAAGAGATTGAAAGTCATTCCCGACGCCACTTTAAGAAAAGAATTCCAGAATTTGGAGAGACGTGTACAAGAGTGAAAGGGGACCATTTCAGCATTGGATATGAGCAGATCCTGTTTTACATTGTTCAAGGTTCTCACTTATGACATTTATTGTTTAAATGCAAATAAAATGCTATTGGTTGAGACCTACCATCGTAGTGCATATATTTGAACTTGTATGGGTACGTTACACACCAACCTACGTATAACGCTGTATAGAAGACACCAATTTTTCATAAAATGTTAAAAAAAGGCATCAAAATGCATTTTCATCACACTGCCTGTTCGTCAATGTGTCCTCCCCTTGATTTGATGACAGCTTTACATATGAGTGGCATTCTTGCTGTGAGTTTTTCTAATGTCTCTGTTTTCATACCTTCCCAGGCTTCCAGTAGACACTGCCACAGCTCCTCCACAGAGATTGGGGTTCTTGCTTTTGCCTTCCTGTCAAGATCCTCCCACAATAGCTCAATTGGTGACAAATCAGGTGATTGTAAAGGCCAAATCATTGACTGCAATGTTCCTTCTGCTTCCTTTCCTGCGACATATTGCTTACACAATTTTGATGTGTGTTTAGGATCATTATCCTGTTGTAGAACAAATCCTCGACCAATTAATTTTTCCCGAATGGTACACCATTGCGTGAAAGAATACGATGATACTGTTTCTGTTCCAGTGTTCCTTGCACTCTCACTAAATCACCAACCATATTGTTACCAAAACATCCCCATACCATGACACTTCCTCCTCCATGTTTCACTGTTGGAATAATACAAGCTTCCAAAACTCTTTCTCCAGGGCGGGGACGAATGTATTGGCGGCGGTTAGAACCAAATTTTTCATATTTTGATTCGGTGCCCACCCAGCGTTGAATGACATGGGTACCTGTGGGAAACCCTGGGGGGTAAAGGTGGTCAGGGGCGTGATGCTGATCACATCACCCCCACTCATGAGCGGATCAAGAAAGTGTGGGGCGTTACCCCCACACCCCTTATACACCTTCATGGTGTGATGCTAAGCACAGGGGAGCACTTTACCTTTTACCTTTTACCGTTCAAAGTACTTGCTTTCATTGTTCGATGATCCAGTTAGCATGATCTTTGGCCCACTCCAGCCTTTTATGCTTGCGTACGGCTTTCAACAATGGTTTACAAACTGCTACTTGACCAAATAATCCAACTGCATGGAGACGACATTTCACTGTTGTAACAGACACTGGTTGCTCTCTTGTTTCATTTATTTCTGCGCATATGTCCACTGCCGAACACCTTCTGTCACGCTTACTGAGGATCACAATGTGGTTGTTCTCGACGATAGACGTCTTCCTTCGACGCCCACAGCTTGGCTGATCCTCATGACTGCCAGTTTCCTCTCTTCGTATAACTGCTCTATGGACACTGCATTAGGAAATGTTTAATTGTTTTGCTATTTGTCCGTTTGACCATCCAATTTCCTTATATGCACATGCCTTGGCCCTAATTTCTTGGCTTATATTAGCCTTTTTCCCCATAGTGCTGGTAAATGCAAACTTGTTCCCGCCTTTACGTCCAATTGGACACTAATACTTTACAAGTTTACAAATAGCACGACAATAGCAGGTACTGTAGGTTAAAATTACACACAATCACTTCTGGTGAGTCAGTAGGCTGATACAACCACTCACAATCAGTAATATCATTGCAACCTTGAAGATTAACATAGCGAGAATGTATTAAAAGACAGTGAGAACTCGTTAAGAGCATACTGATAACAGAGGAAAACGTTTATAGAAGAGGACTGTACACTGATATTACATAAACATCATTCGATAAATAGATCAAAATTTCCAAGACATATCAAAACAGCTTTAAAAGCATTCTATAAATATCAATAGTGAAATTCCAGCACAGTAGTGTCACCTGTTGTCACATTTTAAACTTTACTTTCAGTGAATTACAAATTTTTACAGGTGAGTCTAAACTTTCTGCCGCTAGTGTATGTGCATACAAATTTTCAATACAAACTTTAAGTAAATGGCAGTTTTATAGACAAAAGTTTGGGGCCTCTAGCGAGAGAATCACCCTATACCTAACACATTTGCATGATTTAAAAATGAGAAATAAGCACCATTTATAAACAGCATACGCTATGATGAAATGTTGTAAAAGCCAAGGTTGCAATATAAGCTGCACCTAACTTTACACAGTGGAAATTTGGATAAAAAGTGCAGGTTATTTTTGGTTTTGAATTAGTGGTAGGCCTATCTGAATTGATTATAGGTGTCGTAAATATATCAACCTTTAGTACTCCATATAAGCACAGTTAGTTTTGATGCATGTTAGACCATCAGCACTAGTCCATATTATCACTGTTAATATCCTTACCTTCAAGGTGCTGCCAAGGTGGATGACAGAAAATCCAGACGTTATAAAAACAGGAAGCGAGTTCGTGGACCAACTAATCACAGTCCTACTCAGCACCAGCATGTTCGTGGCTGGTTTCATTGGATTTATCTTGGACAACACAGTTCCAGGTAATCTCACTGTGTCCTTATTTGCTTTGCATTTTCTTACCAGATTCTGTTTAGCAAAGGTAATAGTAGGCAAATTGTCCATCATTATTTTTTTATTCTACATCCTGTGTTGTTTAAATTAATTAAATTCTGTTGATTCAAAATAGATGTTGACCTCTACTTATTTATTTCAATTAATTGCCACCTCAGTGTTGAAAATAGTGATGAACTATTCTTTTGCTGTTAGGTGTACAGTGAGATGTTGAAGTATTATGAAGCAAATTATCCATCACCATGTTCACACACTTTGTTTTACGCAATGAGAGCTTCAAGAATTAAAACAAAATGATACACAAGATGATGACAACTTCTGCACCAGCGCACACAAAAATCTAGTGCTTCAAAACACGTAGGATGTTAGAGAAAAATCAATGAAAATAGTCACTGATAATTTGCTGATCAATACTTGTGCATCCCACTGTACACTAGTTGAATAATAGTCTTGTTAGAAATTCATTTAGTAAAAATCTATTCTTCCCGGTGGTGTAGTGGAAACGTCATAGTCTTGTAAACAAGGAGCCCTGGTTCAATACCCAGTGAACTCACATAGTAGTTCGGATCCCACTTTAAGCTGTAGCTCCAGTCCCAATTAGCCTATCTGTGCATAAAGTGGACTTAAAACAATAACTTGATCCAATCCAAAGTAATGATCTAGACCAGCAGTTCTTATAACCTGTGGTACATGTATGACCCCTCTTACAGACAAAATGCCTTCCCAGGTAGTCGATGAAGACAAAATATTGCAAACTTTTATACTTGTGATGAAGGTTTGTGGATAACAGATTGTGAATTTTTAAATAAACTGATTTAAAAAGATATATTTGCTGAAGATGAAAATGAAGCAATATTTTTTATTGTTAAATTAATGTCAGAGATTGTAATACAAAACATCTTAATCTACAGTTAATCAGGCAAATTACCTTCTAAATTTTCATGTTTGCTCACAAGGAAATTTTCTGGAAATATCCCAAAGGGTTCTATTGAAACTGATGCCTTTCATAATGACATATTTGTGTGGAGAATGATTTTCTGCCCTCCTTTATCATAAAAATTGGTATAGAAATAATTTGCTAAATGTTTGACCAGAATACAAGTTCCAGCTACTAAGCCTAACATAACAAGACTTGGAAGTGAAATGAAAGCACCAGGCTCCTCGGTAAAGTGGTATTTATTATTACAATAAAATACCAGTATGATATAAATTGTATTGCGTAATTGTAAAAATATTTGATGTGCTTTAGAATTTCAAATATTAAGTTAAGGCCCGAGATCAAGAACAACAACAAAAGCTCTATAAAGGTGGTGATTGGTAAATGAAAGATTAAGAACCACTGATCTAGGCGATTATTGCTGCACTGTTAAAATAACGTAAGGTTATTTTAGTTTCTTGTTCATGCCTTGTAATCAAGGGGTCCTGAGTTCGATAGCCGGTGGAGGTCCATAGTGGTTCGGATCCCACTTTATACTGTAGGTCCAGTCCCGATTAGCCTTACTGTGCATAAGGTGGACTTAAAACACCAAATCAATAAAACAATGATGGATGCAGTAAACGTGGATAGAGCATTACCTACGTAAAGTTTTGTGTTTCTGCTTTGCAAAATTGGAGAGTTTTTCCAATTAATTTCACCCTTAGTGAATGAAGGCAGTGAACCTTCAAAATTAATTGGAAAAAACACTCTGTGCAACGCAGAAACACAAAACTTCACGTAGGTAATAGTTTCTTGATCTCTAAAATCCTCTCTTTGCTGCATGCATCACACACAAGTATATATTAAACAACCTCGATTTTGTTTCCGATTTTAAGAAGCAGATGTGTGACTTTGTCTGCATGTGAATTACATTTTAGAGAATATCATTCATATATTTATTCCAAAGTAACAAAAAATGAAAATGTGCCACATGTATCCACACAAGCCTTGCATTATCTCTGTATGTCTGAACTTAAATTTAAGGCACAAGCCAAAGTTATGTCTGAGCATATTTAACTTTGATTCCACTCTTCGCAGGCACTGACCAAGAGAGAGGTTTAACCAAATGGCGTCAAACAGCCAAGAAGGACTCGAATGAAAAAGATGATGTTCAAACTTGTTACGATTTACCGGTTGGCATGAACTTCATCAACAGGTAAGTGGAACGAGGTAAAGATCTTGTGATGTTTTGAGCAAGATTAATTTAATATCTAATAGGGATGGGACAGATTATTTGGCACTCTTTCAGTATCCGCCGATATATAAGCATATCTGTAAAATTACCGAGCCAATATATCTATAAATATCTCATAATTTAGTGCAAAATTCTGCCATTTTGTTATAATTTTTATGGATAAGTAAATGTCTAAATATGCAACTTCTTTTGCACTGCAGTCACCTGGAAACAAACATTTATTAAGGAGGTCAATGATTCATTCAGGTTCATCAAGGACCATTTGGAATTTTTTATCGGATCAGTAGAATATCGGTATCGGTAAATTTTATATCGGTACTTTATGGGTGTCAGCAAAAATGTCATGTCAGCCCATCCCTAATATCTATGCAAAATTTAGCTGTAAAGAATATAAGGGTTAAAAGTGCATAATGCTACATCCATATTCCTCATGTAACATACATTCAGGAATGTAGTCCAGGGGGTCTGGATCCCCCACTGAAAGAGTTTCAAAGTTCTAAATTTAAATAAGCATACGTATCTGTACGGTGGTGGTTGTTGTGTGATGTGAAGTTACTTTTTACAACCAAACTTACGTAAATAAGGAGAAAATAGTACTCACTGTATCCGCAAAACTGTTTTTTTCTTCTTTGTTCTATTAATTTCAGGGGCCACTGCCACCATCCTCGTTGGAACTTGCACTGTTGTTAACTGTATTTCTGCATCCATGTCGTCTGCTATTTCCCAGTGTTAACTATTGTAGTAGGGGAATTCAAGTGTGGTGTGCCTGTCTGCTATCGATGTTTAGCTCATGTGGGAAGTGCATTATGGCATGTGTTTCCTTAATTTTTGTGTATACGAGTGTGTGGGCGGTGTGCTTGACTTGTACCTTTGAATTTTATGGCTATTGTATTTGATGTGTTTAGCAAGACCAGTAGTGGGTTGGGCTTTTTTTGCATCTGTTAAGTGTTGTTGGATTCTTTCATCGACAGATCTGATGGACCTGCCGATGTAATGTGCCTTGCACTCACACTCCGCATCGTATAAACCTGGGTTATCAAGGGGGGAGAGTAGGTACCATTTGTGTTTGAATAGTATATATACTACCGCATCTCTCTTCTCCCAATTATGAAAACTTATGTAAATATAGGATTCAACTGTTATAAACCTCTTCTGTATTTAATGCATACTAATAATAATAATATGCAAAAAAGTAATAATCAGGGACTTTATTTTTTTGTTAGCTGGAACTAACAGCATTTTTATTCTGTAAATCTTCCATTTAATCAGACCAATTGCTTCAATTTCAAATTTTACATATTTCAATTAGAAATAAGCTGGAATGCATGCTGCTATATCTCAATTTTACACCATATTTTTACCTATTCATAAAATGGTAATTATTAACATAAAATGGTAATGGTATTTATTATTACTAATAAAATGTATTATTATTAATAGTAGTAGTATTACATAGGAGGTGTGGCTAGAAAAAAAAAACGGATTGATGTTGCTGTCGACAAACTGCAAGTGCGACAAGGTCAAGCGGTGCATGAGTGCACAACGTGATATCCTGCCTATCAACTGTGTGATTGCCCAGGATGCGCGGTGCTCAGTTTCGCTGTAGCTTGTGGATGAAGTGAACCTTACATCTGTGCTCCGTCAGAAAAAATGTTAAGTGTGAAAGTGGAACAGCTTTCAATGTGAAGTTTCTTATGATACTCGGAAAATCCACCACAGAAACTTACGGTTTGTTGAAGGAAGTGTACGGAGATGAGTGTTTATCATGCACGCAAGTGTTTGAGTAGATTCAAAGGTTTAAAGAGAGATGAGAAGTCATCGCGGACGATTTTCATCCTGGACGGCCTTGCACATCAAAAACCAAATCAAACATTGCAAATGTCGGTGAATTGATTCGACATCCGTCGGATTGTGTACGTTAATTGGGTACCCGAAGGTCAAACTGTAAACCAACATTGTTACATTACAGTGCTGATGACCCTTCGTGAGTGAGTAAGAAAACGTTGACCTGCTTTGTGGAAAAGCAAGTCATGGATTCTTCATCAGGACAATGTTCCTGCCCACACGGCATTGTCTCAGTGAAGGCTTCTTTGGCCGAGAATGGGATCCCAGTGTTAGAACATCCACCCTATTTGGCGGATCTTGCTCCGTGCGACTTTTTTTATTCCCAAGCACTGAAAGGAACCAGATTTACGACCGTAGAATCTGTGAAAACAAAAGCGACTGAAGTCATGAACATGGTTTTAGAAAGTGATTTCCAGCACTGCTACCAGCAATGGAAGATTCGTATGGAGTGGTGGATCGATAGTGCAGGGGAGTGCTTTAAGGGGATGATGTTCATATTGTACAAAATAACCAATAAAATATATTGTAGCTAGAGTCCGGTTATTTTCTAGCCACACCTCGTATAAGACATTTGGTTAGTTTGTTAATACTTCCCGAAATACAAGGAATATTCAGAAAATAAGTTCCATTTGCACATATAGCTGCTGCAGCACTGTGGTCACAATTGTATGCATGCATGCCATGTTCCTTGAAAAGGCACGGATGCCATTTGCAGACATTCGGACAGCATCAATACATCGTGCTGTATAATTCCATGCAGGTAAAACAGCAAGAACGAAAAGTTAGGTGAAACCAGGGTTGGCTTGATACCTCAGTTACACAGTATGCCAGAGACCCAGATTCGACTTCTGCTCAAGCCTGCATTTTTCACTAAAATTTCTACTTGTATGTTGTAATGTTTAGGAAAGCCAAGAAGGCTCTTTAATGAATGATATGGAAATGTTCATAGTGATGTGCAAAGCAGCTTACTGTATGTGGTACGTAAACCTTTGGTTAGAAATAATGTAATCATGCCCTACATCCCAAGTGATTTTCAATTTAAAATTCTTCCTTGCTGATTTGTGATTACACAATGGGGTACAAAAACAGGTGCCCCACTAAGGTGGTAACCATGTTGAAAAGTAGTACAATATGTACACAAGTGACATAAGTGGCTTGTAAATATATAGTTTTGTTTTGGAACTTACTTTCCAGATAACACTCATATATTTTTAAATGTGTGTCTGATTATACAGGTGATCAAAAAGGATACAACCTTATGGGAAATGATTTATTGTGCAATATTTACAATCAGTGCTGGAAGTGGTCGCCATTGTGAGATTCACACAAGTGAATACAATGAATCAAGTTTTTAAAGTTTGCTGTGAAATTTCATTAACAGTGTTTTGAATATTTACTTGCAATTCAGGAATAGATCTGGCCATAACCCCCTCAGAGATTACTTGTCCATGAAAACAATGTACCAAATATGCCATTACGTTGTTGGCAGTAGCACTGTCTTGTTGAAACTACATATGCTGTAACCTGTCTGCATGTATAGTGTCAACAAACTCGTCCACCTTCTGTATGTATCTGTCAATGTTCACTGTGCCATAAAAGAATGTTATGAAGATGTGACTGCATGACATTAACCTCTTGTTTACCAAATATCTCGATCGAGATATTTCGACATGTTCGTAGATTTTACGTCATAATGTTGCTATTATACGCTGGAATTGCAATTTTCTTCTTTTATATTATTGTTAACACATATTCTGCACTGTCAAGACTCTTGCACGTCTTGTTCTTCCATAAAAAGGGAGGGGGGAAATGGTGGGAAGATGGCAGCTTCCTTTGAAATTGAGTCAGTGGTGCATAGACATGTTTGGGGGGTACAAGTTGTGTTCTATTGCTCGTATGATAATAGTGCATTTATTTTCTTGTTCCAGACATGCCAGCGATCATTTCCATGCGTATCTTGACAATGTCCTGTACTTTGTTGTCCAGGGACGGAGGGGGGAAGGGGAATTTTTCATCCCCTGCATCCATATATACACTCAATGTACATAAATTTTATATAGTCCGATTCTATGGTTCAATCCGCATATAACGATATATCATTCGTCTGTCTAGGGCAATTAGCCTCTGATCTAGACATCTAAATGAAACTCTGCATTTTGCTTAAAATTGGCCCATTACCAGGAGCTTACCTGGCAAAATGGGCTTGGTAATCAAAAGGTTAACATGGCTGAAGCATGTCAAAGAGATAACAAAACAAAAGTCTACAGCAACAATTTTGCCTAAGGTTTTTTTGATCACCCTGTATTATGAACTATTGATCTCTTGTATTTCTTAATCGTTCCTACGAGCCCTGACCAATTGTTCACATCATTCCAGGTGGAAATGGAGCAAGCATATTCCTTTTTTGCCGCCATATGAAGGGTTAAATCTGAGAGTTCTGTTCAAGAAGGAAGACGTCAGATAGATCCAAGGATAGAATCCAGTGACAGTGTAGGTACATTTGACTTTGAGAAGGCATGGTCGAAAGTGTGACAGGAACTGCCAGTTGTGACTTTGGTCTACTTCATCGTGGATGTTGTACATAATTGTATAATGTGTCCATTATTGAGCATTTGTCTTTATCCTCTATTTTTTTAAATAAATATATTCTATATTGATTTGCAAGCTGAAGTCGACACATCTCATAAATAAATCTGATGCATTTTTCTGTACATTGGATAAGCTAATTTTGATTAGCCAATTGGAATGTACATTTAATGAATTCAAAATAAGAAAAACTCTACCAGATGTGGAAACCACAGGAATATATAATATAAGTTGTTCATGTTCAAAGGATTATGTGGGACAAACAGCAAGGAAAATGGCAATAAGATGGCACAAACACGATTTGGACATTATAAATCTAAACCCAAGAACTGGTTTGTCAGCTCACATCATTGAAGAGAAGCATTTGATTAAAAAGAGAAAGGTTTTAAAAAGATTGACGGAAAACATAGAGTTGAATGTCTGTGAAGCTTCGTTCATTGCAGAAGAACACTGGAATAAATGAAATAATGAAATTGGTAACATAAATCCAGTATGGAGTCTTCTTTTTTACAAATGGATTAAGCCACCATCTTTAAAATTTAATGTAACAGAAAACATGAAGAGACTTTGTGAAAACAACGATGACTTTGAATTACCTGATGATACTTGGGATTCATAATTTTTCAATATTTTAAATAAAAAATAATGTGGTCAATTTTTTTTTCTGAAATAAAAATAAAACACTGTTTCTTTTCACAGTTAAGTTGCTATATTACAACAATGTAACATTGACAACATCCATTATATAAGGGATTCTTTTGTTTAAAAAATTGCTAACCATTGTTATAACTGTATCTTTAGTCAAACTAAAAATAAATGTCTGATGAAGTGTGTTTTCCTGAAACGTCACAACGAAACTGTTTTCTTATGCTTGTAATAACCGTAAACTACAGGAATATAATTCTACAATGCATGCAATGCGTACATACAAGAAAAACTCAGTGCTTAATCCATAACAACCATAATTGATCTTCATCCTTGTGATTTTCCCAAGGCGAGAGTGAGCAAATTAATTTTTGTATTGTGCAGTTAAATTTTTGTATTTTCATTAACAAAAGTTACAGTATCTAGGATAGATATGGTAGTTCGGATTTTTCCTCTGGCAATGCTTATGAGTGTTCATTGGTTGGAGGTTGTGTGGAATTTTTGCTGTCCAGGGTGCCAAATGGGGTGGACTCATTTGTTGTCAAATTTAGTGTCAGTTTCTGCTGGATGTCTGTGATGATATTCTCTGGCAAGGAGGCCTGTTGGGTCAGAGATGTGTTGTGGTGAAGAGCCTGGTCTTGGCAACTCTAATACTTGCTTAAGCACTCTATTTGTTCTTGTACAATGCAGGGAAGTTAGCATTGGCATGTGGCCTTGTACACACCAGTGGATGCAAGTTTGGTAGGCTCTTCCAATCTAGATTTTGGTTTGTGTGCTATACTGATGTTGTGGGGTGGTATGGGAATGCAATCCATGTGGGTTTGGATCATCTCTGCATTCTGAGTGTCAGAAATGGACTTTGGCTTTCATGCACAGCTGTCACTCTGTGTATCCCTTGTTCAGTGCTATCTCCACGATTACTGTTATTTCATCTTAGATGTCCTCCTCCATGGAATTGTATGTGAATGCTCCCATACGAAAGTCAAGCCACACTCCAGCTTTCTGTTTTGGGGAGGGGGTGGATGGGCTGGTTTCCTGTATGCAGGAAATTAGTTTTCTCAGGATATCAGGCAGGTGATTTCCGGATAGACTTTCGAAAGCTAATATCACATTCTCCTTCAGGGATTGAAATGCCGTCTCTACAACATCTGTACTCCGAGGCTGGGTCCAGTTCTAGTCCCGTGTCCCTGTTGAGGTTTTCCTTTTCACCGTGGATGGTTATTGCTTCTTTGATGAGTCTGTCCCAGTAATTGGATGATTTATTGATGATCTTGGTGTTTGTGAAGTCTATTCTATGGCCCTTTTGAATGGAATGTTCTGCTAACCCTGATTTTTCTGGATGAAGATTTTTGATGAAGCTGGCATGTTCTTTGCATCCTTGTTCAATTGTCTGCCCAATGTAGGCTTTACCACAGGTACAGACAATATGGTAGGTAAACCCCGGGTGTCTTCTGTCCTAGGTCGTCTTTGGGGTTTCAAAGTCTGGTTCTGACTTTCTGTGGTGGTTTGTGGATCGTCTTAATTTTGTGCTTTGCAAGAATGCGGCTGATGACTGCGGAGAGATTTCCAGATGATGGCTATCTTCTTCTTTTGTTGGTTGTCCTTATTGTGTATTACTCGCTCTAGAGTCTTGTTCATGATGCCTTCCGTGTATCCATTCTGTCTGAAAGCTGTGCGCAGGTGTGTCTGATGGAGATAGCCCAGTGAAACAATGTAGAGAGTACTGTTGACCGCTGGGCTGGGTGGTGAAAACTGTTGGTGTTAAGGTATAGTCAGTGAGTAGGTTTCCTGTATACACTGTGTCCTAAGGTCCCGTTCGGTTTGCGGAAGGCTACCATTGGTCTCCATAGTGAGTCTGATGTTTGGGTGCTAGACATGCTTCCATACGGCGAAGCAGCACTACAGACGTTTCTGGACCCTCTTAACAACCAGCACCCGAACATCAGATTTACCATGGAGACAGAAACCAATGGTAGCCTTCCGTTCCTGGACATCCTCATCACACGCAAACTGAACGGGACCTTAGGACACAGCATATACAGGAAACCTACTCACACTGACCTATACCTTAACACCCTGAGTTTTCACCATTCAGCCCAGCGGTCAACCATACTCTCTACGTTGTTTCTTCGGGTCATCTCCATCAGCGACACAGAGCACCTTCAAGATGAAATAAGACACCTGTGCACAGCTTTCAGACAGAATGGATACACGGAAGGCATCATCAACAAGACACTAGAGCGAGTAATGCACAATAACGACTACAAACAAAAGAAGAAATAGCCATCATCTGGAAACTTCTCCGCAGTCATCAGCCGCATTCTTGCAAAGCACAAAATTAAGACGATCCACAAACCACCACAGAAAGTCAGAACCAGACTTCGAAACCGTAAAGATGACCTAGGACAGAAGACACCTGGGGTTTACCTACCATATTGTTTGTACCTGTGGTAAAGCCTACATCGGGCAAATGGGGAGGACAATGGAACATGCAGCTTTTGTTGTAAGAACGGCCCACGAGGCCGAAACACGCCCTCTCAATAAAGACAATATTATTATTATTATTATTATTATTATTATTATTATTATTATTATTATTATTATTATTATCAAAAATCTTCATCCAGAAAAAATCAGGGTTAGCAGAACATTCCATTCAAGAGGGCCATATAATAGACTTCACAAACACCAAGATCATCAATAAGTCATCCAATTACTGGGACAGAATCATCAAAGGAGCAATAAACCATCCACGGAGAAAAGGAAAACCTCAACAGGGACACGGGACTTGAACTTTACTCAACCTAGCGATAGTGGACTGGGAGTGTGGACATGGCACCTGATTGACCTGTCACCTACACTGTAACCCCCCTGCTTCTCACACACGTATAACCATACCCTCACTATTCTCTGCACTTCAATCCCTGAAGATGAGTGTGACGTTAGCTCTCAGAAGCCTGGCTGATATCCTGGGAAAACTTCATCATTCACTGCCAGGAAAGCTTCAAAGATTACTTCAATAGATAATGTCGTCAGTAACATTGAGACATTTGGCCCTTTCAGTATGCCAAATTTCAAGTGAATCAAAAAATGCAAGGTCGAGGACCTTGATGATTTGACATGGAATTACCCTTTTGGCTAATTGCGAAGATGAGGATGAGAGATGATATGATGAAGGGACACTCACACATAACACCCAGGGCTCCTGGCATCGTAGCATGCTGTGCTAACCACTCTGCCATGGAGGTGAGTTAACATTCAGACAAGTAGTTAGAAGTAATATACACTTTTGTATTCAAAATTGCATTGTGTATTATTTATTTACAGTAAAAAACTTTTCTCCAAAAATGTATAAAGAGATGTAGGGTAGAAGAAAAAAGGAACATACATGCAAAATTGAATCCTCAAGATTGTAATAGTTTCCTGAAAAAAATCAATGAACCACTTGAATATTTCAGCAAAATAGTATGAAATTTTAGTGAAATTCATTGAAGATTCCAGAAAGATGCTAAAAGATTTATCATTCAGCAGAGTTACCTGAAGATTTCTATTTGGCAAGAGTAGCTTTTTTCACAGATGCTTAATACTGCTTCAGTTCAATTGGCATGAATGCCTAGAGACCTCATATATCTGGAAACCATTGTGGGCACATCAGTCACAATGGAACCACTTGATCATTTTCTCCAAAGAACTCCCCATCCTTCAAACGTAGGTGATATTGGAATGTATTTTGACCATCTCCATCTGCAATAAATGTTAAATCAATAATAAAGAACTGCATTTGAGGGAAAATTTTATGGAAGAAGAGTGTGCAGCAATGCACCATTGATTTCTTATGTCTAGAAGATTTATCTGAAGGACGGTTGAGTGATTGTCTATTTTGTTATTTACTGAACGTGGCAATCAGAATGTAATATAGGTTAGAAATATGAATTGGAGTTATCCAGACTTAATATCTACAACAACTTAATTCTTGACTAAACTACCTAATGAAATAGCTTTTATTATCCAAAGGATATAACTTACTGAAACTAAAACTAATTTTCATAATGTAACGGCCAAGGCATGCCAGAGTGACTTTTTCATTAGGTGACACATAGTCAACGCATTGAGTCACATTGCCTATGCTTTCTGCTTTCGAGGTGGCTTCTATACAAGTAGCACACCAAAGAAGAGGTCCATAAACAATTGACTGTGCAGGAACCATAAGTTACTAAAAAGTTATGTTAAAACTGTGAATCTAGCAGGAATCAAACCTGGATCTATACTTTTTATTCCATTGCCAGTGCCCCTTAACTATACACAATGTTTCCGTAACCATGTTACAAACTTTCCGGGATGATGGAAGGAGACAAAAGCATCAATATGAGATAATCAACCCCTTTCCGGAAAAGCCTTGTTGAGAAGTTACAAACCAAAACCATAGTGACGAGAAGAGTATACCAGCATTGTGGGCTCACATAAAAAGTGTTGTGTACGAGACACCTGTGGATAATGAACTCCTGGCAAGAATCCTTGCTTCCAGGGATGTTAGAGTGTATGCAACAAAGCTTCTTGCAATGTTGCCATGCCTGCATCGATACTGGAGGATGCAAATATGAACAACTGCTATAAATGCATTAATCTTGGCTCGTTATATATGATGTTGTAATGGTAGAAGACAGTAATTTATTTATCAAAGCTGCAACTTTTTTTTTTCATAACCATCCCAAATCTTGGTTAAACTTTGGGTAAAAATTTATTATGCATCGGACACCTGTAACTCCTTCGTTTCGTCAATTTTTGACATTCGTACTTACCTATCTGCTTCGTGGAACATTCTTTAAGGTGTATTCACGTTTTTTTTCATGAAAGTTATGTCAATTATTCACATTACGAGTACTTTTCCATTTGCG
Organism: Lepisma saccharinum; assembly: GCF_977018435.1. Lineage (NCBI taxonomy): Eukaryota > Metazoa > Arthropoda > Insecta > Zygentoma > Lepismatidae > Lepisma > Lepisma saccharinum. The sequence continues at coordinate 34,124,838 of NC_139257.1, forward strand.
TTGTCTTGCTTGCGTATCACACATTATGGTGCATAAACCTTCCTAAATAATCGCACGCCGTGCTAGTCTTTTGTTCATTATGCAGTGTTTCAACCTTCGGAACCCAAGAAATACCCGTGAACGAAGCTGATGTAATTATTTTAACTATGTTTACCTAACCTAACCTAACCTTACGGAAATGGTTTGTGGGGCTAACGCCAATGGTTTGAGGGGCTAACTTCAATGGTTCATGGGGCTAACATCGATGGTTTGTGGGGCTAACGAGGTATTAGCATAATTTCCAATCCGGCCACGAAATTAAGTATTTTTGGTGAATTAGGTTGAAACACTGCATTCACACTCCAAATCGACAAAACACTGTCACATTGCATGATCAACCAGTAGGCTATCGCCATATTGCATGTTCTGTGTTAGAGAACTGAGAAAACGAAGAAAGAAATAGCCATTACATGAATTTCCGCTATCATACATTCCCACATCACACAAAACACCTTCTAGATGTTAGACAATGCTACAGGAACTTATTACCATAAGTAGTTTCTTCTGTGAAAATGAAGAAATCTGTCCGATGGATAGTAAACTAGTACCAAACTTTGGTTTTGTTGAGACTATTTTATGCTCAGATGGGCTAATCGGGACTGGACCTACAGGTAAAGTGGGACCAGAGCCACTGCGGTAGTTTCGCATCCTAAAAAAAGGGACTGCATGGAACCTTCTACCTCCCAACAAAGGTTTTGATTTATAACTCTTGACTGGGGCATTTTCGAATTGAGATTTCTTATCTCTTATGTCCATAAACAAACAACGTATCTGCTAGTTTCTCAAGGTCACATTCCCTTTCCTTTTGTTGGATTCCCCTACAAGTTTGTGGTTTGCATACCTTTCATGTCAGAATGGTTTTGGAAGCCTTGAAACTTCTGAATGAGGCATTTCTGGACAGGGGTTGCTTATCTCATATTGATGCTTTTGTCCCCTACCATCATCCCTGAGAGTTTGTAACATGATCACGGAAAAACCACCAATACAGTAATTCACATTAGGGATGGCCAAAGGCCTCCCCCATGGCGCAGTGGTAGCGTCATAGCCTTGTAATCAAGGGGTCCCGGGTTCGATGCCCGGTGGAGGCACAAGTGGTTCGGATCCCACTTTAAACTGTAGGTCCAGTCCCGATTAGCCTTACTGTGCATAAAGTGGACTTAAAACAGCAACTCAAACCAAGGGATGGCCAAATCTGGATAAAATTTTATCTAGATATTTGATAAATTTCTGTCTGGATATCCAATATTCGGATTGTCTGAAAGTTCCGGATAATCTGAATGTGTGCAATATCCAGAGAGCAGGCGCGGTTGGCCCTATAGCGCACAGGATCAGTGAACCCCCAGTAATATACGATAATCACCTCGAGAATGAACAATAAACAATGTCTTTACATTTTCACATTATTTCGCTAAAAACTCTACACAATAAGTCATGTATTTGTGCCCGTAATACGGTGAACTCTTTTGCTGAGAAGAAGAAACCGCGATTCGGCCGCCCTGATACAGACCCTCAGTTGAACCCCCACAGGACAGCTCTTGCCATTGTGAAAGCTTCGTGCGGGAGCAGAAGCTCGAGGAGGGTATAGGACAAAATACATGGGAGATGAGATTTGCAGAACCTATGTTCAACCCAACGGTCATGCGCAGTTCGTTCTCTCGCAGAAGGCGCGGGACAAGGCTCCGATCTCGCTGCTTTCTCCCTTCCAGTGTTGCCCTGTGGGGTTCAAGTTTGAAGCGCACGCATTACATATTCAATCTTCTCTTGTATCATTTTTGCACCGAAGTTCTTGGAATAAATGCAAGATTGTGGCAGAGATGGATGAGTGGAAACAAATAAAAGCTGGAATTAGATGCGATGAATTAAAATAAAGGAGATACATTACCAAAATAGCTCGTGCATGCATTCAGAGGTTTTTCCTTAAAGGTGGAAACACTTCGGGTTCGCGAGAGAGAAAGAATGGCGCGAAGACGTGACTCGCTGTCGCTCGGTGTCAATCGTCTCAAGTTTGTTAGTTTTTGAAGTGCTTGGATACTTGTTGGAAAGTATTAAGTGATGCTGCGAGTGAAGCGAGGGATGGACTTTACCTAGGTTATGTCACATGATGCAGTGTAGGCGTTGCTGTCCGCGCAGGTAAGAAATGACCGATAGAAATGCACGTAATTAACGTAAACGAACTTCCTTGTCCACTGAAAAAAAGCATGTGCTGGTCGACCAGCCCCAAATTCGAACAAAGCTATCTTGTATCAATGAAAGGGTCTCAGGTTCGATTTCTAGTATGTGCATGCCATTAGTTGCCATTTCCCTTCAACAAATGTAGGACCAGTTCTGATTAGTCAGCATGGACGTCCGGAAGGGGAAAAGGGGGCCGCTCACCATGGAAATTGAATGTAAACCAAAAATTATATATTACACGCATATAATTTAATTTCAGTCACAGTAATTTTTGGTAATTATTATAAAAGCGTTGCAGTAACTTCAGACTGAAGGAGTGTTTTTTGCTCCTCCTGAGGAAAAAATATATTACTTGCCCCTACTTGAGGACGTCCATTCCAACAAAACTCAACTTTTTTCATAAAGGCACAATTTATTGTAGTTTCAGCCCTAAATTTATTCGCACGCCCCTAATACAAAACCTTATACTCCCATATAAAAAAAATTCTGGACAAATCTTTTAAGCCCGCCCCCCATCCTTTTGTTAGGCGAAGGAAGTTTATTTTGCGGAAACTGAATATATGTCACATGACTTCAGTGAACCCCCGGGTAAATAATGCACGAGCCGCGCCTGCCAGAGAGCATTATGTTTGTCCATTTTACGGGCTATCCACAATATTTTATTCATCATTTTCATATTTCACTGCATGTATTTTCACAAATCCTTCATCAAATCTATTCTATCCGGATATTCGGATTATCCAGATTATTTGTTGCATCCGAAATGGATATCCATTATCCGGATTTTGTGGCCATTTCTAATTCACATCCAACTATGTTTTACGACAGTTTAAGGTGAGTAACAAACTCATCTGAAGGAAGCCCACACATTTATAGTCAGAGATCTTATAAGCTTACAAAATAACTTTCATGACCATAGAAAAGTGATGCATCTAACCTTTTTAATAAGGGGGTGATGTATGGCAGATCATAGCATGCCTCTGTCCTCCTGCTGTCTTCAGTCTTGTATTGGCCCTTCCACTTCACAAGACCACGTTCCTCAGGTGTTCCTGGAAAAACAATGCATTATAAGGATAAATGCGCTAGAAATAATTATCTATTACGATTGTGAGATACTTAATAATTTGCAAAATGTTGTTGTTAATGGTTCTAAATTAGCATGCAATGTCTATTGCTTTTAACTACTTATTCTAGCACTATGTTTAGATACAGCAGCTTGTGTGGAAAATGACCCAAAAAGCTGGTACCTGAGGAAGATGACAACATAGATGGCAGTGTGATCATTATCACTTATGATTTTCTTATGAAAGTAATGCAGCTTCGTTAGCTTTTAGAATATTGTGTAGATTTGTGTCTTCAAAGGCCATAAGTGAATTTATGGAAACAGTTATATTTGTGGAGTGATTTGCAGTCACAAATTGGCATTAATTTGGAAAGAAAAGTAAAATAAATAAATAAATAGCATGCGTAACACCAGAAGAAACTTTGCAATGTGATTCTGGACATCAAGTGTTGAATTGTGTTTATATAACAGTTGGGCTGAAAAGTTCATAGGCTGACTCATAGATGGCGTTACTAGAATTAAATCCATGTGATTTTTACTTAGTACTAACCTTCAAAAGATACGTGTATAAATTTCACAGCTGCCGGATAATTAGTTCGTGAGATATAGCATTGTGAGTGAAGCAGCTTTTGTTATTGTGAAAAAATGGATAAAAAAGAATTTCGTGTGTTAATAAAGCATTGCTTTTTGGCGAAAAAAAATACTGTTGAAGCCAAGGCTTGGCTTGATAAACATTATTCGGACTCTGCACCAGGAAAATCAACCGTTGAGAAGTGGTTTGCTAAATTTAAACGAGGCGAAATGAGCATCGAAGATGATGCATGCAGTGGACGCCCCAAAGAGGCTGTTACCGACGAAAACATCAAAAAAGTCCACAAAATAATTTTAAATGATCGTAAAGTGAAGTTGATCGAGATAGCTGAGACTTTAAAAATATCAAAGGAACGTGTTGGACATATTGTGCATGAATATTTGAACATGCGAAAGCTCTGTGCAAAATGGGTGCCGCGCGTGCTCACAATCGATCAAAAGCAACAACGTTTTGATGATTCGGAGCAATGTTTAGCGATATTCAACCGTAATAAACACGAATTTTTCCGTCGATATATTACAATGGATGAAACATGGCTCCATAACTACACTCCAGAGTCCAATCGACAGTCAGCCGAGTGGACTGCACGTGATGAACCGAATCCAAAGCGTGGAAAGACGCAACAGTCGGCTGGCAAGGTTGTGGCATCAGTATTCTGGGATGCGCATGGTATTATATTCATCGATTACCTCAAAAAGGGCCAGACCATCAACAGGGATTATTACATAGCGTTGTTGGAGCATTTAAAGGATGAAATCACGAAAAAACGGCCCCATTTGAAGAAGAAAAAAGTGCTGTTTCATCAAGACAATGCACCGTGTCACAAATCAATGAAAACGATGGCAAAATTATATGAATTAGACTACGAATTGCTTCCCCATCCACCATATTCTCCAGATCTGGCCCCCAGTGACTTTTTCCTGTTTGCAGACCTTAAAAGAATGCTCGCTGGAAAGAAATTTAGCACTGATGAAGAGGTAATCGCCGAAACTGAGGCCTATTTTGAGGCTAAAGAGAAATCGTACTATAAAAATGGCATCGAAAAATTGTATGACCGCTATAATCGTTGTATCGCCCTCAAAGGCAACTATATTGAATAATAAAATCGAATTTTGTCAAAAAAATATTTTTTACTATGTTAGCCTTCGAACTTTTCAGCCCAACTGTTATGTAGAGTTTATTTTTCTATGTTATTACAATATAAATAGTATCCAGAGAGATATTTCATACCACACGTGTTGCTTGGAAGCGAGAAGCCGGTAATCAAATCAATACAGCATCTCGAACCGTAGGGACACAAACTCAGACTGAACAGTTTTCTTAGGAAGATTTTAGACAAAAGCAGCATGCGACAAATGGCATGGGGATTTAACACCAAAGTGACACGGGTCCTTCGGTCCAAAGTAGCTTTCAGACCGAAGGAACATGTGACACATGTCGCTTGGGAACAAGCCAATCAAGAGCAATGTTTCACACTGTAGCGGCATGACAGCGTTTTGTTGGTAAAATTATCAAGTGTTGCTTGTTGCTTCTGTGGGAAATCTCCTTAAAGCAAGACACTCATTGCGCATATGCGAACAACAAACTGCGGCAACATGTTGCAACGTATTAAGGAAATGGCCCAGTTTCAAAGACAAGCAATCGACAAAGAAACATGTGCAGCTTATTGTGTCACTTTGGTTTGTGTTGCCTAGATCTGTTGTTCGCACAATTATCAGTAAAAGCTTGCTGATTACCAACCAAAGGCACCATGTTGCTTGTCACTTCGTTGTGAACTCCCCCTGTGGCACATCACTTCATTCTGAGTACCCTTCCTTTAAGGAGCTTTCCGACCAAACAAGCAGCACGCGAATACGACACATGAACGTGTGTTAAACGTTTCACTTGCTGAACAGTTTGCTGGACCCTCATGTGCAATGAATAATATTTTATAATCTGAAAGTGTGTGTCACTAGTCACATCAGTGTGAACATCCCATGTCGCTTGTCCCATTGGTCTTACACTGATCAGTTATCATCATCGCTGCGATAAATTTCAAGTGGAAGAAAAGCGACAGTAAGTATCAAAAATACAAATGCTTCAGTGTGTATTTCTTTTAAAAATTGTGTATAATAATAATAATAATAATAATAATAATAAACCCTTTCGTGTAATTCATACACAAAAATTCAGAGTTACCAAGAACATTCCATGCGTATATTTTCTCCCGTATATTAATGAAAGTCACGATACCAGGACATGGTCGACTGTTTATAATGTCGGTTAATATCTTCACGGCCACTGTACCAAATATGATAGCAATTATCATATTCATAGAAATGCTCCAAGTAAAAGATCAGACGTTTCAATGAAAATTCCATTTACTTCCATTATAAGCGGATGAATTCCACATGCATGTGTTGACACCAGTGCCTCTAGCGGACATCATAATGCAGAGGTACTGCCAGAGTGCAGAACCATGCCGTGTTCCACACTATCTATTCAAGGTTCGGTAGTTTAGAGATAGCATCTAATCTCTCATCTTCAGGTGAAACAATTTTTTTTTGCTGGTGGTGGTGATCGAACCTATGACAGACCTGTTATTTTACTGTAAATCTGATGCACTAACCAACTTACCAAATACTAAATTTAAATATGAAAATATACTTGTTTAGTATTTGTTGTATAATCAAGGGTTATTTATTTCTGCTGATCTTATTGGAACACAAGGATTATATTGGTATCATGCAGCTTTGAATGACAGTACCAAAGAAGATTTATGCATGCTACTACTTGTAATATGCATAAAATATTAACCAGAAACTTTACTTTTCATCAACTGAATCTAAGATCCTTGTAGATCTTTCGGAGACAATACAAATGAGCTCATATTCTTGCATAACTGAGTATCTTGATGAGTAATTAATACTATGTATTAGGGTGGATCAAATGAAAACGGAACATGGGCCACAGAATGAAATACAACAAGGCTTATTTCACAGCACTTGTCCCACTGTTTCACCAAGCGGTGAATACCCTGCTCATATTGACCAAGATCGGAACCAGTTGCGAACATTGTCCAACCCTTCAATGCCTTTTTCAACGGACCAAAGATATGGAAGTCGCATGGTGATAGATCAGGGCTATACGGTGAGTGTTCCAACACTGTCCACCTAAACATCACCAACGTGTTCTTTGATTGATTGAATGAATTGGTGTTTTAAGTCCACTTTATGCACAGTAAGGCTAATCGGGACTGGACCTACAGTTTAAAGTGGGATCCGAACCACTATGTGCCTCCACCGGGTATCGAACCCGGGACCCCTTGATTACAAGGCGACGACGCTACCACTGCGCCATCAGGGAGGCCGACGTGTTCTTTGTAACAGCTGACGTATGTGGCTGCACGTTGTCATACAGCAAAACCACTCCAGAGAACAACAGGCCGGGCCATTTTCCTTGATTGCTGCTTGGACAATACTGCTGCCCGACCACCTATGCATATCACGTGCTACTATCTAGGGCAAGTCCATTATGCAGTAGGGGTTTCCTTCCTTACCTCCTGATCTACCTCTACACAAGGTTGTTGCCACACACATACATAAATATAACCCAATACATCCACTGTTTCGTTTTCATTGGATCCACCCTCATATAAGGTATATTAAACATTAACCAGAAATTTGCAATAAAATCTCCAGTAACATGCCAAGATGAAACATCAAATGCTTGTTTACTTGAGACCCCTATATTAATGGAAGAAGCTCCGTAGTATAGCAAAATGGCACCATGCATAAAATTGGAGATGAAGTTATTTGTTTCCTGCATGCTAAGGGTATTGCAAATGTAATTATCCAACATCATCCTCACTCTCCAGACTTAGCCCCTATCAATCATTGAGTCATCACACCTCTTAAGGAAGCCCTTTCTGAGAAAACACTTCACATTTGATGAAGTTCAGCAGCTGACAGACTTTGGTTAATACAGCAACCAAAGGCCATCGACTCGCTGGCGGCACATTGCCAGAAACATCATCAATGAAGCAACTATGTTCGACTGTGAGTAGTGCAAAATTCTGGTTATATACAGTGGAACGCCAATTTTATGTTCCAGGATTTTAAATATTTTCAGCATGATCCCCTGAAAAACAAAGATGAGGTTCCACTGTATTGAACTAACTTGCAAAGTTTTATTGAGTAAATTATGTTAAAAAAGACTGACATGTTTCAATTCTCAGTGAAAAAAGCTAAAATATTTTGTTCATTTACCATTCTTAAAAACAAAAATACTCGCTAATATGGAACTGAAGATAACTAACTATTTCTGATAATAATTAGAGGCACATATTTTTGGTAAAAAAAAAAGTAAAATTTCGATACAAAAACAGTCAATTTTAGGTTCAAAATTGACTGTAAATAAAATAAAATTTTGCTGTTATGGCGGTAAAAAAGGGGTATTTATAATTAAATTTTGGATTTAAAAATGTGAATATAATTCTAAATTTGATTTAAAAACTGCTCTTACTAGACAAAATAAACATATCCCTTCTAATAGTACATTTATGTCATCACCAGAATTATAAGTTTATTCCTGTACAAAGGTGTCTATTTTTGCTTCTCAAATATTTACAGTAGAATCAATCAATTTTCCATAAATTACATAACTCGCAGGATAATTCTGACTTCAGAAAGTGTCACGTCGGTAAATAAACTCTAAATTTCGTCTTTAAGAGTCTATATCGCATTTTGCAATTCATTTCGCATTATTTCGTGACAAAATAGGGTGGGGTAATGCACCCCACACCTTTCAGAAACAAAAAATTAACATTACAATGTGTTATTTCACATTTCATGTTTTGGTCAAAAAATAAATATGCATGCCTCTACTGATAATGATTTAGAACTCTCAGAATACACATAGCATCTTTATAAATACAAGTGACTAACCAGGTACAGTGTTATCAAGCACAAATCCTAGGAGGCCTCCCACAAACATATTGGTTGATAGCAAGACGGTGAAGAGTTGATCTGCAAATTGGCTTCCTGTCTTAATGGCATCAGGATTAGCTGATAGCCACCTTGGTAGCACCTACAGATCAAAAACATCACGTTAATGACAAGTAAGGAAAAACGTATTCAATATTACAAGATTTGGAGCTTTATTAGCAATCTAAATTCTATTATCTCAACACATAAGTAAATGAAAAGGCAGGTTCATCACCAATTTTGTGTGATTTCTTGGATCATAGTGGGAACCAAACACACTAGAAATGGATGACAATCAAAAATGTGCAGGTGTATTTGTGGGATCTGATGTGGTCAAGTGGTTAGAGCTTTAGCCTACAGGCAATCCCTGGTGGGTGCTAGCAAACGTTTGCTTTTGACCCATCATGAGGCAATTGGAGAACTACATAAAAAGATGTAGTAGCTGGCTCCATTCTTCAAAGCTGGTAGACATCATCCACTGGAGTCTCTTATATATCCAAACAACTTTCAAGGTGTACTGACCTCACAAAATGCCATGCTGCCACCACCGGTTGTGTTCTATTGGACCACCGACATTGTGGATCGTCCTACATTGGTTTCCATAGTAGCAGTGGACTATTGGGCCAAGTTTTACCTTGTATTTTTCTTATTTTATGTAGTTTTTCCGCAATTTTTGGCAAATAGCAACAATGAGTATGAAATTAATGAAGAGACACCATTCCATGCTGGGGCTCAAATCTCAAAGTTTAAGTGGCAAGTTCGTGAGTACACTACTCAACAGAGGTAGCATGTATAGGTGTATCAATAAACAGTTCACTGTTCACAGTGAAAGAAAATTACACGAAAATTCACGTCAATGCTCTAGAACAGGCATGTCAAACCCGCGGAAAGCGGGCCACGTTTACAAAACAAGCAAAAAACCAAACTTTATTGTGGTTTGTGATCTAGTTGTGTGTTTTCTGAGGTTTCCTAATGACGGAGTGAATCCAAACCATCACTTGTGCTCCAAATGCTAAAATAGATTACATAATGAAGAATACGAACCACCTACTACTGTTGCAACTGAAGATGTCAGTGACACACCCCTTGTCTCTGAAAATGAAGAGTTGCAACAGCTAAACACAACAGCATCAGCAGTTGGAGTGTCACCTGTTAGAAAGCCTGGTTACCTGCAAGGCAATCCACAATCATATGTAAGAAGAAAACGAAAAGAGTTTGTAACAGCAGTAGATGTGTCAACTGGAAGGAGCCTGTCCAGAATTTTTCAAGCTGACTCGACCTTCCCTTTGGCAGAACATAATGTTATTCCACAAAGTGAGTGTTGTGAAAATTATGGTTAAAAAATATAAATACAGATGCTGAGTCATGCACAACTTACAACCAAAAGGTTCAAGTTATGTCTATTGTTCCCAGATCTGTTACTAAACAGCAGATATTAGAACACATCCCAAATTCTACCAAACACATGATTGATAAAATCACGAAGACTGGTGGTGAAGAATGGAATTTTTGGCATACCAGACCCCTACTGTGGACATCCCATTTGGACAAGGACTTACAGACAGCAGTGCCATTTTACACAGACGATTAATGGGACTGTACAAGGCAGAGTGCTAATAAAAAGGATGCTATTACTGTGCTAGAAAATGGTCAAATAATTCCCAAAATAAAATGCTATATGACAAGGAGTATTAGTGAAACATGATCTCCAAAGTATAAAGACTGGAATGTTTGTAGCCTGTGTGTATGAAGGTGAATGGTGAGTGGCAGAAGTTACATAGGTCAGCAATGAGTTACAGGAAGTTACTGTTAACTTCATGTTGCTTCGTGGCCCATCCAGTGGGTACTGCTTTCCTGACAAGAACCAGCAAGCTTATCACACATGTTCTATCCAGTTGCATGATATTCTAAAGACAACTGATCCTTCTGTCCCTGTTGGTGCATCAGCAAAAGTTCATTCCATACTAGATGCTGACACTAAATCTATTCAGCAACTGTTCAGTGCTTATAATGGACTAGGATAATAGGTGCACTGTGTTTGTTATATTAGAACTGTTTTTTTTTAATTGCTGCTCTCTTTGTTTGTATTAGAACTGTTTTTTTAATTGCTTCAGCAAACAGCATCTTATATGCATCCAATATATTGCATAAAACAATTTATAAGTGTATTATTAATGTGACATTTCCTTAGTTCCAAATCTGTGCGAAATAGATTTTTTAAAAAAAAAATCATTAAAAATTCGAGAAGCAAAATGGCCTGCTCCCATTTTCAGAATATGTAGTAAGTACCTTTAGATATACAACTACAGTAATATTTTTAGAATTTTTGAGATTTGTGTTTTTGAGAGAATCATTTTTTTAAAAAAAATGGTTTATTTTTTAATTGCTGTTCCAATGTTGGTTTTGGAGATATTATTTGTTTATAATATCTAGAAACACAAATACTTAAAAAAAAGATTCATCCATTTATCTCTATTTGTTGAGAATATATTGCAATTTAAAAAAAATTGACAGATCCAAACTGGCTGCCGCATGGTCAAATTTCAACAGCTATATCTCGAGTGAAAATTAATTTTTTTTAAAAAAATACATATTTCTTGTATTCTCTCACAGTTTCACATATTAAAATTTCAGGAAAATCAGATAATAATTTTTCCAGTTTCATTTTCACTGCCTGCCTGGAAATGGATTGGGTGAAATATATTTATCAAAAGGTCCCTATTTTTTTACTATTAACATATTAATTTATTATATCAATACACTGTCGTTATAACTTCTAACAAACATATTCCAAGGTAGCATGAACAGTGTGTGTATCTTTCGACATTATGTATACATAAAAAAAAACAAAAAAAACTGGATACCAGGTACCCAGGTTTGTCTTAAGTGTAATTTGTTTTTCGATGTGTCGGTTATGTGCAAATGATTCAATAATTGGAAATAAATATGTTCATGCATCCAAGAGATGCAAGAAAATGCCTAAACTTGGCAATTCGTTGAAAAGAATAAGAGATACGAAGTCACAAAAACAGTGACAGAGAAAAATAGTGGGGATGTAGTGGGAGGTTTAATATTTTCTGGAGAAAGTAAGTCAGTTTTATGCACTCAAAATCGTACAAAAAATCCATTTTAGAAATTCTGACCACCAGTTTCGAATATTGCCTTTTTCATAAAATTGAATTGAAAATGTTTCTTAAACTTACCAAAGAAAACAAAATAGACAGTCCGAGAATATAAAGATTCCTTGATGAACTCAAAGAAACAAACTGAAGTGTGGAAAGTCCTAAAAACAAAACAAAAAAGTAAAAACAAATAAATAATAAACAAAGTAAAATAAATTATTTGATTTTTAAAATAAAAACCTAATTCTGTTTCAATAATGATATCACTGTTCTACACACATTTTTTTACAGAAATGAAAGTAGCCAATCTTTACTAATCTGAGGATGCTGAACACTGAAATGACATTAAAAAGTTTGATTGGTTCTCGTTTTGGCGTAACAAAGGGGGATGGAGGAGAGTGACCCAGATCAACTCTAGTATATATGACAACACTGCTGATGGCCTGGCACATCGGATTCCATTATATCACGCCATCCTTTGCTGTTTCAGATCCCCTCAACATTGGCCAGTTTGCACTCCTATGCAGTGTTTCCAGAGTATTGTTAGATTTTGTATATACAGTGACGTGGCAACACTGGTGGCTATTTGGCATGTAGCATCCCAACAACAGCACTCCATTCCAACATGTCATGCATTCAGGGAAGTATTTTACCAGCTTTGGCTGCTAGCGAACCCCACAAGATAACTAACTCTCTAGCCTTCTTAAACCCAAGGTTTATGGTTGCAGCAACACAAACCTTCCAACTGTGCCCATCCTGGGCAAAATCAATCCCCTCTTTTCCATCCTTAACGATTTCCTTTAGGACCATCTCAATGTTATCCCTCCATCTTAGTCTTGGCCTTCCTACAGGTCTCTTACCATCAGGTTTCCCAACAAGATTCCTGTAAACCACAAGATAACACAGGCCGAATTAAATGACCTAATCAGGGACTTAGAACTTCCCAAAAATAAAGCTGAATTGTTGGCCTTACGGCTGCAACAATGGAATCATCTGGCAGATGATGTGAAGGTACTACTTCCTACAAAGAATATCTTCCATTTTTCGAAACAAAAGGAACCTGACTGTGTGAAATGACAAAGGCTTCTTTGCATTGATGAATATATCACATAAGACCGAGGACTGAATACTTTGTATTTATTCCTCCAAGTTCTCTCAAAGCAGTTTTGCTGCACAATGGTAATGTTCTATCTTCAATTCCTGATGTGCATATAGTTGACATTAAGAAAACTTATGAAAACATGAAAGAAATTCTTCGGTGATGGTGAGTGAACTGCATGGACATCAGCACTGGAGTTTTCTGGCGAACAGGAGAGCAAAAAAATATAAACAACTCTTGGAGAATCTTGAGACGTCTTATGAGAAGACTGGATGGGAATTCAACATTCACTGTATTACTTAATTACTTTTAATTTCTTAGTGCTTTGCTGTTAGTTCTTTTTACTGTTCAAGGGATCTATTTCAGTAAAGAAAGCGTACTTTTTACACAGCAGAAAAACATTCTTGTCGAGGATTCAGTGACCATTTATTACAAGGCCTCCCGCAGGATTTTTTGTGGGGGGGGGGTTAAAATGGAGGAAACAGTGTTACGCTTTTCCCCAGTTAAGAGAATGATCATAAAGCATCACCAGCAGTACGTTAATTTGTACAGACGCTTAATCTGTCTTTTACGGCACCTATCATCTATGTTCTCATGGTATACTTTCATAATTATACCTTGGCCTCCTTTTGTGGGCACTCTTAATATATTTATCAAGTTATGCCCACATTGCACATTGATTAAGCTATGCAACATGGATTATGCTTATCTTGAAAATAAGAGCCAATGCATTGCTTATGGGTAACATGAATTATGCTGTAACTTCAAATTAAGAGCCAATCTTAGAAAATGAAATGCATATTTGTGTTCAGGTCAATTTCAGTAAGAAACAGCTGCTTTTATTTCCGCAATAGAAAAAGTGAAAATTTGTAAAACAGTGTAGTCAGTTCACAATAGTTCACCTAAAATTTTATAGTAAGTACTCTGTAACTGCCTTCATAACTTCCATTCAGTTATTATTATTATTTTTTTTTTTTTTTTTTTGCCGTTATCTGTATTAACCACAGTAGTGATAAATACAGAGAAACTAGTATTCAAAAAAATCTTTATTTTTTCTGGGCTTTGAAGACAATGCTAAACCTTATAGTAGTCAGTTTCATTTCAGTTAGAACCAGAAAACTTTTTTATTTTGCATTTTTCGTCCTTTTTTGGCTTTCAGGTCATTTTTCAGTATTTTTTTCTGTTTTTATTGCATTTTTTATCATTTTTCATGTTTCCTATTTCTCTCTCAGTTGATTAATGAATTTTAAATGCATTTGCTACCATAACTACATATTTGAATTCCTAAACATGGTCTTTTTGGCAAGTATGCCATTAATTGTAGATACGGTCAATACAAAAGCACAATATTAATTTTCAATAAATTCTTGGCAATGGATTTTGTAGAATTAATTGTGATAAATTTACTTTTCTTCAAGCAAACTTAAATTACTTTAGGTGAAGCCTACTTGAGAGTTTTCCTTGTTGGCCACTACTATTGCTTTAATTCTGTTATTTTTCAAGTAAAATTAGCCACTACATAACATTTATATAATCTGACGCACATGAAGCAAAAATGTATTTTCAGATTCTAACTGTATCGTGCAAGGCCTAGTTAGAAAGGAGGTGAATGAGTTGCACAGAAAAACCTTGCGGAGTATTTTATGCAACCTTGAAGTAAAAACATAGAAAACTACAGTAGCAATTAACTGCTTTTTTTCCTTTGCTTTGATAGTTTAAACCACCAAACAGATTTTGTCAAATTATTCAATTACTCTTTTGTAATTTGCGAAAAATCAAGCTTTCATTTTAAGGGTGGTGAAAATTGTTTTTAAGTCATTTTTTGAAAATTGTAGTCATTTTATAATAATTTTAAGGTCATTCTATGGGCCATATCTTTAGATTTCTTTTTGGGTCATCAACTTCCGAGCGCTAATAATAAGTCTTGAAAATGGAGTACAAAATGATATGTACACAAAGCTGAAGAGATTTAGTGAAGGAATATGAGAAAATTAGGGATGGGACAGATTAATCGGCACTCTATCGGTATCGGCCGATATAGGCATATCGGTGTATCGGTAAAATTGCCGATTATTTTACCGATCCAATATATCTATAAATATATAATAATTTAGTGCAAAATTATACCATTTTGTTATATTTTTTATGAATAATCCCCATGTCATGCTTCTTAAAAAAGTAAATGTAAAAATATGCAACATCTTTTGCACTGCAGTCACCTCGAAACACGCATGCATTAAGGAGGTCAATGAACCATTCAGGTCTTCAAGGAACAATTGGAATTTTATATCGGATCGGTAGAATATCGGCATCGGAAAATTTTGTTTCGGTACTTTATTGGTACCGGCCAAAATTTCATATCGTCCCATCCCTAGAGAAATTGTTCATACCGACTGCAGTCACCATTCCGAAAGTAACACAGAAAACTCCTCCAAAAATAGGTGCTGGAAGGGTCACAAATAGAGCACCAAACTTGCTGAAGGTTCCAAGAATCATCATTATTATGGCAGCTGCTTGGATAACACGTCTGCAGCCTACCTGCAAAAAAAAGGACATTCTCATGTTTTTTTAATTATAATTTTTTGGGTGTGTCAGTACTATATGGGGTCCAGCCCCTTATCATAACAAAATTAAAGTATATCTGAAAAATAAAATTTCCTTACCTTGGTTAAAAGCTGAGGCTAAAACGGGCACTCAGCACAAATAAGGACAAAACACAGGTAAAAAGGTAAAGTGCTCCCCTGTGTCATTCGACGCTGGGTGGGCACCGGAGCCGCTTCCAACTTTAGAAAAGTTCCCAGATTCAAACCAGCTGGGGATCGAACCTGGGACCTTTAGCATGGTAGTCAGATGCGTTACCAACTGAGCCACCTGGGGGAAACCCTGGGGGGTAAAGGCGGTCAGGGGCATGGTGCTGATCACATCACCTCCACTCACGACCGGATCAAGAAAGTGTGGGGCGTTACCCCCACACCCCCTATACGCCTTCATGGCATGGTGCTAAGCACAGGGGAACACTTTACTTTACTTTTACCTATTGTAGTAGATTTCTACATGAAAATAGTTCAATTTTTACTGTAAAAACTGGTAATGGTCAGTATATTAAACTGAACTATAGTTTGTCAAAAGTTTTAAATTTCTTGCTTGTCCTTTCTAAGTTCAATGCACTACTACAAAAATGATTTTTCCAGAAAAACAGTAAATTTTCCTGACATTTCCATGACTTTTCCAGACTGATAAGAAACGCTGAACCAATATTTTCAAAACCTGATTGTTAAATTTTCAAGTTCTGTGCCACTGAAAATTTTGAAATGTGTTAGCATTAGTTGGATGGGTTAAAGTTACAGTGGTGTAGGTCACTTTTAAAAAAAGAGACTTAGACACAGAAACCAGTTCGAGAAACAGAAACGTGTTAACAGAAAACGTGAAGGAAGTCAGAGATTCATTCAACTGTCAACAGATGACAGTTTAAGGTCTAGTGATGAAGGAAACAGCTGTTGTGTTGATCAGCAAAGTGCTGTGAGTCAGACTTATTTTTATTTTTAAGAAAGTGACATACACCACTGTAACTTTAACCCGTCCAGTTCAAGAGGGGATCATATCAGCCCCAAAATTTCCAAACATCCTCTCAAGGACTAAAATATTCATTTCATCATTTACACAACTAGTTTTAAGAAAATTACAGAAAAATTACAAAATATTTCTACTTAAATCTCCATGCTTTAAAAATAACATTGTTCACTCTGTTGTTTTCAGGCAAACATCTGCTGTACAAGATCACACCAGGATATATGAAGGACAGTTCACTCCATGACTTGAAATTCTACAATTAGTTTCTTGTACTCCAATCAAGCAATAAGCCAGTCACGTTCATCAATGTTGGTTTTTAGGAACGCACAGTTTTCATCTCATGCAAGGCTCATAACTGTATAATGCTACAGAAAATTAATTTGTAACAAACTCTTTGAAGTGAAGCTTCCTTCTCATTGTGTGGACATTGCAAATTCTTCCTTACAATTAATGTGCCATTTTCTCAATAATAGTGTACCATTTAAATGTCACCTTACACAGCTGCGAGAAGAATCTTTTTCCATTACAGTTGTCCAATGGAAATAGATTTTAGTGACTGTTATGCAGGAAAGTTACTTGAAAAACGTTTGCAGAATATGACAATTGATGATGGTATAATTGACTATTTAATGTTGTTGAATTTCTTGAATACAATGTCTCTCATTTCCTATTATTGTTGTCTTCCTGTTTACACATAGTGTTTTATTAGCTGGCATAGTCGAAAATCTGTTTAAAAAATCATTCACATATAAAGTTGTTATAAGAGACTAATTTATGTCAATAAGAAATTAATGCAAATGTTACCCTTCCATAGTGTAACATTTTTTAGTTTTGTTATTTTAAAATGTAACTTGGAATCCATAGAACTAGAGTTTCAACATTTTAGAAGGCCCTGTTGAATATGAACTCACAATGTTGCCTTTGAGCAGTAAATAAAATATTGTTAATGTTTCCAATGTTGAATGCATAATTTTTTGTGTGCATATATAATAAAAGGAAATAAGTGAAGCTGTTTTCCAAATTGTCAGTTATAAAATGTGTAGATCTGTTAATTTTCAATTAAAAACTTTTCTCCATGTGGTTAATATCCTTCAATAGCACCCATAATGTCATCTCGGTCTTGTTTGTGCTTGCGTGGTGGATGCTTGCTTAGACTGTTTGACCGATGTCACTTGTCACTTCAAAGTGACTCCCCCCCCCCAAACTGGCATGTGTTCCTTTGGTCTGAATGTTCTCTATACTTTACAAGATTGTTAGCTACTTCATCGAAATTAAGATTAAAATAGCCTGTAATACGCAGAGAACAAATTACAAGTACTGTTGTTGGAAAAAGGCTGGCTTTTTCATAGAAGGTTCCTTTCATAATCATGAATGGGCCTCTGGAGTGGAATAAAGTAATGCTGTTGCCTTGTAATAAGAAGGGTTCTCATGTTCAATCCTCAGTGGAGGCAGAGTGCTTCGGATCTCATTTCAAACTGTAGGTCCAGTTCAGATTTCTTTAATAGATTTTTTCCCCTTTTGCGGCCAGTCTTGTTTGCTTCTGCATCAGTTTTAGTGCCAGTGTTTTTCAACCGCCGGGCTGCAAAAGGTCCGTTGCACCCAGGGGTTGACGACTAATCTAAATCTAATTTTATATTTCACAGCAAGTCTATACATAATTTAACTATGATTATGCCATAGTTGATATACAGTATTAATATTAATTAACAGTGCACATTAATTTCCATATAAACTTTAAAGGTCAGAAATGTATTTATGAGTGAAATTTTTGGGTTCAGGGCATCGACTTTGTAAGAAATAAATTTACTGGGCTGTGGTCTCACAAAGGTTGAGAACCACTGCAACAAGCAGCCAAAATACATCACTAGTTGCTCCGTGACCAGGTGTAGCTGCCATTTAACCAAATTATACATGATGTACTGCAAAGCCAGAATACAAATATATTTTACTGAACATAAAATTTAATGTAAAGAGATTTGATACTAGATTTTCAAAAGGTAGAGCAGTATTTTCTTTTTTGCTTGATGTACGTGTTCATATAACAAATTCAAACATTGAAAATCATATCATACTATTAGGTTCTATTAAAAACACATACAAAACTACTCTAGTTATGTGAATATGTTTATACTACGTAGATATATTTAATAAGCCTACCAAAATGTGAAGATAACACTTGGAAAGAACAGCCCATTCAAAAAAGCCAGCTTTCTTGAAAACACTGTTTATGTCTAGCTACGAATTTCATATTGTATATTGTATTTTATATTTAGAAATGAGTGTATTTTTAAGTAGGGAGATAAACGAAAACCATGGAACAAGAGAGATGCAGCCAACTAATATATTTTCATCAGGCGCGGAGCGTCCATGTAAGCCATGTAAGCCGGGCTTACAGTTTAATACATCCAGTAAAATGTATGTAATTATGTGGCAAAATTCGTAAACAAGTTAAAAGTTCAACTTGGGTCGACACCAGTGTTCAAGATCCTGTTTGTTAGATTGCTACACTTCAGCACCAGATAGCACATGGGATCTCCCGCCTTCTGCCTGTGGGAAGCTGTAAGCCTTCTGAATTTTGCCTTACAAGTTGCTGACCGCGAGCGAGCAGTGCCTACCCTCCTTCTCTCTGCCTACCCTATCTGCGTGGAGAAGAGCGGGCCAGAACCCTAGGTCTGTAAACCTTCGGTCAGAGGCTTACAGCAGTGTTGCAAACCTCATGTTTAGAAAAAGTGTTGTTCAGGGACGTCCGCAGTATTTCTTTCCACCTGGGAGGATTAAGCAAAGTATTTTTTCCAGGGGGTGGGGGTAAACTAGGCATTTTCCTCCTTAATAGAGTTGCCTCCTCAAAAGATACTAATTCAATTTGAAGTTTAACATTTTTCTGCAATGCCCTTACAATAATTAACATAATTTGCTGTGACTGAAATGAAATTATATGTGTGAAATATATAATTTTATGGTTGACATTCATTTTCCAGGAGGGGCCTCCCCTCCTTACCATTACCGAACATCGATGGTGTCGTTTATACTCTGAAATTATGCTACATGCTACTATATTGTTCTAGGCTCTATATATTATTAATATTAATTTATAAAGAAAACTAGAATTTATTATTTTCCTAAGACTAGTTTCAAGTTCAATTTATGCATCTATTTTAGAGTTTTAAAATTGCATTATTAATTAGCTACATACTATAGTTAAGTAAAATATGCAATTTCTTCCGTATAATATAAATTAGAATGGTTCAACCAACGGGATGGGTTCGACGTTAACGTGAAAAGATTGAGAAAATTCAACCCCTACGAACAGCGGCCCTCTTGTTTTATTATATCTCCAACTGTCCAACGACTTCTTAAACTTGTGCGAGATTTAGCACCATTATGCTTGGGTGGCATCACTGGCTAACCGTGAATACGGTCCAGCGAGACACCGATTGCCCCGCAAGAGGAGGGAGCCACAGCGTTGTCGGGTTTTAGCCAGGAAACAGTGGAAACTGGCCAGATGTGCATTCTGTAGTAAGGCGATCTTTATATTGCTGGCGTTTTAGCAACTCTCATTGTTCAAGACCACACTTGACAAAGACCAATAAGCACACCCCCCTGAAGGAAAGATCAGAAAGCTAGCAACCACCGCACCACCTCCCCTACTCACTTTAAGAACTGTATGCAGTGCACTCAGTCAAAGATTAGCAGACGACTTTCCAAGTCTCTATCGTAACTGCAGCATCTGGCAACTATGTATGAAGAGGAGGTTGCAAAGGAAATTTGAGACGGTGGTGTTTCAAGGAGGTTTTTTTTTACAGGAAAAGGGAATTTTGAAGCAAAGAAACTAACAGGAATGGGAAAAAGAGAAACACCTAAAATGAGCAAAAAACGAGAAAATGATAAAATATAACAATATATACATTAATGTGCTTAATGCTTGTCTTTGCTTGTAGGATTAGTATATACATAGGAAATATTAAGATCTCTGTTTTAATTTGAACTCTGCTTGTAATAATTGAGCTAAATAGTGCAAAAAGTTGTTTTTTTAAGTTAAATGTGTGATGAAAACTTAAGATTGAACCAATTTTACAAATTATCATATCAAATGTGAACGAAATATCATTCATTAATTACATAGTCCGTAATTTAAACACTCCGAAAATGCACGGAAAGCTTATTTATGGTCTGTCTCTCTTTTACACTCCCCTTAGAAATCACTTACATCTCCTTTGATAGAAATTTCTGGATAAACTTCTACAATTAGTGAGCATTTTTTTTTTTTTTTTTTTTTTTTTTTTTTTTTTTTTTTTTTTTTTTTTTTTTTGCGAATTCCATCTATTCAAAAGTGGGCGGTGTGGTGCAGTTGTCCCTGTACTGTGGTGTGATACGAAGTGCATTATGGAAGAAAGCGAGTGTGATTGTGTGGTGGAGAACTTGTTGAAGACGCCGTTTTCCAGCAAGTATTTTGCTGCAAAGAAGAAACTTGTGGATGTACAATAGGTAGGTCCACTCCTTCTCTAGCAGGCATGGTAACGGAAACAAAAAATAAAGTGCGCCGGTTTTGTGACTCATGGTACGAAGCTGATACTTGGTTATGTGGTTGTAAAAAGTATTCAGCACTTTTCTGTTGGCCCTGCCTTCTCTTTTCAACATAAAAAACTGCTTGGACAACAAAAGGTGTCGGCGACGCTAATAATTATCATTTATTAAAGAAAAGACATGAGATCTCCGTAGCACACGTAAATTCAAAGATTGCGTTGTTGAAATTTGGAACTACGCGAATTGAAGATTGTTTAAACCTTGCCTTCAAATTAAACCGAGAGAAACACAACGAAAAAGTCAAAGCAAAAAGATACATCTTTGGTTGTTTAATCGACACGGCTTGTTTTTTGGCGGAACAAGAGCTCCCTTTCAGAGGTCATTTGGAGGGTTCAGAATCAAACAATAGGGGTAATTACGGAGAAATGCTTCATTATAGGGCAAGCTATGATGAAAAACTACGTCATCATTTGGAATCATCTACAGTTTTTTAGCTGGCACTTCTCACGATATCCAAAATGAGTTGATTGATGCAATTGCAACTTTGATGATGAACAAAATAAAAAGTGAAGTGAAAGAAGCATTATTTGTGTCTGTCATCGAAGATGAAACAGTAGACGCCTCTCAGAAATCTCAACTTTCATCGGTGCTACGTTATGTAACTTCAAATGGTAACGTAGAGGAGCGGTTCATAGGTTTTAAGGATGTCAGTGGGGATCGCACGGCTGCTGTCCTGGCAGACCATGTTTTTGGTGTAATAAATTACTTCCAGTGTGGCGAGAAATTAGTCGCTCAAACCTATGATGCAGCAGCTATCATGGCTGGAGAACACAATGGTTTGCAAAAGTTGATAAGAGACAGGTATAAGACAGCGCTGTTTGTCCATTGCTATGCTCACAAGTTAAACTTAGTTCTCAAACAATCTGTGGAGGGCATCAAAGAATCTAAAGTATTTTTTGAAACTTTGTCGGCTTTTGCAGCATTCTTTTCTAAATCTTCAAAGAGGAAAGCAGCGCTGGACAAAATGGTAAGCAGACGTCTGCCATCAGTTGCTCCTACTCGATGGCTCTATGCAGAGAGATTGGTTGAAGTTGTTTCCCAGTTGAAAACAGATCTAATTAATTTCTTTGAATCAGTGATACAGAACCAAGAGGAGTGGGATGGAGAAACGCGTCTCTCTTCTCGTGCATATTTTGCAACTCTCCATGATTTTGATTTCAATTTTATGTTAATTGTATTTTCGGCCATTCTTCCACCAGCTAAAATACTTTTCGAAATTTTGCAAACCAGAGTGAATGACATCGGCTACTGTACTCGAAAGGTACAAGTATCAAAGTTTCTTGAGTACTAAGAGGGAAGACTTTGAAAAAGTGTGGTCCGAAAGCGACAGTGCCAGGTTGGGAGAAGAACACTTAAAGGTGCCAAGCAAAAGACAGAGAATTGTTCTCATCAGTAATGAGAGGAAAGCTTCTTATCGAAGACTTCACTATGAAATTATTGACACAATGAAAGTCCAATTAGCCAACAGATTCTCCGATATCCAGAAACTAGAATTGCTCCCCTTGCTAGATTTAGATAATTTTCAAAATTATTCTCTGAAATTTCCAATAAATGCTTACGAATCATTATTGAAATCATATGGACGATATTTTGATCCTCTAATTTTGAAAACAGAACTTACTGCTATTTATTCGTCGCAGGAGTTTTTGAAACCTTCAGTGTTAGACCTCCATAAATATTTAATTTCAACAAACCTGTGCAATGCTCTTCCGGAAACAACAAAGCTTTCTGCCTTAATTTTAACCATACCTGCAACTAGTGCATCTGTTGAAAGAACATTCTCTGCCTTGAAGAGAATACACACCTACCTGCGCAGCACACAGACCCAGGAGAGACTTACTAAGCTATCGCTGATGGCAATAGAGAGAACACTCTTGAAGGATTTAAAGAAGAGCCCTACCTTCGATGATGCTGTGATTGACATCTTTGCCGAAAAAATCTCCGCCTGGATTTGAACTACAAGTTGTAATGGAACAGTAGCATGTAAGAGGTATGTTTATTTTAAAATTCATTTAGATAAGAGGTTCTGAATCGAACTATTTTGTTCTATATTTTATCTAACTTTGTGTATTTTTTATTGTTAGGTTACTCATAGTGATAGGAATACTGACGTAATTATTAGTTCTCCTCTCAATGTATTCGATACCTGGTGGAGGCACATAGTGGTTCGGATCCCACTTTAAACTGTAGGTCCAATCCCGATTAGCCTTAATGTACATAAAGTTGACTTAAAACACCAAATCAGCCAACCATTCCTCTCAATGTAGAACAACACAGCCTAGCAATGAAAACACCACGCTCATGGATATTTCCAGAACTTTTAATCTGGTGTAGTGTCACTTTGTTTTCAAGGGGTGTAAGGTTAAATTTAGTGCAAAAATTAGGCTTTTCTGAACAATTCTAGGGAACTGAAAAAATTGGAAAAGGGGGGGGATCAATATGCCAGCCCCAAAATAAGCACAACGGGAAATAGTCTTCATCATGCTAGGCTTACACTGTTGGAAAGCTCACGCTCCGCCACTGATTTTCATTGATTTGAGACACTTTTGTGAAAAAAGCAGAGACAAAAAACTATTCTTTTTCTGACCACTTCCAGCTCTAGTGTTGTGTGTCGTCCATGTCTGTGACTGTCCCTTTATCTATTTCATCTTATTACCACTCATCCTCATCTTCACAATTATCCAAAAGTGGCAAAAACGTGAAGTAAAATAAATCAAACCAAATCAAATCTTAATCTATGAAAATATAGCCTAGTCAGATATGAGTATAACTAAATATCTAGCAAAATATGAAAAATCTGACTTTCATCTGTCATCTTGAAATGTGGTGACTGATTTTTCTCAAATGCAATGCAAGACCAGTCCTCCAAGGAATCTCACAACTGTAATAATTGCAAATAAATTTATAGAAGTTACATTTTGAAAAAAAATGTCCAATAAAAACCTTGTGACTTGTACTACATGAATTATTTGGAGTGTTGTAAGATCTACCAAGCCTTTTTTCCAACTTTCGTCAATCTGTTTACAACCGTTGACCCTCAAGTATTTAAAGCAATAATTTACAAAATTTTTGGAAAAAAAATTTTTTTTGGAAAAAAAAAAGGACTTTCTGACTGTGTTTTCCAGAGAATGGCTGGACCCTATTGGGCCAACCCTGGCTGGTAGTGTCCCACACATTCTTGATTCAAGAGCTTCTTCTGCTGAAAATGAAGGATTATTTGAAACTGTGTTATGTTGATGAAAATGTGGTGGTTATAACATGGAATATTGAATATTTTTTAATCACTACTCACTTTTGTGACTCCAATAGCTCCAATATTTTCACTGAAGCTTGTTGTTCCGTTTCCTGTTCCCCAAAGACCAGCTAAAACACATCCCAGACCTTCTGTGCCTACACCTCTATTTATAGCATGAACTGGAGGTGGAGGAGCACCTAAATCGAAGAATATTTAAATATAATTTTATTTTCATTAACCAATCTTTAGAAAATTAGAGGCTGTAACCATAATTTGATTCCAAATCATACATACAATATCAGTATACTCATTTCGCAACATGAAAGCCTGCAATAGCTGACTTGGTAACCAAGCACATTATGCATCTTACTTTCAATTCTCGCCACCAAAGGTACTGGGTTCGAGCCATTGGTGATTCTCCCTTCATTATTTTCATCTCATCATCACTCGCCCTCATTGTCACAATTACCCGAAGTGACAATAAAGTAACACTATATAATAAAAATACAAATCAAAGTCTTCAACAAAACAAGCTTCTTTTCTCTGAAAGAACTCTCATATTGGGAGATTAATAGTAATTCCACAAAAGATACTCAAAAGAGAAGGAAATCAGATGGTAATTAATATAAAGGACTAATATGCACTAATATAAAAATATGTGTGTATATATATAATGTTCATATACACACTGAAGTACATACATCAGTATTACTTATAAATAATGTATTCTTACAGTACATGGTATTTTAGAGCACTTGCAAATTATGCAAATAATTTGTTGTAATACTTAAAAAAACATGTCATGGTAATTAGCTATGTGAAAAAGCTAATGTTAAGTACTGTGTACAATATAACTAGGAAACGGATTTCTAGGTCCATACCTATTGTTTTTTTCTACATCCTAGACCATAGGCGCCGACTCCATGGGGCTTGGGGGGCTCGAGCCCCCCCCCCCCCCCCAATGTTAACGATTTGGGGGCAGAGACCCCAAATAATTTTGCTTAAGAGGATCTAATGTATTATTTTGCTTCTCTTGTAAAGTTTACTCTGAATTGTGCCACATGAACTTAACTTTAAATACACATTTCAAATGTTATAGACCATCAACTTGGGGGCTGAGACTGCTAAACCATCAACTTTGAGGGGCTATGACCAGAGACAGCAAAACATGACTTATTACTATATACTAAGTATATAATTATGAGTATTGTTAACATTTTTACTAAAAAGAGTTTCAAAAGACAATGTGCATGAACTCGGGGAGTGGATGGGAGTTCGGGCTAGAAATGGCTCTCACATGACATTCAGAATGAGATCGTTGATATATTAGGGAGACCTGTTTTGCGCTTTGTGGTAGCAGATATTAAAAATTGGGAATATTTTGCTATTATGGTTGACGAAACTTGTGATATATACATCTGTGAACAATTGACATTCTGCATTCGAACTGTGAATGAAAATTTTGATATTTTTGAGGAATTCATTGGCTTTTACGAGATTCAGAACACTGAGGCCAAAAATTAAAAAAGGGAGGGAGTGAGTCATTCATTAATTTATTTCAGTGATCAGAGCCCCACCCAATAATTTTGACACACGCTATTTAGAGATCTTTGCATTTCATGTACACAGCACACCTCTACTTAAATTCTATATGACCTAAAAATTACTAAATGTACTATAAATTCCTATAAATGACTGAAAGCCCTATTTTGACATGAAAAATGCCTTTTAAACCGTTTGCTTAACTTTAAAAATAACTCAAGAACCAGCCTTAATTTCCACCACAAAGGTTTGAAACAATTGAACAAATCCGAGAGGCAAAAGAAGCACTGCAACAGCAAGGGGTGTCAGCTTCCTCTCTGGGCAAATTTCTGTCATCTTCCATCTTGCATCACGAGATTGGACAAATGTGGAGGAAACTGACTGGATGAGGCATTCTCCCAGGCAATTAAAGGGACCGTAGGTATAGCATACCAAACAAAAATGTTTTGGGATGGAATCCTAGCTACAAAACCATTCAGTTAAAACAGGGTCGGCATTATTCCCAGCCTCCAACAGTATAAAAGTGTGGAATAAAATTCCAAGAATACCTACGTCTGATTGGCTGTTTTGAGTGCCTGCTGTGACGAGTAGCTTAGTTTAGTTTAGTTTAGTTTATTTGCGTCCAAGGACTACCGGTGTGTACAAATTACAGTACATGGTAATATAGGACATGTCAATACTTACATTACAATACAATATTACATTAATAGATTTTACAAATACAAAATATATAGCCAAAAATTGTAAAAAAATGGGTCTTACTCTGCTATTATATCAAAATCACAAAAAATATAACATGAGAAGATATACTAATTACCCACTTTCATTTGACATTTAATTTACAAGAATAATATGTGATTATACTACATTATGTACATTTGTCTTATGTAAAAGTCGCTTCCATGTATTCAGCTATAGAATAAAAAACATGCTTCAGAAGCATTGATTTTATCTTGCGCTTGAATATCATCAATTTTGGTTCTTTCCTCACATCTTGTGTTAGTTTATTGTAGAGATCTATGGAAGAATTTAAGGGACCTTTCTTACATAAGTTAAGGCGGCAGTGTTTTATGTGAAGTTTGTCTTTATTTCTTGTGTTTAGGAAATGTATTTCCTCATTTGTGGCAAAGTTGGAAATATTTTGCTTAACATAAATTAAGCATTCATAAATATATATGCAGGGGAGTGTTAACACATTAAGTTTACGGAAAAGAGTTCTACATGAATAAGTTTTCTTTACTCCAGCTATGATTCTTATAGCTCTTTTTTGAAGCATAAAAAGGACATTGGAGTGGCCCTTGTTACCCCAAACCATAATCCCGTAT
The DNA here is from genome assembly GCF_977018435.1 of Lepisma saccharinum. Lineage (NCBI taxonomy): Eukaryota > Metazoa > Arthropoda > Insecta > Zygentoma > Lepismatidae > Lepisma > Lepisma saccharinum. Next base: position 34,152,145 of record NC_139257.1, read on the forward strand.
CTTAGTAAAGCATCAAAGTTTGCCATATAAAGGCACTTTACAGTTTGGGTGCTTGAGATGTCTACCATTTCTCGAAGGGCATAGCACACACTACTTAATTTTGATTGTAGCGTGTTTGTGTTCTGTGTAGCTAAGGTGTTCATCCAGAATGATACCCAGTAATTTTGAATTTTTTTTAGGCTCTAGTTGTGTATTCCCAGATATTAGATTGAGGCTTATTTGGTTTCTGGTTTGGATTGTAGAAAATGTAATGTAATTTGTTTTTTTGCTGTTGAGGAGTAGATTATTATTTAAAAACCAGTCATCTAATTTGTTTAATACGTTATTAGCCTTAGATTGTAGAGCATCTTTGGAAGTGTCTGTTACTATAATATTTGTATCATCAGCATATAGTATTGCATTTGCCTCAGGTATAACCTTTGGTAAATCATTTATGTACATAAGAAACAAAAGAGGGCCAAGAATACTTCCCTGAGGCACCCCACATGTTACACTTTTCATGGTGGAGTGTTGATGTGTTACGTATCCTTTTGCTGTGGTGTGAGCGATTTCTACAATTTGCTTTCTATTGGTAAGATAAGATTGAAACCACTTTTGTGGTAGTCCACGAATACCAAGTTTTTGAAGTTTCCACAGCAATATCTCGTGATTTACAGAATCGAAAGCTTTTGATAGATCACAAAAGACTCCTACCGTGTGATTACAATTATTCAGAGATTGTGTGACACATTCTACTAAGTCTGCTAACGCTGTTTTTGTGCTTCGTTCGGACCTAAAACCATGCTGCGACAAGCTTAAGATTGAGTGTTTACTACAGAAATTTTCTACTCTCATCATTATTGCATGTTCAATAATTTTTTAGAAGACTGAGAGTTGCGAAATGGGCCTGTAATTTGATAAATCCTTTGGGTCATTTTTCTTCAGTAATGGTTTAACAATAGCTATCTTTAGCCTGTCTGGGAAAATACCCTGTTCAATGGAATTGTTTATTATATGTAGTAATGGTTGACATAGGGAACTATAACATTTCTTAATTAGGAAGTCTCGTATTTCATCAATGCCGGAAGATCGTTTGTTTTTTATACGCCTGAAGATTATCTTTAATTCCTGTTCAGTAATGGGGGAAATGACAGACAGCCTGCAAGTAACCAATCATGTCGCCTATTTCCTCCATTGACACAACAGTTAGGTGAAAGGGGAGGGTTTGCGCTGTAAACTACAACTGACATAGTATAGAGAAGACCACTGCGAACTTGCCTGCGGTTTGAGTTTTGAGGTTGAGTTTTACGAGCACACTTTATGCACAGATAGACTAATTGGGAGTTGACCTACAGTTTAAAGTGGGATCCGAATCATTATGTGTCTCCAACGGATATCGATCCTATGACCTATTCATTACAAGGCAAAGGCTTTACCATTATGCCTCGAGGAGAACCAAACCTTCCTTGGGAATCAGGAGCAGTTGCATTTTTGAAGTTAGCACCAATATCTTCCTGCGGCGTAGAGAGAAGGTTCTCCATACACACTTCTGGGTTGTAATGATCACATTCAAAGTTAATAAGATTGTTACAACCCAGAAGTGTCTGTGACTGTACAAGCACCCTCGCGGACCACTGGAAGAGCTTCACCACAGAGAACATTGATAAGCATATGGTGCTGCAGTGATTCAAAATATGATAAAAGTTTTTACATTGGACAAATTGTTTATTTTTTTAAAATCAAAGACTAGTATTCAACACACAAAAAATAGTAACTTTTGTATACAAATTGCATCTAAAACCAGTTATTTAATAAAATTATTATTAATTAATAATTGTGCCTATTAATTTATAATAAGCACATAAAATGTAGTTTATAGAGTCCTAAATCCCTCTTTTTTAGCACCTAAAAATCAATTCCCTAGTTATAGCAATGTAGGAATGGCCAATATATATTCATGTATATTGTAACTTCTCTTATACAGCAGAAAAATATGTGATCTATACAGAATTTGTATAAAATAGTCTTACTTACGTGCATAGGTGTGCGCACGGGTGGGGGCAAGGGGGGCAATTGGTCCCCCTAATCATGCACGTTCGCAGATTTTTCCCTGGAGGAACAGGCAAGGTATTTTTCAATAGGGCATATTTCCCCGATAATTGTGTTGCCCCACAAAAAAACACCACTTGAATTTGAAACTATCGCATTAATGTAAATTACTGCAACTGAAATCAAATTATATGCTTGAAATATATTCTTTTTGGGTTGACATTCGATTTCTAAGGGGAAGGTGTGGCCATCCTTGCCCCCTTCCAGAGGTCCATGTTCCTACATTATTATACTTTCACCTAGAAATTTAGTGTTGAGGAATCTTATTGCCGTTATTAAACAATATTGTACTCTTAAAGAAAAAGTATTTTCAAGCCAATTAAAGTTCAAAGCAACTATGGGGGAAGGGGGTGTAGTGGCACAACCACAGGTGGGCAATGAACATGGCCCTTCCCCACCCTTGGATGGAAATCAATTCTAGGGGGGCAAGGGGGCAAACATTGAGGTAAAAGAAAGCAAGACTAGTAGAATCTAAGAGTAGCAGGACAAAAGGATACTCAAGATGGAATTAGTTTTCGCGTCTATCTTGCATTATTTCTTCCAGATGGCCAAGAGCACCTTCAGGGGGTCACAGAGGGGCAATTACCCCCCTCGATATAAAATTTAATACGAATTTTCTTGCTCGCTTCGCTCGCAATATATGCTTTTCTTACAGTCTTGTCAAGTTCAGAGCCGTAGCTAGGGGACAGCAGAAGTTGGCCCTGCATGCCGAACAATCTAAACAAAAAATGTAAAAGAGAATGCCATGGTGCCCCATGATATTTGTTGTGCCATATTAAATCAATATTGTTTGCAGATTTTGCAAAAATTTTGTTCAAATCTAAAGATTTTCTTGCTCACTCCGCTCGCAATTTTATTGTTTTCTGTAATACATTGTAAATCACCAGAGAGAGAAGTTATAACTACTAAGTACTTCAGACTTTTGCTGCTAAACAGTTTTGTCTTAAATGCGTCAACACAATTGTTTGGAGGAGCAGAGCACATTTCAGAGACAATTGATTTATTTATTCGTTATGTGTGTGTGTGTGTGTGTGTGTGTGTACATACATACACATATATGTATACCCATCAATGCAGTGAAACTAAAAACAATGAAATTAAGTGAGGTTTTTCTTTCCTGACTGAACTTTTATCAATGTTTTTGCCCCCCCACCCCCCACCCCTAATCAGAGGGTCTGCGCACGCCTATGCTTATGTGAGTGAGTATAGAATTTCGAAACTACGTTTCGGGGTTCGACTTTCCCCTTCCTCAGGTCCTTTTCCCTCTAGGCACAAATCATGTTATGCTGTGTCAAGAATGTTAAAAGGATTAGGTTAAAAAATCCTGCTTTAAGGTGTTGTTCAATGTTGTTCTGCAAGCAGCAGAAGGGAATGTGTTTAGTCAATTTAACAGGACCTCGGGAAAAGAGGTCTTATGGAGAATGGGGAATGCCTTAAAGCAGGATTTTTAACTGGGGTTTTAAAGGAATGGTGACCTGTTTTTAACAAGTGTTTTTTAACCAAACCTTTTAACCTAATTAACACAGCATAAAATGATTTGTGCCTAGAGGAAAAAGGACCTGAGGAAGGGGGCAGTTGAACCCCAAAACGTAGTTTCGAAATTCTATACTCACTCACGTAAGTAAGACTAGTTTATACAAATTCTGTATAGATCATATTATACAGTGAGAAACTCGCACAATACATAAATATTTTAGAAAAATATCTACATTTCAATGTTTTGTACTCACCACTGAGCCTAGCGCATGCATAGTAGTCTCCTAAAGATTCAACAAAACCAGCTATGATTCCTGCAACCATGCCAAACACAGCAGATGCACTGACTGTTGGTGTCCCCCATTGTCCTGAAAAATACATACGGGTGTACCTAAAATGTACATTATTTTGCACTTGTATACGTCATGCAATTCTTTAGCTGATCATCCAAAAATTATATCTAGAATTTGTAAAATTTGTGACAAGCAATCGATCAATTGTGAATTCAGGAGCAGCCAACTTTGAGATAAAATGATTTACACTCTTGCACATTACATGAAGTTAGAAATTATAAATACATTATAACACGAGAGAATATTTATGATATTGTGGGCTCATATTGAAAACAGGGCAATTTAACTGTACTGATTCTACCTCAACCTAGAGGAAATTGCCACTAAGTTTCAACACAAGGAGGCAAATTTTTAGTGAAATTTGATTTACAATTCTTTGCAAAACACTGAACAATCCTCAAAATACGTAATTTCCATGATTTGTGAGCAAACATGTTCAGATAATGGCATGGACGTCCGCAGGATTTTTTCCTGGGAGGGAAACATTGCTTAAATTTGAATTTATGGTGTTCATGCAATAATTAACACATATTATTGTGGCTAAAATGAAAATATATGTGTGAAATACATAATTTTTGGTTGACTTTCATTTTCCAGGGGGGGGCCACGGCCCCCCCTTGCCCCCCCTTCCGGACGCTAATGGATAATGGGAAGATGGTTGTTCTCAGTCATCAATGTGCTTCAAAAATTTCTCTCCACTAGAGGAAACAATTATAATAATAAAAATACATAGAGGCATGCATAATTCATTTTTCACAAAATCACGAAATGTGAAATAATACATTGTAATGTTAATTTTTCATGTTTCTGAAAGGTGTGAGGTGCATTTTCATACCCTGTTTTGTCACGAAATGATGCGAAATGAACTGCAAAATGAGAAATAGACTCGAACGCGAAATTTAGAGTCTATTTACAGATGGGACACTTTCTGAAGTTTGAATTATCCTGCAAGTTATGCAATTCACGAAAAATTGATTAATTCTGCTATAAATATTTGAGAAGCAAAAATGGACCCTTTTATACAGGACTAAACTTAATACTCTGGTAACTACATAAATGTGCTATTAGAAAATGTTTATTTTGTGTAATAAGTGCAGTTTTTAAATCAAACTTAGGTTTATATTCACAATTTTAAAACCAAAATGTCATTTTATGTACTGCTTTTGCTCAGATTTTTCACCCCTATAACACCGAAATATATTTCATTTACTGCTTTTGAAACCAAAATGAACTGTTTATGTGCCGAAATTTTGCTTTTTTATTTACTAAAAATATGTGCCTCTAATAATACAGTAATACAAATTTATATTTCCCACGAAAAATGTTATTTCCTTGCTACTACATGCATTTCTTGTTTACACCTAGATCTAGGTATGAGTAGCAGCCCTCCAAAAGTAAAAAAAGTTAATTCACGTACTGCAGTTAACACATTTCAGTTTTCTTTTACCTGGATATGGAAATCGAAACCAAGGGGAATCTTGCAGAATCCGAAGCTTGAGATCAGTTCGGGCCAGATTCTTCTCTGGGAGTGCATTGATAGCTGTTAGTATAGCACAGATTGCCCACATAAGGAGGATGGTCAGCAACATCTGTAATTGTAGGACTTGTAAAGTTTATTTCTTGGGAAATTAGTAAGTTTATAATTTGCACAACAGGACCTTTTCCTTACAATGTAGAACAGAAATTGAAGAGTAGAAGATGAATTTATTGCTCAATGTAACAACATTACTAGTTTTGAAGTAAATATGGAACTAGTGTTTACACTCTTTGAACGTTAATAACAGGAACACAAACAAGAGCAAGTGAGAACTTTTTTGGTACCACATACATTTAGTTATATATCTTAAAAATGGCCTTTATTGGGACCAATACCTTGTCTGCAATGCTAAGCACAGGTAGTCTCAATCGCATGTCTAATATCATCCAGTGTCTGTGGCATAATGTGGCGTACACATTATTCTTCACAGTTGCCCACAGGTAGAAATCTAATAGTGTTAAATTTGGAGATCTGGGTGGATATTCAACACTTCAAATGGAAATTTGCTTACCTCTGCCATTTTGTGTACACTAATGCCTACTGCCTGTGCGTGAAATAAGAACAGAATGTGCTCACACACAATCAATGTACACATTTCTGCTTCAAATACATCTAGGAAATCGTAGCATAGCATGCTATGATAAAGTTGAAAGTGAAAAAAGAAAACAACAAATGATGTATGAGAGAACTTGATGCTCACTTGCAACACAAAGCATTATGAAATACAGTCATTCAAAAGTCCCTTAAAACCCCCTATAAAATGTAAGGGGGTTATGCTGGGTACAAATCTCTCCCCAGACAGCAGTATGATCTTAATGCGTTCCTCACCCAATTATTGGTAGCATTCTGGCACTGTTTTCTCACACCTGGAAAATGAGGCATTTGTTAAAATCATGTAGCCATGACTTTTTACTGGTTAAAGATATGTCGAAAAACCTTCACCATTGCATTTCTTGTGAAATTCTACCCTGATTACATATATAACATCATCCCCTTCCCATTTAAAAATTCTGAGTTAAATTCAATATGGTAAACGTCCACTTGGAACACACCAATGTGGTTCCCCTATGACTAACCTGTTTCTATCATGACCCATTTGTACCCAGCCTAACACCTTTACATTTTATAAGGAATGTTAAAGAACTTTTGAATCACCCTGTAAAGCTAGACCAATTGAGGGAGGTTTAATGAATTTTCCCCTCATATTCTGTGCCATATATTTGGTGCATACAACTATAAAAATGTAAAAATTTAAAGGGCTCCCCTGTGCTTTGTACCACACCATGAAGGCGTATAGGTGGTGTGGAGTTAGGGCCCCACACTTTCTTGATCACGGCCAAAACAACTATTGATAGGAGAAAGGAAGTCGCAAAGAGGAAAATAAATTCAACAAAAACAAATTATAAAATCAAACAGTGAGAAGCTCTATCATCTAATAGAAAAAAAAAGAGTTGAATTTCTGAGTTTTAACCTTGCACCTGATTTTCATCATTTTGTTTGCCATAGACCATCCATTGCTTTCAAGATTTTGTAGTGAATTAACTCAATGTGAAAAGGTAGGTATAGTAGCTTTTATCTACAGTATTTTAAACTTTCAAAACTACATAATATTTGGATAAATCTTGTTTCATTTGCAAAAGAATGTTAAGGTTGTGCAGCATTTCTCGTTTACAGTGTTTCTTAAATTTACTATTGTTCTATCCAGGGGTGCCCACAGGGGGTTTCATGATGAGCCTGTGTCATGGAAATTTTTGGGGGACAAAATTTTATACCAATTCGATATATCTTCACACAAAAATGGGGGGGGGGGTCATTTCGTTTGATTGACTTGTTATTGGTTTTTAGTTTTGGTTATTATGCATGGTGTTTCTACCTACCTGTGGGTGATCGTGGCAATAGGGTTGAAATGAAACAATGGAAGTGAGCATTTCATGTTAGCAAACATAACAGCCTAAAATACCTAAACTAAACATATATTGCTTAAATATGTTTCTATTATATTGTTCCGCAAATCTTGTCTGACCAAAATAATTTTGAGTAAATGATTCGGCGAATGTTCTACCTTTTTGGGGTTGCATCGTAGGCCTTGGGGGGGATGGGCACCCCTGGTTCTAACATAACTGGGTAATCACAATAAAAACAAAACAGTTAACATCTTACCGGAAACAATTCAAAAATTGGTAATCTAGTAGAGCTTTCTCTTCCACACTTAGGCATCGGAACCTCGACTTTTCTCAAGTACTGTGACAGGACAGTTAAGAGTACAATTGTGCTGCAGAGGATTAATAAGTGATGACATATATACACATTAAAAAAGTACCATAATGATTAGAATAAGATACATCATCCTTTATTTACTAGTTAGTGAAAGTTATTCTCAAAGTACAATTCATATCCAATAACTTTAGTATAATAAACCTGTCAAAGGTGACGGGACAATTATCTAAAAAATTACAAATTTTAATAATCAAAAGTAAAACCCTGAATAAAAGTGTTTTTCATTACGTCATTATAATCATGACAGACTAAATGAATGTAATGAAAGAGCTTAATAAACTCCTATCTGGAATATTATGTACTTATTTTTCCATGTTTTGTAGTCATTTTGGTTCCATAGTTACATTACTAATACATTGTTTTTTGAATAAACCATTTTCTATGTTCTATCCAAAAACAGATTATAATTGCATTATTCATGCTAAATATCGTTCTGAAACCATGCAATAAATATCCGCTAAGACTCCAAAGTATGTGTTACATGTTAACAGACGTAATGAGAAATTAGGGATGGGACCGATTAATTGGTACTCTATTGGTATCGGCCGATATAGGCATATCAGTGTATCGGTAAAATTACCGATTATTTTACCGATCCGATATATTGATAAATATCTGATAATTTAGTGCAAAATTCTGCTATTATGTTGTAATTTTTATGGATACTCTCCATGCCCTACTTTCTAAAAAAAAGTAAATGTCTAAATATGCAATTTCTTTTGCACTGCACTCACCTTGAAACACACATTCATTAAGAAGGTCAATGAACCTTTCAGGTTCTTCAAGGACCATTTGGAATTTTATATCGGATCGGTAGAATATCTGTTATCAGTAAATTTTATATCGGTACTTTATCGGTATCGGCCAAAATTTCATATCGGCCCATCCCTATGAGAAATTAAACCATGTAAAAAACGCCTGTGCACCAAGATAAATTAAGAATTAAGCAAGCGGAACTTGAGGCGTTACATCTGTATTTGCAAACATTACTTATTTCCTCTGTCTTAGCAAATTAATTGAAGTATGAAGTAGGTGTGATTGATTGATTTGCTTTATTTTACTTTGCTTTCGTGACACTTTTGGCTAATTTGCGAAGATGGGGATGAGTGATGATATGATGAATGGACCCTCACAAACATCCAGGGTTCCCACGTAAACTCGAACTGCATTTTCCCTGAGTTTTCCAGAGTACCCAATACCCAGTACATTACTATTCTATGTATTTTACAATGGCCTATGGTGCATCTGTTTTATCAGTAATATTACAGATCTAAAATAAACAATGTTAAATTGTATTAAGTTAGTAGTTTACACTATTTATGTGAGTGAGTATGAAGCCTTTTTTTTTTTTTTTACCACCAACGTTTCAGGGTCCAACTGCCCCCTTTATCAGGTTCGTAAATATTTTCCTAAGCACTGAACAATGTTCCAAAAATAAAAAAATTAAAAAAAGGCTTCATACTCATTCACATAAGTAGTGTAAACTAACTTAATACAAATCTGATATATATTTATAAACAATCTGTAGTGCAATATTCTGCCATCTTGTTATTTATTTTATGAATAAGAACATGTAATTAATATCATGGTTTTGCAAAGTAAATGTCTAAATAGGTAGTTCCTTTTCAAAGGCAAAATCCATCATAATCACCCGGTTATATACATTACTTAAGGAGGTGAACCATGAACCATTCATCGAACATTCAAGGAAGACTTGCAATTTTATATCAGATCAGTAGGCCTATTAGTGAATTTTGTGTAGTACTTTATCAGTATCAGCCAATAACAAAACAAATTAAAGAATATAATGATATCTTTATAAACTTAATTAAGGAGTAACGTTTTTTGGGTGGGAATTTTTACTTTTTTAAAGCACACAAAATAACAAAATAAATTCCAAAAATGTCGCAAGCTTTGAGAGGTGGATCATCACGTGTTGTTCAAAGTAATTGCTAATTGACCTACAGAAGTGATAGAACACTTTGTCTTTAGCTATCATAATGGAATGGGACGGTTACAAAAATCATGTAGCTGTTTAGCTGACTGTAAGATAGAGAAGTCAGCTGAAATTTTCAAGATTCTCTAGAAGCTTCAAACCTCCCAAGTGATTCAAGTATTGTACTGTCCAGCATTTCAGTGACACTAGACTTTATTCTTAACATTTATTTAATCACCCCTGCTTAGGCATAGTTGTAAATTAAGAAAATAGATATTTTTATTCAATAAAAACCTCCTGCCCCAAGGCCAGTTACGGTGAAAACTGATGTTCATCCATGCCCAGGCCAGGATTCAAACCCGGGACCCCTGGTGTCATACTGCGATTTACTAACCAGTTCGTCACAGAGGTCGGCGAAGTTTGTCAATAAAATTAAATATGATATAGAACTAAACAGATTCAAAAACTTTCTACAAATTAAATTTTAAAATGTACACCAAATTACAAATGCTTACGTGATAGCAATCCACCAATTGCCTTCTGCTAAATGAGCTGCTACATCGAACATGCTGAGTCCAACCATTGTGATTGTCGGCACAATTGTCAAAGGTGTGATGTGGTCAAGAATTACCCCTATCAGACCTGGAAAAATTATAGAATGACAAAATTTGTAATGCTTGCAAAATCTCAATATTCTTATTTTTAACATACATCCAAGAGTATATATGATATTTTTGCAATGCTTAAATCATTATGTGGATGAAATCTCAATCAAAAATAGCTAATTACTATGTAACCAGAACAGAGGCAGGACCGGTGACGGACCGTGCACCCAAGAAAATTTAGATTTTTTTCTTTAATCTACAGATTTCGATGTTTCCAAAGCCTGAAATGTATTTCAAGATTCGGAAACCACAAATAGAAAAGAATAGAATGGTCATTACTTAAGCAGACATGCTTCTTACAACCAATCCCTTCACGTCGATGTATAACAACTCAATGTGTTTAACCAGCGTATATGCAATTCTTCATATCCCGAAATACTTTCACCAATTTTGGTACTGGTTCCAAATGTTTCGCAAGTCTTATAGTAGTATTAGGAAGTGCTTTGGAAAACTGGAAACGATTATGGGAGTTATTTAAAGCCCGCATCACACGGAACTGGATTTCCAGTAGGTGGTATGCTCTAGTTGGCGCTGGACTGGCTACCAATTTGCTAGTTTTCGCCTCACACGATTATATCAGCGTACTTGTCGATAGACCTTTGTTCCTATACGAGGGAAGTTGTAATGGCGGCCGCGTGAGATGTAAATAATGTATCACTTCACATTTTTAAAAGCCGATAACTATTCAACCGAGAGGAATAATGTTTCGTATAAAACGTTATTAGGTACAAAACAATGGCGCTGCTTAAATACATACTTTACAACGTTTTCTGTACACGTATGGAAGAATATTTTAGTTGTTTCAAATGTAAACACCGTGCACTCAGCATAGATGGTGTAACTCAACGCGCCTTTCATGCTGTATACGTTATACATTGCTGGAGCAACACTCGAAACCACAGACAAAAGCGCTCCTTTGCACACTCACAGATTATCTTCACATGGCGAAACTTTGCTCTGATTGGCTGTTCCACAGAATCCAGTCGAGGAAAGCAAGTAGCAATTAGAACATGTCCTATTCCTCCAAACCAGTCAAGCAGTCAGCCCGGCGGCCATGATTGCTACCTAGAAAGTTAGTTCAGCGCCAACTAGGACATTCCTACTAGAAATCCAGTTCCGTGTGATAGGGGCTTTAGTTTGGAGAAACTAATTAGCACAGTTAAAAGCTTCACTGGAGAAATTATGATTTGAAAATTAGCTTCCGCGAGCAACTGTGCTAGAGTTACTTTTTTGCAATAGAAGTAACGTAACCAACAGTAACTTTTAAGCCCCTAGCACACCGAACTGGATTTCTAGTAGGAACGCTCTAGTTGACGCTGGACTGGCTACCCATTTGCTAGTTTTCGCCTCACACGGTACTTGTTATACCGTACTTGTCGATAGTCTTTCGTTCCCATAATGGCGGCCGCGCGAGATGTAAACAACGTATCACTTCACATTTTTAAAATACGATAACTATTCAACCGAGAGGAATATCGCTTCGTATTAAATGGTTTTAGGTAAAGAAGAACGGCGCTGATAAAATACATACTTTACAACGTTTACTATACACGTATGGAAGAATATCTTAGCTTTTTCAATTGTTAACATGCCTTTCGTGCTGTATGCACTCGGAAACCACAGACAAAAACGGCTACTTTGCAAACTCACAGATTATCTTCACATGGCCAAACTTTGCTCTGATTGGCTGTTCCACAGAATCTAGTCGAAGAAGTTAGTAGCAATTAGAACATGTCCTATTCCTCAAAACCAGTCAAGCAGTCAGCCAGGCGGCCATAATTTCTACCTAGAAAGTCAGTTCATCGCCAACTAGGACATTCCAACTAGAAATCCAGTTCCGTGTGATAGGGGCTTTACAGTAACTTTACGACTCTTGTTAACTTGAAAATGTGTAACGTGGGGTAAGAACTACATTTGACAACTCTTGTTTCCAACTATGCCTCTTCTCAAGGATTATCGTAAAATTACTATAGGCAAGGAAGTTAGGCTTCCCTGCATGCTAAATTTGGATCATCCACTCTTTATTCCCATTCGTTATTTCTAATTGAGCGCGAAGACTTCCGTGTTTTTGGTGGGCTGCTGCATTCATCTGGAACGCTGTAGTCAGGTTAAGATAAAAGTCATCCACGAGGGAGTAGAATGAGGCCGTGTCCGAAAGGTGCAAGAGCATACTTGAAGCGAGCATCCTCCTAGTATGGTCTTGGAGTGCGGTCTTCAAGTCGTGGACTGGAAGTGAAAGTCTTTCGAATTGCACTTCGACTGCAGCGCCAAATACGATCAGTAGATAAAACTGAGTACTCGTTGTTTTACCCACGTTTTAAACACATCTTTTTCACCATAGAAATCACATAGCATTTTCAAATGAAAGCTGGAGGTGAACAATGTAAACAAACAGAACCTTACCTAGGTACCCCAGCACCACTTGGAAGAGGGACGAAACAATAATGGCGCCTTGGATTTCGCGCATGCGCAGTTGCCAAGTCTCCGTTCTATTCTCAGGAGGCATGGCGGCTATATCGTCAACTTCTGGACACTTCCACTGGGGCAGATTCAATATAACAAGCGTGGGCACTAGGAAGGCGAATGTGCTCCCTTGTACTATGGGTAATCTGAAATATAGGAAAGCAAGAGTCAGTTTCCGCAAGCAGTTATCTTCCTCCATAAGCTTCGTTGTTGTCACGATATGAGCACAGATAAACGTATTATAGGCAGATACTGAACTGAGGCAGCAAACCTTCTGCACTATTAATTACCGTCTGGAAGAAGTTATAGTATCGTCCGTCTGGAGACGCTGCTTTCACTTCTGGATCAAAGTATTTACAAGAGATGGAGCTGTTAAATTTAAACCACTATAATACGTTTATCTGTGATACGAGATTAAACAATAAAATTTCTAAGAAGGAATAATAGTTTTTATCTTCCTAATGTACACAGTATATACGATACACTACATTTTTCGTCTTACATGTCTAAGGATAATAAAAAGGAAAGTGCTAAGCGTGCATTAGTGTCCTTACAAACAAACAGGCGAATTGGGGGGGGGGGGGGCATGTCCCTTCAGAATAAGTCAAGGGGGCACAGAACCGTTCTGCCCACCCCCTTCTAATATTCACTCCCAGTTAGGAGCTTTTACTTTAAATGGATAGAGATAAGTTCGTTCTCTAATCATATCAATGATGCTACATACAAAATAGGATGATAGAATACTATAGCGCAGGAGGTAAGAAATGCCAACTATGAATAAAGAAAGGAGATCATTCTCAAAAAAGCTTGTAAGTTCAAAGAAATATATTATTTAATTCTAGAGAGCTAAAATTCAAATTGTTAATGAAGTAATAAGATTAGTATCAAAAGAAAAAGACTTCAAGAATTGTGTAAAATTTATTAACAAGGTATGTATTTTGCAGACATTTAAACTTTTCCAATGCCTACATCTCAAAATTATAATTTTGCACTTACGCCGTTCTTGCACCCAAGTCATCAATTGGAATCGCCCAAGGGGTCCCGGGTTCAAATCCCGACCCGAACATGGGTGTTCTTTGTGAGTACCCTTCATCAATTTTACCATATCATCACTCATCCTCATCTTCGCGAATAGTCAAAAAGTGGCAGAAGAGCGAAGTAATCAACCAATACAATGAATCAATTGGAATCGTAAGCTTTCTAGAGACTCACCTGATCCCAACACTGGACTGGAGCATTGTTATGATTCCAGACACAAACATGAAGGTGGACACCAGATATCCACGAGCTGGGTCGTCCTCCAGCATACACATGGCAGGGGTGAGGATGAACGGCACTGCAACAATGCCACTTACCATTGTCAAGTAGTGCTAGAAGAATAAGGATAAAACGAGGCTATTATATTGTTGAACATTGTAATACTTGGATTACTCATGTTTAGATTTAACAATAAATAAATGCCTGTTGCATTTTTAAACATCTACTCGAAGCAGAAACGTCTCGTGAACGCATGCGGTGCATGCTGCGCATGCGTCAATTGTGGGAAAAAGGACAGCTTGCTCTGCGACGACATTCTTGAGCGTTTCTACATTCTGTCTTCATATAGGAGAAGTATTTATTTTACACGAGAGCGCTGAACTAAGCTTATATTAAATTTCTTGGATCTGAAGTGACGCATGCGTCAATTGTGGGAAAATAATTATTACTTTCTTTCACCGCATGCGTTCACGAGACGCCTCTGACTCGAAGCAACATACATATTTTTAAAAAATTTCTTACGTACATATCTGTTGTTGCGTCATCCGCGTCCTCATAGTTGCACAAATGTCCCGCGCGCGGCACTCGGTGTCGCCCTATCAAAACCAACGTTATTTACATGAATTATTGATGCAAATCGATGTTGAATTACACTAACACCTACTGGAAATCAGGCGAAATATACAGGGTGTCCCAGAAGTCTTTCCTTGATTACAAACTTTATTCATATCCGCTACATGCAATGTAGAGCTGTGAAAGTGGTGCCAAAATGTTGGGAAACTAACTAAGTTTTTTTATTGCAGGTTTGAGTAACGTGGCTGTAGTGTAGCAGTGTCAGTACCCAGAAAACCGGAAATGTTCGCAAATCAGAAAAAGCTCAGCATGTCCTCTGGTATCACGAGACCCGGTCACCAATAACAGTGCAGAGGAACTTTGAAATGTACAGAATTCTTTCGTCTACAATATCTGCCATCAATAAGTTGGTATTTAAAAAATGGAATTTATCTTCATTCCCAAATCCTGTCAAGTCCAAGAAACATTGTATGGAAAGATGCCACCCGATGTCAAGAGCATTAATTCCGGATTCCTTGGCACTGACACTGCTACACTACAGCCACATTACTGAAACCTGCAACAAATAAGCTTGGTTAGTTTTCCAACATTTTGGCACCACTTTCACATCTCTACGTTGCATATAGCGGATATGAATAAAGTTTGTAATCAGAGAAAGACTTCTGGGACACCCGGTATATGAACGCAAACAGGTCCATTTTTGACATTCTTATTAGCTACTAAAGGAAATAAACTAAAAAATTAGAGAAAGTTCTCATAGAATTATAAGCTTATACTCTTGAAGCAAATGTGCCAAAATATTATTCTAAAAATAATTAGAACTTTGCCACATAATGAAGGAACTAAAAAATGAACTCACCATTCACAAAATTTTCAACGTATTTTTCAAAAATTTTCAACGTATTTCTCAAAACGATTTGATATCGTACAACTTATATGGGCTTAGAAAGGAGCAATTTGTTCCAAATTTCTCAGTCAAGATCTTACTAACTCGCAGAAAAAGCAATCTTACAAAATATTTTTAAAATGTTCAAATCTCAATTTGTTTCTCGTATTCTTACGAGGTATACGAGGGTCACTATTTATATTTTGAGCCTAACAATGAAAAAAACAGGAATTTGGCATTGAAAACTGCTTTATTGTTTTTCGAAGTATTCTGCTTTATGGTCAATACACTTTTGCATTCGTTCGAACCATTTGTCAAAGCAGTTTTTCCAATCTTCTTGAGACACCTCCATAATATGGTTTTTGAACGCATCAACGGCGTCTTCCGCCGACGAAAATCGTTGTTCACGCAATTTATTCTTGACATTCGGGAACAAGAAGAAGTCATTGGGTGCCAAATCAGGACTGTACGGCGGATGACCCAGCAATTCGATTTTTTGACTGTTCGTAAAGTCGGTTGTTAGACGAGATGTGTGACAGCTGGCATTGTCTTGATGAAGAATGATCCGACGGCGTTTGTTTGTTTTCCGTATTTGACCGAAGACCTATGGCAAACAAATTGTTGTGTACCATTCAGAGTTGACCGTTCTACGTTCCTCTAAAGGCACAGTTGCCACATGACCAGTTTTCCCGAAAAAAACAGGCGACCATTTGTTTCGATGTGCTTCGAGCGCGAACAACTTTTGTTGGATTGGGTTCATCTTGAAACACCCATACAGTCGACTGCTGTTTACGTTCCGGCTCATATGCATATATCCATGATTCGTCACCTGTTGCAATCTTATATACGTCTTTTGAAACACCACGATTGTATTTATTGAGCATTTGTTTGCACCAATTGACGCGAGCGTCTTTTTGAGTTTTTGTCAAATTTTGTGGGATCCAACGAGAACATACCTTTCTCACAGCTAAATGATCATGTAATATTTTATATATGCTGGTGGAACTAATGCCTACGGTTGCCTCATTCTCACAGTATGTCACATGACGATCTTGCAGTATTAGGTTTTGCACAGCATCAATGTTTTCTTGAACAACAACTGATTTTGGACGACCTTCGCGAATCTCGTCGGTGAGCGAATGGCGGCCACGATTAAATTCGTTATACCAGCGTTTCACAGTGGCAAAGGATGGGGCTTCATCACCAAATGTGGAAGTAAGTTGATCGATGCACTCTTGTCTTGATAATCCACGTCGAAAATCGTAAAAATTCATCGCACGAAAATGTTCACGAGTTAATTCCATTTTATTGTTGTCGCGCAATCTTCAAGGCAACATAAACAACACAAATGAAGCTATCGACAAAACATTTGAAGTACGTTATGGTCAATAATGCCAGACGATTCCGTGCAAACGTCAAATCGTGCCTAACTTCAATCAGTGTTGCCAGGGCTCAAAATATAAATAGTGACCCTCGTACGTAAGCAAAGACATACTGACTCAAATAAAAGAAACCGAATGTTGTCACTTTTCAATATCGTTATTTTCACAACTGATGTTTCTGCATACAAATAACTTGTATTCCGAACAACGTACTGTAATTCTATTCTTCTTATTTCCTATTTCCACTAAATTCATGGGCGTGCTATGATTTAAGCAGTGCCGGATCTACAAATCTTGGGCCCCCCCGCAAAATATTACCAAAGGCCCCCTCTACCTACCTTCACACACATTATATATATAATGTATGTGTGTGTGTAATTCTTGATCTCATGTTGACAAACTCACATACAAGGGCCTACAGGGTGATTCAAAAGTACGTTAACACCCCCTATAAAAAGTAAAGGAGTTAGGCTGGGTACAATTGATAGAAACAGGTTAGGCTTAGGGGGAACCACGTTGGTGTGTTGCAAGCGGACGTCCACCATATTAGTGGCCGCCATATTGAATTCAACTCATTTTTTTAAAAAATGGGAAGGGGGTGATGGGCATGGGTGCATAAGAGATTTGGAGGGTAAAGCTAAGTAAAGCATAAATACTGATTTCTTTCTGTTTGCGGGAAGAGAGGCAATTTTTCTTTCCTTAAGGTGGAACCTAATACACTTGAATTAACCTTTGAAAAATAGTAATTGCAATAACTGTATTTGACAACAAAACATATATATCAGGGTACATTGAACTTTATTAGCTGGACAAAAAATTCACTGCACTATTGTAATTATACAACATAATACTTTACATGTAACTTTTGACTGAGAATTTTTTTTATCATATTCTGTTTATAATACTTATTCTTACAATCCTTTATAGGAGTTTAATATCTTCACACATATTTACATAAAAAAGGAAGGCCCAAGATAAAAGTTTCATCTGGGCGAGCGATTTTTGACATTTCCGAAGGGAAACAAAGGAGCCTATTTTGCAATGGACTGGCTCATTCAAGAGCATGAAGACTGCAGTATTCCCATGCTTCTTCCTCTATTCTCGCAAATATTCATTCATAATATGCCATGCGTTTTCCTTAATTCATTGTCAGTTTGAAAAAGGAAATACTGAAATAGTAAACGCACAAGCACAAGAAAGACACTCAAACTGAGTGATAGTCCCACATTATTGATTCTGCCCATTTCAGAGCTGAATCCTGTGTAATTTCCCACCAGTTGTGTGTAAAGTTTCTGTGTGCAAAAGTTATGTAATATGTTGAAATATATGCATTGGGCCCTTATGAGGGGGTCAATCGAGAACTGGATGGGCCCGGGCCCCTCTGCCCTTCCCTCCCTGTTTCGACACCGGTGGTGATGTGATATACATATATGACACTATTTTCTCATGAAATTGTAGCCTGATTTGATCTAAGATCGGAATTTTTCCTGCTATTGTCCCCCCCAAAAGCTGATTCGGGTCCACCCAGCATCAAATCAAATAGTACCCGTTTGGAGGGTAGGGTGTAAATGCAGCCGGAGCGTGGTGCTGATCACATCACCTCCAAGATGTCCGTCATCGAAAATATGTTGGGCCCCTGCCCCCACATATCCTAAATGTGCCTTCCAGGCACGGTGCTACATGCACAGGAAACTTTAACTTTACCTGTGATATTGTATTCGTTTTTGTACCTCTGAGTAGCTACGTTTATTTTTTATATGCTCATATACGAACCCTCTACTATGTCAATGGCTGAGGGCCCCCCTGAAGGCTTGTATCCGCCCCCCACCCCCCCGCACTACGGGGTTTTGTGGGTTATATATCCGGCACTGAATCAGTATTGCCACAAGCCACAATATGAGGGCACAATTTCCCTTTGCAAGGGGCAAAATTTCCCTTTTTGGATCAATTTTTCCCTTCACCTACGCAAATTATATAATAATAACAATAAGTAGTAGTAGTAGTAGTAGCACCATTATTAGTGGTGGTGGTGGAAGCAGTAATAGTACGTAGTTAAGTATTCCATTGAATTCGTTATTCGTTTGATAAAAAAATATTTTTTAAAATTTCACATTTTAGTTTCATCACTTCCTGACCAGATGTCCCAGGTTTGAATCCTAGTCAGGAATCCATTTAATTGTTAATCCTCATCGTTACTATTTATCCAAAGATGCATAAAAGCAACGTACAATAAACTTAAAGGAGCAGAAACAAGTTGGAATAGCAAAGTAAACAAATAACATCAAAATGTGGATATGAAATTCGAAATTAACATAAACTGTAATAATGTAGTCAGATGACCTTAAAATTTCCCTCCAATTGTGGTATTTTTAATCGAAATTCCCTTTTCCCTTTTGGCTAAAATTTCGGTCCGAATTTCCCTGCAAAAGGGAAATTTCCCTTCATGTGGCAACACTGCACTGGATTTAAGGTAGGAAACGTTCCCGCGCGCGGTACTGAGTAACCAACTGAAAGAACGACAGAAAGAAGCCCCGAAAACACCTCTATGTTTTCGTGGGAATAGTGTAGATAGGTTACCTAGTGCTTTCCTGGCCATTATTGCACTGGTAAGAAAAATAATTCAAAATTTTAAAAAAGACGGCAGTCAGTGCCGCCGCGCGGGTTACGGAGCGTTAAATAAAACATTCCTTCTTATACATTCATGTAGCTTCATTGTAAAAACACATAATACGACAGTGGTTAGTGCGCTACAATGCCAGGGGTCCCGGGTTCGAATCCCGGCCTGGGCATTCTTTGTGATTCACCCTTCATCATATCATCACTCCTCCTCATCTTCGCGATTAGCCAAAAGTGCAAAAAAGCTAAGCGAAATAAAGCAAATCAATCTATGATATCCTTCTTGTTCATTTCTTTCTGTGCTTTCCCTCTCCTTTTTTGTTTTATTCTATTTTACTCATTCTTTCTCGATCTGCTTTGTTTCTTTCTTCCTTCGCTCCCTTTCGCTGCCTACCTTCCATATTTCTCTTATCTTCCCTTTCTTCCCTCCATACGTAATTTCTTTATCTTTTTCTGGTTTCTTTCTTTATGCCTCGCTTTTTTATTTCCCTCCCATCTATTCTGTTCTCTGTACTTTTACAGTACTTAAAAGAATTGCTGCATTGTGAGACGACTCTTTGGCATGCATAATTAAACAACAAAACAACACAGAATCGCTCACCGTGACACACCTGTCACTCTAATTAAACCATTACATGAATTATAAAACGGTCAGGATAAGTGCCTACAGTCGGAGTTAATAAGTATAAACCTATAGTGAAACCACGAGCAAAACAACCTGCGCAGACCCGCGACTCCTGTACACCGTACTCCCGCGAGTAGGGGAGGGAGAGAGTGGACCATGCTTCCTTATGTCCCGAGGTGGAGGGAGGAAGGGAAAGCTGCGCGGTGACTTTTCGTCCAAAGGTTTTTTTCCCCTGTGGTCGATGTATAGGAGGATTTGTTTTCAAGCACATGAAATGACGTGACATAGTACTACGGTGATTCAGAATATATTAAAACACAGATAAATAAACAGTACATTCACTCTATCGTTCATTCATACACACATTCCATGGCATATTGGGACAATATTACAATTACAAATGTTAAACTAATTAATACGTACTTTGTCGATATTCATATGGTTTCTTGGCTACATTGCCTTTTACAATTTACTGTTTAGGGTTTTAAGTGTAATGCGATTAATTGTTCTTTGTGCGAACCCGTTTATCGTTTCTGGAGGTACAAATATATTTCAATGAACTATTGTTTGACTGTTAACATATACTTTGATCTATAACGTTGATTTTGTTCGCCGGAATAAGGATGTCTAGTTATGCCATAGCACTGAGTTAAGTTATGCAATGATTTACGCAGATTCGCGGTAGATTGGTGTCATCTCTCTCACACACACACATGGTTGGATCTTACTTTCGCTGCATTCCCTCTGACCTGGGTAGGGTGAAAGTGGTCCTACAGTTTTAGAAGGCGTCCACACTCCGGTGTTGTACTTCGCAATTATCCTGGTTGGCGAAAGTGTGGATCACTCGGCAGTTCCATATGGCATCATCGGATCCTGGCTTCATTCGTTCACTTCGTTGGCACGTCCATGACGGTACTCGTACACTGTCGACTTCATACAGAAACTAGCGCAGTTGTAGGTCAGTCCTTCGCTGTCACTCGTACGTAGAGATACATGGCTTGGGCGTTGAGACAAACATACATAATGAGCCATTCGCGGTTTCACATGGACACACATGGATATCAAACTTTGGTATTGGCTGTTATGCACTTCTGTATTAACTTTGCTATCAATTGTTATTAACTTCTACTAACTTAGGACATTGTTCCGGACGATTGACACAGGCGGACGTGTCTGGTGTTATTCTCACATAACTACACTTATGTACACGGATGCGTTGACGGCGAGAGGGAAACGACCCCCTGGGTCTACTTTGCTCTACTCCATGGCTTTAAACAATCACTCGAGTCAAAAGACAAATTCAGATCTCGGGTCTGATCGCGATTCGGAGCTAGGTCGCGCGTAGCTCACACTCCGGTGTCGATTCTTGGCAAAACTGTGTTCTAGCTATCCCGAAACATCTCTTTTATCCCAGATTTGAACGTGGTGACGCTCTAGCCTCTGTGTTTAGGTGCCTATTTATTGTTTTTGGTGCTTTGACCGTTGTCCTCCTATCCTGGTCTATGCTAAGGCCGTTCTTTGACCTCTGCTAGCAGCCCCTCGCGCCGAGATTAGTCTAACTCCTCTGCTACAGGGTTTGTCCGGAAAGTAATAGGACTGAGTCGATTTAAAAAAAATTATTGAGCCAATCGTTACAATTCTTTAAAAACTTTCAAAGTAGTCTCCTTCTGCGTCGATACAGCGCTGCCAGCGCGATTTCCAATCATTGAAGGCGTCACGGAAGGCATTCTCCGGAATAGCCTTTAGAGCCGCGGTGCAAGATGCTTGGATCCCCTCTGTCGTCTCAAAAGATTGCCTCTTTGTCTCGGGATCATACTCAAAGATCCATGACTCGTCACCTGTGATAACGTTATCCAAAAATTGGGGGTCACTTTCACACATGTTCAAATTTTCTTGGCACACTTCCACTCGCCGCAACTTGGTCGTCAGTAAGCACTTTTGGGACCATCTTCGCGCACACCTTGCGCACGTTCAAATGCTCCGTCACAATGTCACGAACCACAGATTTAGGTAAATTTAACATCTGGGCAATTAAGCGAATACTCAGTAGACGGTCTGAGTTCAAAACTTCGCGCACACGAGTCACATTGTCGGTGTTTGTCGAAGTCGAAGGTCTTCCAGCACGGTCTTCATCGGCGACCTCTTCCCGGCCCTCCGAAAAGGCCTTGTGCCACCGAAACACACCACTTCTTGCTAAAGTATCATCTGGGTAAGCCTGCTTGATCATATCAAACGTCTCTGTCGCAGATTTACCGAGTTTCACACAGAATTTAATCGCGTACCTCTGCTCTAACGAACGCTGCATTTTCGGCTTGCACCACTCACAGAAACACGTCGCGCGAAAAAGCCTGTCCTGACTCTCCGGGTGCTCGGAGACAACTGACTAGCCGCTTGTAGGTTAGGTAGGAACCTCCTCTACCGAATACAGTCAGTGCGCGCGCGCTCCGAAGTACAGTCGCGGCGAAAAAAAATCAGTCCTATTACTTTCCGGACAAACCCTGTATTGTGTCTCGCACGTCCAGTGAGGGCTCTATCAATGGGATGCCATCTTCCATTGTATCCAGCGATGGATCTTTAATAATTTATTACTCCCGTAGTTCGGTTCTGATTATGCTGAAATTCTGGAATCTGTACTTTCATGATGTGGTCTTCCGCTGGTTAAAATCTCATCCAATTTGGTCCAGTGGTTTAGAAGTTCCTCTTTTCCTGCTATTCTCCATATGAATGCATGTAAAATCAGGATTCGGGTTAAAAACGGTGGTTGAGCAAGCTCGCATTAGCTAAAGCAGTTGCTAGACATCTTTATTCGCGACGGATATTAATATTACCTATTGTAATTAATTCTTAATAACTGGCAATTAGATCAATTACCTTTTACTCAAGATTTGACCGTTATAGCATATTCTGACAATTTGTGTGGCACCACACTACCCTTATCATCAGCCGTTCCTGCAGGAGCACAGAATCCATTGCATGCCATGGCACGTAGCCAGGGGGAGGGCTACGAGGGCTGAAGCCACTCCAGAAATCCTATTAATATCTAATGTAAATAGTGTATATAATTAATTTTACATCCTTAGCCGGATTAAACATTACATAAAAAAATTATAATAGAGGAATCAGGTTATATTTTTATATTCTACCATTTAATCCAAAGCATAAATGGATCCACAGCTCTCAAAATGTATATAGATATAGTTTTCTTTGTGAGAAGTCACACAATATAAACTTTATGAGTAAAATTTGGCCCTAACTTGTCCTTGGCCTATTTCTAACGGAATGTGTAAAAGTTAATAACAAAATACAATAACTATGAATCTCAGTACACTAACTGTACAAAATGTAAGAAAAATAATGGACAACACTTGTCTGGTCCACTCATAACGTGGATCGAGTAGCAACGTCTCCCCATTTATATAATAATAATAACAACAATAAATTTGGATTAAAATTGGTTTATTTTTAATAACTTATAATAGTTATTATTGTGAAATGACAATTATAATTAGTGGTAATAATTATTATTGTTATTATTATTTCTACTAATCAAGTTTTATCAGTGGCCTGCCCTCCCCCTACAAGTATTTCTGGCGACGCCTGTGCTGATAAGGGATGAGGTCCCCCGAAATATAATCCTGGCTACGGGCCTGCATGGCTAGCTTATTTCCCAACCTTGATTGATTGATTTGGTGTTTTTAAGTCCACTTTATGCACAGTAAGGCTAATCGGGACTGGACCTACAGTTTAAAGTGGGAATCCTGTAGGTAATATCAAGTTCTATGAGGATGGACCTACTTCCATAAAGAGGAGGATCCTGATGGTAATATCAAGTTCTATGAGGTTGGACCTACTTCCATAAACAGAAGAAGATACTACATAACTACACTTAGAAAGAGACCGACTGGAATGGAATGAATTCAAATTGTCAGAGATTCCCACCGACACCTCCAGGCTGAAGAAAGAACGAAATACCGAATATGGAACACCTAATTATACTGGATAGTTCATTATCCCAGTACCCATATAACCTATTATTATATTCCTACATAAATGTATAATGTATATATATATATATATATATATATATATATATATATATATATATATATATATATGCTTATGTTTATCATCTAATTGTATTTTATATATACTCTTTCTTTTATTATATTATATATACTCAACAAACTTATAAAGAACCAACATGAAAGTTCATACGTCTTGGTTTTCATAAAGGTACCAAGACTCAAGTTTCACTTCTCATCTTATTCTATTCTCAATCATATTTCAAGAGGAGACAACAGTGGAATCCTTCTAACCGACTCCCAAAGTAATATCCTTTCTTACCAGGACACGAACGTTAAAATCGCACTCAGTTTTTTTTTATATATTTTTTTTTTTAAGAAAGAAGATCTAAGCAAAGAAGAAAGAAGACACTGAGTGAGAGGGTGAATAAAGAGCGAGTGGTGAGTGGAGGCGGAGGATCCCACCTTTGTGTCCCTTCCTGTAGTTTAAAGTGGGATCCGAATCACTTGTGCCTCCACCGGGTATCGAACCCCCAACCTCAACTGCATCGAAAGTGCATGAACATTCCTGAAGAGAGCTATGACCATTCGTCTCAACCCACCAGACCTTCCGATAGCTCACGGAGGTCGTCATACATGAATGGGAGCGTATTCCTCAGGATACACTGGGTGCGAGGCATGCCACGTCACGGAGAGAGGTGTATTCGTGCTCGGGGAGGCCCATTGGTTCCTGACGACCAGGAACCAGTGCAACCGCGATGGCTGTTAGGACTGCTGACACTCATATACATCTCGGTTGTCCTGGTGCGTTTTGTAACAGTGCTACTGTGTACTTTTTCCTAATGGCGTACAAATGACGCCATTATTTTCCACTTGTAGGATGTGACTTTTCAAGTTTGACCCTCACCGTTGCTTAAAAGCTTTCTGAACGTTTCCATGGGACTAACCATTATTCAAATCACCAGCAAACATTCCCACCATAAAATAACAACGCCAGGAGTCCATGGCTGACCATTCTGTTCACCATTGTGAGATGTGGAAGTGACTTCCTCCAGTAACCATAAAGCCATCACCCACAAGGCGTCAACGGTTTTGTACTAGTGACACTGTCGACAGGAAGCGAAGCAATTGTTCTTCACCCGGGCTTCAACAATGACAGATTGACGAAGATAAGGCAACAATGGCAAAAGTGCGTGATTGTAAATGAAGAATAACCAAAAAGGACAAAACCATTGGAGGGAGTGTTCTGAAAATTTGACCTGCTTTACCGGAACAATTGTTCTTTATTGTATCCATTTATTAAACACCCCAATTAGATATAATGGAAATAAAACACCAACTTAAAATTTTGCAGTAATTCCTATATATTTTTATAAAATTTCTCTTTTACCTAAAATTGGACCTCGAGAGTTTAATAGCCTCCAGGATAACTCTAAAGAGGAGGGAACATGCACCATTTAAATCCTGCAATAGGAATAGAGGAACCTTTTGCACCATATCGTACAGGGTGCCCGAAAAGTCAAGCAACTGATTCTTTGAACGTGTGTAACTTTTAAAGGAAAAGCGATAGATATATGAAACTTACAGTGGCAGTGGCGATGATTGGATTCCAAAACTGGGGAGCAAGGACAGTTTACTTTCACTTGGTAGATAAGGTTTAGCATAGTTCGGGGGCAAAAATGGCAAAAAGTGGGGGGGACTGCACCCACGCCCCCAAAATCGCCGCCACTGTACACTGGATATTAACTGTGCCTATGTGGATATTTTTGAAACATTAAACAAGAAAATCATGCTCTACATGAATGTTCAGTTTGCGGAAAAAGTAGCTACGAAGTTGTAATAAAGTTTTGTATGAAGTAAAAACAAACATAGATAACAAATAGATGTGGAGTCGCTTGTAAAAATTATCGCTATCTATCGATAGTCTGTGTGGGCATTTATCGAATTCATGAAAGAATGATAATTTTTTACGCCTTTGATGCATTATAGACGATGGCATATTGAGGAAAAATTATGTTTTTTAAAATTACAAGGTGTGCTGGCAACATTGGTCGTGTCAGAGGACAGTACAAGTGTGTCCGGTATCTGGCTATTCGCGATTAAAATTACCACCTGAGCGCTAGTGTCGCTTCCAATATGGCCGCTCTATGTAGAATAAATCTATGGTTTACATGCAGCAGTAGTACTGGTAGTACGAAACAGCAGCATGTTGTCATGGCGGTATGGTAAAAATGTTTAAAGTACACGATATTTTTAAATATTGCGAATGCGATGTGAATTCCAGGAACTCTAACGAAGGTGAAGCTGTAATGAGAACGAAGCATTTAATTATGATAGGCAAAAATAACAGGGAAAACGCAGACGAAACTAACGTATACGCACTGGTTCTTCAAAGCAGTGCTGCATCCTCTGCACCTCATGTTGTAACTGGGGTTCTCGGAAATTATTTGAAAATAAAGAAATTGAAATTGACCTATACTTGAAAAGCTGACAGGAGAAAATTGCGAACATATCGTTGCAGTTCTTTCTCGGTAATATTCACGATTTCATGACCAGGCTATCCTCACTGAAAAAGGACATCGTACTGAATGAAAGAGCAACATTATCATGTACATTTTAATTTTCTGGTTACATTTGACATTAATTCATTCTCAAACTATTTTCATCTCTCGACCTGCACCTGGTCCAAATTTCACACATACATAATACATGGATGCATTGGGTAAGACGCTTCATGATTTTTCGAAAAAGAAAAAGTTTTATTTATAAAGTACAATTTAAAATTTTACTTTCATGGCAATATATATTTATCTCTCGAAAAATAGAAAGAGTAGACTCATGCATTCTTCGTAATTTCCTTGCCGAATTACGCTGTTATTCCCCATGCCAGAATCTTCTGTCAATCAATTACGTTTTCCCTGATTTATTTACAAATTTCATTTTGTTGATTCCACGAGGTGGAAACACATGAAAACTTTTCATTTGTTCTGACCCATAAAACGATTTAGAGCACAAAAAAACCTGAACAGTAGACCTTACTCTTTCGCATATTCCCCATGCTTTACACGACTTCAACACAACGTATCCTACTTAGACTAGTTCCTGAAAGTCCCACCAGACGGCATATCGGTTAATTTTAATCGCGAATAGTCAATCAATGCCCAGATGAAAGAAAGGAGTTGAAAAGGGTAGGTTAGTTTTTGAAGAAGTGAGAGAGAAAGGGATACACAATAAAGAAACGTGACACACACACACAGAGCGAGAGAGAGAGAGAGAAACAAAGAAACGGAAGGGACAAAGACAAGAAAGAGAAAAGTAAAGAAAGGACAGAGATGAGAGAAAGAACAACAATATAGAAGTGATAAAGAGTGAGAGAAAACAAATAAAAAGTGACACGGAAGACAGGAAAGAGAAGTAAGTTTGCAGAAATGCTAAAACTGAGATAAGAAGAAAAGATACAAGAGAATGGAGCCTCAAAAATGGATGAAGGTAAGAATAAGCATTGAAATTTTCCTTATTACAGGGGGGAGGGTCATTCCCCCTCCCCGTGGGCGCCAATGGCCTTATCATCAATTTGCCTCACCTGAAACCCTAGGAAGATGCACAATACCCATGGTGGTTTGTCCTCTACACTGTAATGCACAATATCTTCGGATGATTTCGACCTTGGTGCAGGCACAGATGAATCCTTAACAACAGTTGTCCCGTTATGTATTACATCATGAAGCTCGATTCCCTAGATAGGAAGAGAAAGTTACATAATTTAATTCATGTCACGCAAGTATTGTTGTTAGAGCAGAGTGTATAGCTAATGTACCTACAGATAGAGGTATACTAACTTGTTAATGGGTTAGATCATTGAAGCTCAAGATACTCGTACAGTGAAATGCATAAGTATTACCATACAAATTGTCTATCACCATGTTTATTCTTTTTGTTGTGTGCATTGAAAGCATTAGGAATAGAAACAAAACGCCAAAGAAGCTACTGACAACAACATAACCCAAATATGTAATACAGCAAAACCTCGTTAATCCGGACTAATGGGGGGGATATGTTGACCGGTTTAACGAAAGTCCGGATTAACTCAAATAACCTAAAAGAACAATAGAAAGTGCATTAAAACTCCGTTTATAGCAACAAAACACGTTTATTATGGTGTATTTAAAGAGCATAGGCCTAAATACACTATACAGTACAGTACAAAGTCTGCGGAAAACAGAATTTCATCAGCGGTTGCCACATTTAAAACCTTGCATTCTGCTTTTTTTTGCCTTTTGCCTGTCCGGATTAAGCGAAGTCCGGCTTATCGGGGTCCGAATTAACGAGGTTTTACTGTAATACAGTCATTGAAAACATGTAGGATGCAAGAGAAAAAATTAATGAAATTGATGTGGGGTAATTTGCCGAGCAATACTTGTGCATTCCACTGTATAATCAGCCGCAAAGATAACATTAGGTACAGTCAACAGCAATAAAAGTGAGGCACTTATCTCCCGAAATACTAATTTCCCTGCAAGGCGTGTTGCCTAACTCTGGTAGTCCTCCGCATATTGGTGCTATTTGTTTCAGTTCCCCGACCTCCGTGGAAAAGTGGTTAGCACGTCGTCAGAGGTCCTGGATTCGAATCCCGGCCTGGGCATGTGTACTCTTTGTGAGTGCACTTTCGTCAATTTCATCACATCATCACTCATTCTTATCTTCACGAGGTTCGGGTTCGAATCCATGCCTGCGCATGGGCCATACTCGTGAGTGTCCCTTCATCAATTTCATCATATCATCACTCATCCTTATCTTCGGGATTAGTCAAAAGTGGTAGAAAAGCGAAGAAAACGTAGGTATTTCTTGTCAGGATTTGAGCAAACGAAGCTATTATTTTTTTTTGTATTTTTCTTATTATTAAATCAAGTTTTGTTGGATTTGCTTATTTTTGTACTATTAGCAGGTGAGTATTCCTTAATCCGAGAGTAATGTTTCCATAAATTATATTTTGTTTGCTATTATACATTAAACTTTCTAGTGTATATTTTCCAGCCCAAGTTGGTTTGTTAGAAGAGACATCTTGTGAGTAGCTTGAAGCTGCAGGAACACTGACTTGTACAATAATAAATATAATTTCGTCCTTCCTCGAAGTTTGAACTTCTGAATTTTTTGTTCCAGTACATACTCTATATAATAATGTATATCTATTCTCAGAAACAAAGATATGTTCTTTCATGCGTAAAATCGCAGATTAATTAATTGACCTTGAAAGAAAATCTACACCTGAAAATGAACCTTCACTCGCACCCTTTGCACATCTTTCCTTGTTCCTTTGTACTGTACGAGCAGCAACAAACGAGTTTCAAGGTCAAGAAAGCGTTTAAGTCTTCAACTAACATTCAGCATGCAGAGCTACAAAGAAACATGAGGAAAACAAAGCAACAAAGATGAGGTAAGGAATTAATTCTTGCATCCTGTTAAATTACGTAACAATGCCCAATAATTTGTATGTGCGAACGCCACATCACGAAGACAGATTAATTCAGAATGCCTTGAGGTACTTCAGTCAAGATTGTCTGCACAGTTGCCAACTCAGGAAGGTGTTAATAGATAGTTGATGAAGAGGTCATGTACAGTGGGATCCATGAGTATTACCGTGCAAATTGTCCATGACTATTTTCATTCATTTTTCTCTTGCATTCTATGTGTTTTTAAGCGATGGATTTTTATGTATGCTGGTGCAGAAGTTGTGAACAGCTTGTTTTGAATGTTCTTTTAATTCTTGAAGCTCTTATTGGGTCAAATAAAGTGCACGAACATGGTGATGGACAATTTGCGCGGTAATACTCATGGATCCCACTGTACAAAAGGTGCTAAAAGAATTGTAGTACGGACCTCACGAAGGTAAAGGTTGGCAGATTCACACATTCTCAATCTCTGACATAGTAGAACTGATTTATTTATTTAGAAAATTCCAGATACAGCACAGGTGGCCATTTTACACTGAAATTGTCAACAATGAAAACGCAATAATAATAATAATAATAAGCAAAAAATATATTAAAAAATAATAATTAAAAGTAGGGATGTGTCGAAGCCGATTACAGATGTATGAAAATCGGCCGAAATTGACACATCGGCATAGGTATAAGAATCGGCAAAAATCCGATATTTAAACCGGTACAGATTATACTAGAGTTTTTACCTTCTAATAAGTTTTATATTCTAGTTTTGTAAGATTTATTGAAAATTTGGTTATGATTCGTCATTATTGTAGAGTTTGTGTAATAAAATTATTGCAAACTCATTCAGAGGATCAACCTAACTATAAATCGGAAATAAAACAATACATTGCTGAACCAGGATCTGCTGTTGTACTGGAAATTCAAAAATGAATATTCAAACCTGAAGCAAGTCCTGAGAAAATACTTGGGCATACCTGCTGCATCAGTATTCAGTGATTGAGTGTTCAGTGTTGCTGAACAGATTTGCGATAAGAGAAGAAGTAGGTTACTTCCAGAAGTGCTTCCAAATCTCGTGTTTCTGAAGTTGAATCTGGCATAACAGGAATTCATTTTGCATTTCAAAGAACTGCTTGTGTACTAATGTTTAACCTCTTGAGAATCCATGTTCTTCTTAAAGGGTCACATAACATTTTGTAGATGCAAATGTACATTCGCATCTCTTGAGAATATATATGTATATACATATGATATGCAATAGAAATGTACAGTGTCTCTCAAAAGTTTTAGGACAACGACATTTTAAACTAGGCAACCCAATTTACACAAGCCATTGGTG
Source organism: Lepisma saccharinum (assembly GCF_977018435.1). NCBI lineage: Eukaryota > Metazoa > Arthropoda > Insecta > Zygentoma > Lepismatidae > Lepisma > Lepisma saccharinum. Next base: position 34,183,084 of record NC_139257.1, read on the forward strand.
GGTTGCGTGCAGAGTTAGGCTCAATTTCAGGGTTGCCACATGCACAATAGATATTTATAAAATACGCGAAAGAAATATAAACAAGTATTATTGTATAAAATTATTAAAAATATCACTATTATATCGCAAATGACAAAATTCTTTCTGAAAGAAAAAAATAGGTTTTATAGTATTTCATCGCTGATGAGTCTACAGTAAGGAAAAGAGGTGAGAGGAAACGAAAGGTTACAAAGGAGAGGAGAAAGAGAAAACGAAAGGAGAAGAGGAAAAGTAGAGGAGAGAAGAAAGATAGGATAGACGAGGAGAGGAGATGTAGTGAGGATAATGGAAAAAGATTCGAGGAGAGATGAGGAAAAAAGAACAAAGAAGAGAAAAGAGGAGGAAAACGAGAGGAGAGGAAAGGAGGAGACGAGAAGAGGGAAGTGGAGAGTAGAATAAAGGAGAGAAAAAGATAAGAACGAAAAAAGAGAGTGCAGTGGAGTCGGAAATCTAAGATAGGAAAGGAGATAAGAGGAGTGGAGAAGAGTGGGGATAAGATGCAAGAAAAGTAGGGAAGGGGATATGAGATAAAAGCAGAACAGAAAGAGGGGAGAGAAGAAGGAGAAGGAACTGGAGAGAAGAGGTAGTTGCAGAAAATATCGTCTGAGCGTCAAGAATGGAAACATTCAATAACATTTTGAAATTTATTGGAGAATATATTAGATCGGTGCGAGATGTCTTTTGGCTGAGTTCAGAGCAAATTAAAATCTTCCATGTAAGATCTTTGATTTTTCCTGCGATTACACCACTAAAAAAATGAACGTAATTTTTAATATTTATAAGAATTCTTCAATTTTTCTCCACTTCTCGGTTCGTTGAAATTTTGTAATTCAATATTTCCCCTTCCCCATCGTTAATTCCAAACTGAATCATTCCGTTTCAAACGGCGTGGACAATGAACACAATGGGATATGTCTAAAACTTACGAAAATTTTCTGTCACCGGAAGGGTTTGAACCTACGACCATCAGATTGACAATCCTGAACGGTAGCCACTACCGTACAAGCTTTCGCTCCTTAAACCAGGTAGAAGATCCGCTACACCACGCCCTTACCTTCGAATGAAACAACATTTTTTTTTAAGTATTCTGCCCCTCCAATATTGTAAATGTCGTTTGGTATACGTGTAGTTGAACTTTTACTTTAATTTTGATTTGATTTCTTGTAGTATAACCGATATCTTAGAGAAATAATTTTCGAAGTGATTAAAAACGAGAATATTGGTAGTTGTGAAAATGCGAGTTATTTCTTCTTACTTATTATTGTGATTAGACATTACTAATGGAAAATAACTAGAGGCTTGAACATTACAGGACGACGTTCTTTTCCTGTGATACTGTAACAGACAAGACGCTTGTTTACTGATGCAAGTCTTGTGTCCAGAACAGTCTTATGGAATGTATTTGCTGTTGCGTTAGATAACACGAAATAATTACACCGTGTGCGAACTACCAAATCTGTGCAAAGTTATACGTAAACAGGCGGAAAATTTTATTCATAAAATCATGTCACATTTGACAGCATTAGTCAAGAGAGACTCGTGGGACACTGTGTTAAGGTGCTGGACTAAATCCTTCTAATTTTTCTTCCTCGAAGAACAACAATTTCTAAGGAAGAGCAACAGTGATGATCTTTCTTATTTCTTTTAAATGCTTACACTTTCCTTTAATTGGGTTAAAAATAAATAAGAATATTGGTTAAAAATAAATAAGAATATTGCTTGCATTTCATTGACGTAGACCAGAGAGAGAGACAGACAGACAGATATTACAAAATAGTTCAAATAGTGCGAGCGCCATTAAAAAGTCATGATAATTCTATGTTGCGTACTTAGAATTATTCATACAATAAAGAACATGTCTAATTGTGAGTTAACAAAAAAACAATAATAAAGAGACATTTTCGCATCACGATTACAGTTCGAAAAAGTCGGGACAGGGATTGAAAGTAACGCACTGTCCTGACTAAATCGGTGAATCGGACGTCTGGTAGCCTTGCATCAATGATTATAAAACTAAAACCACCCAATATTGCAGCTTGAAGACTTTTGCGCAAGAAACAGATTCATTTATGCAAGAGCAAAATTGAAATTTTTACACATTTCAAAAATCGACGATGTTAATTTCGTATTTATTTATTTATAGGTTCACATTTAAATATTTTAGGGTTCGAGGGAGGAGCATGGCCCACATGGCCCCTCCCCTGGGTACTGACCTTACGTAGACAGTGGAGAGAAATTTTGGAGAACCTTTCTATTAAATTTAGTATTTACATTCACCTTATGCTCAGATAGGTTAAACCGTTTATTGACAATCGTGAACTTTTCGTTTAATAGATAATATTTGGTTTTAGACGACGGGAGAACATTGGTCGAATTTCCTTTCTTGCTCTTTTGAGAGAATATATACTTCTACAATAGCAATCGCGTTCGGAAACCGTGAAAAAAATGACTTGGTTTTCAAAGGCAGACAAGCTTGGTAGTCTAGCTTGCTCGCGATCAAAGTGACTCACTCACGCTATTCAAGGCCGCTTCTTATCGCAAAACACTGTGCTTCGATGCACAGTGTCTGCACCCAGCACGTTACAAGTGACCAGAGTCGAATTTTAAAGAGAATCTGAAGAATGGTAGATTTCATCAGAGGCGGCTAGGTAGGCACCAGCTCAACATGCAATAGTTTAAGTGATAATTCCTGATAAACAAAAAACCGTATTGAATAATTATTGGGATATTAATACGTGTATCCGCTCCTTTTTAACAATGTAAGCTCGAAGACAATCTGTATTCCATTTATTTATATTGGCAACTTGGTCAACCGGAGGTTATTTTATCGCCTTCGATAATCGAATTGTCTGATCGATTATTTTTTGTTTACCCAGGAACATACCTCATATGTGATTTCCGAGACCGGGTTACGCTACTCACTCGTAGCTCGCCAATTTTTTCACGATGGTGGGTTGCTACCGGTCCCATACACAGGCCGAAAACCTAGAGAGTGAGCATATGCGGACTCGAATCCATGCCGTCCTGCAGTCGGAGTCCAAAGCACAGCTCCTTAGACCGCACGGTCACGGAGGAGGACTTTTCTTATTTTACCTTTGGTTAATGGCGACGATGAGGATGAATTATGAATAGAAAAATAAAGAAGGTCACGCACAAAGTAGAGGACGATCTTCAACCTCTTAGGTGACGAGTTCAAGCCCTAAATATGAGGATTTCAACCTTAGACGACCTCAATTTCAAAATTATAAACAAAATGCCTACTTACACTAAACTTCTCATCAAGGCCAAAATAGTGTGTAACTGTGAAACTACCCCTGAATACAAATTGACATTTTTTTTTCCATGTGAGTAAGAATTAAATGTGTGGCATACAGAGATAGATGATACCTTTTGAGAAACAATTAACTGTACCCTGTCCCAGCATCTCTGGAGCAAAGCCGCGCATAGCGGAAGAGAAGTGGAGAGAGGGGAGAGGGGATCGAGTGGACAGAGCGAATCAGTGCACGCTGCTGGGAAGGCTGGTAACTGCAGTGGTTTTCCTCCCTCCACGCAATCCCATTCCTCTCACGTGTTCATCGCTGCTCAGATACTTGTTTTCGTTCACCTGCTCCAGAGATAAGTGGGACAGAGTGTAGTTCGCATACATGTAGCAAGTAAAAACACTTATCCCAGAATGAAAATTCCACATAGTTTTAAACGGATCACACCTAATTCCCTTGCCAAAATCTAGTGGTCGAAAATTAATTTCAAGACATTTCATATCTATTCACCATATTCCAAGTCATAAGGAACTATTTCGTAGATGTTCATGAAATCGTTATAAAATTACAAATAAAATATATTCACAAGCTTAGATATACTAATACCAAGAAAGAAATTCAGAGTTAAATTTCAAATGCATTTGTATAAAGTAATTCTAGAAGTACAGAGCTATATCTGAGTATTTAACTTCTTTTTTGCAGATAACGTTTACAATATTGAGACGACAGAATAATTAGGAACTGTAGCTCCAAGAAAACAAAGGTCGTAGTGTATTGGTTAGAGTTCTTGAAAGCATTGCGGTCTCACGTTCGATCCTCCATACTAGATGTTCCTTAAAAAAGAATCCCTTCCATTAAACAAGAGCATGGTAACATTATTTGTAATAGCAGTATATAGTGGCTACATTGTTCTGCATATGGAATTTATAAAAAAAAAAAAATAATAAATGAATTGACACACGTTCAACGGGATATTTTTATATATAAGATCGTGAGTTATGACACTCTAACGATAATTGTGTACTGCTTCAAAGACATTGACAAATATTAATGAAATAACTATTTATATGTGTGGGAATTCAGGACATGCTAATTTTACCCCTTTTCCCACTTGAGTTCAATGCAAGGATACCTCCGCAAATATCGAATGAAAAGTTCTCACCATGTGCAATTCTCCATTAAATGTTTTCGCCGAGTCGTACTACTTTCGTTTTCTTTGTTACAAACAATACTTGTTTGCACGTTACATGCAGGAGAGTTACATCTACATTTCACATTGGTCAGCTCCTTCTACCTGGCTTAAGGAGCGAAAGCTTGTACGGTAGTGGCTACCGTTCAGGATTGTCAATCTGATGGTCGTAGGTTCAAACCCTTCCGGTGACAGAAAATTTTCGTAAGTTTTAGACATATCCCATTGTGTTCATTGTCCACGCCGTTTGAAACGGAATGATTCAGTTTGGAATTAACGATGGGGAAGGGGAAATATTGAATTACAAAATTTCAACGAACCGAGAAGTGGAGAAAAATTGAAGAAATCTTAAAAATTACGTTCATTTTTTTAGTGGTGTAATCGCAGGAAAAATCAAATATCTTACAAGGAAGATTTTGATTTGCTCTGAACTCAGCCAAAAGACATCTCGCACCGATCTAATATATTCTCCAATAAATTTCAAAATGTTATTGAATGTTTCCATTCTTGACGCTCAGACGATATTTTCTGCAACTACCTCTTCTCTCCAGTTCCTTCTCCTTCTTCTCTCCCCTCTTTCTGTTCTGCTTTTATCTCATATCCCCTTCCCTACTTTTCTTGCATCTTATCCCCACTCTTCTCCCCTCCTCTTATCTCCTTTCCTGTCTTAGATTTCCGACTCCACTGCACTCTCTTTTTTCGTTCTTCTCTTTTTCTCTCCTTTATTCTACTCTCCACTTCCCTCTTCTCGTCTCCTCCTCTCCTCTCCTCTCGTTTTCCTCCTATTTTCTCTTCTTTGTTCTTTTTTCCTCATCTCTCCTCGAATCTTTTTCCATTATCCTCACTACATCTCCTCTCCTCGTCTATCCTATCTTTCTTCTCTCCTCTACTTTTCCTCTTCTCCTTTCGTTTTCTCTTTCTCCTCTCCTTTGTAACCTTTCGTTTCCTCTCACCTCTTTTCCTTACTGTAGACTCATCAGCGATGAAATACTATAAAACCTATTTTTTTCTTTCAGAAAGAATTTTGTCATTTGCGATATAATAGTGATATTTTTAATAATTTTATACAATAATACTTGTTTATATTTCTTTCGCGTATTTTATAAATATCTATTGTGCATGTGGCAACCCTGAAATTGAGCCTAACTCTGCACGCAACCCACCAACGGCTTGTGTAAATTGGGTTGCCTAGTTTAAAATGTCGTTGTCCTAAAACTTTTGAGAGACACTGTACATAGCAAATTTATTTTTGTCATGCTGAAAATAACATCCCATTTCTGTTTAATAATCTTATGTATCGGAATCGGTTAAATATCGGCATCGGTATCGGTTCCAAAAATTATCGGTGAGTACATCGGCATCGGTAAATTTTCAGCTTCGTCACATCCCTAATTATTAATTAAAAGTAACAAAATAACACAAATCAAATTGACCAAAAAAATATGCAAAAGATGGCACTATTTGATATTATTTACAAACATTTCTTCTAATAGAAGACCGAAAGGCAAATTCGGAGGAAAATATATCGATTCTTAATGGGAGGTCATTGTATTGTGTGGCAAGTCTGTAAAAGAGGGGTCTTTTTAGAATTTGTAGTCTAGGTTTCTTTGTATCAATAATCTGGATAAGAACCACACTCACGCTGCGCTTACTCCTCCCCAGGAGGGATATGTCCCCACACATAAACATTTTATCCCGGCAAAAGAAAATTATATTTACCCCTGAAAGAAAATGCGTTTAACTATGTAACAAACAGCTGAAAAATCATTCGTGATCATAAATTGTCCAGTCACCAAAGATATCCCTGCCCAAAACTATGCAGCCTTGTGGATTTCTGCAACTGACCAGCCTCACCGAACCGAGACAACAGCAGGCTGTTTTCCACTTTAGTTTTAATGGCATAGTGCAGATATTTTACATAATAAATTAATAATAATAACAGCAATAATAAATTGTCTTTATTAAGTGGGCGAGGTTCAGCACCTAGTTCGATAGCTTTCATTTTCGCGTATGAGTTTGTGTTTTCTTAGAATGTAAATGTAATAATTGTTTCTAAATTATGCATAAATGTTAACATAAAATTTAATTCATTAAGTTAGAACCTATGTTCTAAGGCAGTGTATGCTCCCTCAGCATATCGCATGCTGAACATAATACTTAATTCAGTAAACAAAAGACAGAATTTTGTAATATTACCATGTTTGACTTTATTCGTATAATATAATCCCAATATTTACTTTCCTTTAAACTTTTTAATGTTTAATTAAACTCCATTTACATAAACATGCTTCCTAAATGCATAAAAATTATAAAACAATGTGATACTTGGGTAATACATTACAACAGTCTGGATCTGGAAACTTACTTGAGAAAATTCACTTGGTACAGTTATAACACCATTAAGCCTTGTTTCCATGATATGGAAAACTCAATATGCTGACCAAGCCAGAAATTCATTTTATTATAAACAAACTAAACGTAACGTTTCAACCTTCTAGCAAGGTCTTCTTCAGACTCTGCACCAAGTACAAATGTAACAAGGTACAAAACAGGACGATATATACTGTATACACAAACATTCTCCCCTCCAGACTATTAGAAAGTTGTTCTGGAACATTCTAGAAGGTGGCTTTCCCTTGTCAACTGTACTTGAACCTGAAAGTGGTGTGGTTGGACTCTTTATCTCACGCTCTATTTCCTTCATTCTTCTTCCTTCTTCTCTCCTCTTTTTCTCTTGTCCTTTCCACTCTTTCTAATACCTTCTTCCATTCTTTGTTTAACTTCAGTCCCCCATTCCAGTTCATTGTGTCTTCTTCACCTTTCTTCTCTATTTCCTTGGCCTCCTTCCATTTTCTCACTAGTATTCTCTTCTCCCTTCCTATCTGCTTAGCCTCATCCCACTCTATGTCATGTCTTGTTTCTCTCGTGTGTTTAAATATTGAATTTATCTCTCTCTTAAGTCGTACATCATCCATAAGTTGTTTCAACCTGTCTTTCAGCCTCTTTTTCGTTTCTCCTATGTATACACTCTGACATTCTTTACATTTCACTTCAGGGCCTCCCCGATGGCGCAGTGGTAGCGTCGCCGACTTGTGATCAAGAGGTCCCGGGTTCGATACCCGGTGGAGGCACAAGTGGTTCGGATCCCACTTTAAACTGTAGGTCCAGTCCCGATTAGCCTTACTGTGCATAAAGTGGACTTAAAACAACAATTCAATCAATCAATTTACATTTCACTTCGTAGATAATCCCTTCCTCTTCTCTGTTTTCCTTTTTCTTGTTTGCATTCTTTTTTTGGTACAGTTGTTGGATCAAAAGGACGGATGGTACTGTTTTCCAGAGACGAAGCGTTGTAGGTCTGGTTCAAACGTAGTCACTCGAAGCCAAAGATCAGCCTCTATATTAGCTCTGTTTCTGTGCTTCGTTTTGATTTGTATGAGAGCAGAAATGGTACTCTTACAGAGGTATGTTGTCATGAAAGGCATTAAACGCAGTATTGCCTTTCTAGAAATGGCAGGGTATAGGGGACGTCCATGAATCAGAAATCGATCAGAGACGTGGAGTTGTGATGAAGGGTCTTCAAAGAAGAGTCACAACATACTTCGGCTAGTTGAACTTCCTCAAGGGAGTGCAGTTCATGGTCAGTTTCCAAGAAGGGATTTCTGATCAACGAGATTTCCTCAACCAGAGGCGGAAAATATTGTCTGATTGTTTCACCATTACATCACTTACATTGTTATTGCGGACCCCTTGGATTATTGTCGCCCCCCACCCTTACAGGGGTTCGCGGACCACAGTTTGGGAATGGCTGTTCTAAGGTACTAAGAACTTCAAGGCAATAGTTTTGTTTACAGACTGGTATCCAAATTTGCATACCCCAAAAAACCTACTCCCGAAATGAAACCACAAATACGCCACTGAGTGGGTATCCCCAGGCCCAAAAGCAAAAAGCTTAATTGGCACAGTGCCTCCAGTACCCATTGTTTAGAAGCTGGGTGAGCTCCAGAGCAAGGACATTGTCTGAGAAATTGCGTGGGAGTCAAGCACCTTACTGACTAAACCACCTCGGATCATTAATATTACTATTATATCAAGTGCTCGAAGTGCAGGGGGTGATATCCCCCGTGTAGGAAAATTTATGCAAAGCGTTCCCCCACCTGTCCCATTGTACCTATATTAAAACATACGAACATCCTCCCCCCTTACCCAAAGACTCGAGCAAACACACCCTCTGCTGAACCCTTCTACTCGATACGAAAGACAGCCAATGATCTCCAACACTATTTTATTTACAGATTTCAGAAAATTTTTATACAGTGACGTACACTCACCGGCAATAAGAAACGGGAAACATAGGTACTAAAATACTTGTCGTAGACTTAGGCAACAAACATAATGCCTTGCAGGGAAGCATTTCACGACATATGTGTCCCAATTTTTATTACCGGTGAGTGTACATAGTGAGTGATTTCATATTTCTTCCAACTTTCACCCACTTCAATCTGGACAAATTATTTTAGTTAGGAAGTTCATATTATTTGACCTCTCCCACAAAAAATCTACCGGGTGATCCGTTTGAGATGTCAGAAAAGTAAACCTTTATACACAAAAGGTGAATGTACGTATCTCCGAGCAGCTTGTTGTAATATAAGTAGAAAGGATGTAAGTTTTCAATGAGTGGAGGTTTACAGACTTCAGCCACATGGCGGCGCTAATGTGCATGGTCACAAAGGTGGTGATCACGTCACAACATCGCACACAGTATGTCGTATGTCTTATGCCGCCACGCAGCTGAAGTCAGTAAACCTCCACTCATTCGAAACTTACATCCTTTCTGCATATATTACAACAAGCTGCTCGGAGATACGTGCATTAACCTCTTGTGTATAAAGGTTTACTTTTCTGACATCTTAAACGGATCACCCGATAGATTTTAGAATTTGGGAAATTGTCTCACAGAACCTTTCAATCTTTTGATTAAGTCGGTGACGTAACCACACATATCCAACCCCCCCCCTGCCCCCTTCTCATATGAAATGTCAAACTTTTCGAAATTTCGGCGCTAAATTTGCCCTTTCGCCACCCCCTAAATTCAAAGTTACATCCCACAGATCGAAAATTATGTACCAGACCCTGGGTTAAGCGGTTAAATATGAAAACCTCCAACCTGGTTTCTGCATGTGTGTGTGTGGGGGGGGGGGTCGAATCCCGACTTGGCATGAGTGTCTCTTGTGAGTGTCCCTCATCAATTTCGTCTAATCATCACTCATCGTCTCGATTAGCCGAAAAGTGACGCTAACAAACAAAAATACAAACATTGGTTCATTAGCAGCACTAGCATTGCCTAAATTAAGAGATATCTTAATTTACTGGATTTATATTTAAGGCCACATACATTAACTAATGTGGAAATTTCAGCAAATGCGTCCTTCCGCCGCCCATGCGAACAAACATATCCTGCCAGCAGAAGGGGAAATCTACAGAAAGACACAAATGCTTTTAATGTGATTCATAAAGGAAAGAAGGACGGAAATCTCACAAACATGAGTCACATGCTATTTTCCAGTTCCTTGTGACAGGGGTCGAAGGCACACCTATATTTGCTCAAGTCTGTGCATCTCGACGGGCAATCCTATCAGGATTATTGTAGCGTGATAAACAATCTTTTACACTTAGGTATCCCTATCACAGAGTTGGATTTAGTGTTATGGCAACTCTGTTTCCCAGTAAACATTATTTCTAGAGTTGTGAATCTTGGAACCATCTCAATGTTTATTAATCTAATATAATACAACTGTTCTCAATGCTCTATTGATGCCCTCAAACTGTTCTCAACATGTCTTATTAATTAAATAAATAAATATTAATTGCATTCCTTACAATTCTTCTTGATGAACTTTAATACCTTAAAACCAAAAATCCAATATGCTGACCAAGACAGAATTTATTTTATTTTAAAACATAAACTAAACGTTACGTTTCAACCTTCTAAGACTGTACCAAGTACAACAAATAGTCTTTTGTACTGGGTACAGAGTCTGAGGAAGACCTTGCTAGAAGGTTGAAACGTAACGTTCAGTTTATGTTTTAAAATCAAATAAATTCTGCCTTTGTCAGCATATTGGATTTTTGGTTATCATGGAACCAAGTCTTAATGGTGTTATCATTTAATATCTTGACAATGTTTGTCAACATAAATATATGCAGCTAAATATATTTTAATTATAAATATGATTTATATTGGGTAAATTATACTCGGGTACATGTAATTAGACGGATGGTAGATTTCGCGCTGTTGCCCACACTGGTTGCTAACATTTGTCTGTACTAAAACTGAATTTTTCTTGGAGGTTTTGTTCTTCTGGTAATGTCCACAGTAACACTTCATTCGTTTCTCTAGGATACCATAATAAATTATACTACCTTCCTTAGCAATAAGGATAATTTAAACCACACAATATGATGTGTGTGTGGGTGTGTCCTTTATTTAAAGGTTCTTTATACATTAATTGCAAGCGAACGATCTTTTACTGGGCATTAAATTGGTTTACTCTAAGTAAGAGTAATCCAGTCTTCGCTCTAATTTCCTAATATATTTAACAATATGGAGCTATGTTGTATTTTGTATCCGGTCTTTGCAATATACGTGATATAAAAATGGAATGAACATTTGGATGAAGATGTTCCATTGGAGGAAGGGTTGGCGCTTGTACTAGGCTGCAGGGTGAACGCTGTCATATCGTGTTCTAGAGCTAGCGATCCTTGCTTGTTTGCTTGTGTTACGTGACACCAGGACACTTCTGCCAGAGGTCGTGGCCGATGGTACAGTCTCAAACAGACCCGTATCCAGGGGAGGGGGTATGGGGGCCATGCCCCCCTCCCCCCGAGCCATGAAATTTTCTAATGTGAACCTATAAAAAGCTACGAAAATAACATCGACTTGTAAAAATTTCGATTTTGTCCTTGCATAAGTGAATGTGTTTGTTGTGTAGAGAGACAGTCTGCGATATTGGGTACTTTTAGTTTTATAACCACTGATGCAGTTGGCCCCACCCCCACTATTTCCACTTTTGCTCCTGCACTATGGCCTCTTAAATGCTAAGCCTTGTCTACCCAGACCCGGTGGAGACACATAGTGGTTCGGACCCTACTTTAAACTGTAGGTCCAGTCCCAATTAGTCTATATGTGCATAAAAACTCAAACCTGTCTACTAAGAGAAAGTAAATTGTCCTTGCCCCCAGTTTTGGCACCCAATCGCTGCTACTGGCTACCAGGTGAAAATGTTTCTCTCTCTCTCTTTTTAGGGGGGGAGAGGGCTATCGTAGCAGCAGGCTATAGGTTAAATCACATTTGGAATTCTTTATTGTAATAACAATTTATAATGCGTATAATTTAATTTATAAATATATAATTTACTAAACAGAATTATCATGGCTGTTCAATGGTTCTCGAATAAGAAAATTAAGGAAATTTGAAAACATTTTTAATTTGCGAAACTCAGAACTATTCGAATACTTCTGACCAGCTACGACGATTGGGTGTCAAAACTGGGGAAGCGGAGGGGGGTAAGGACAGTTATTTTCTCTTGGTAGACGGTACGATGCCAGTGGTCCTGGGTTCGAATCCTGGCCTGGGCATGGATGTTTGTGAGTGTCAATTCATATCATATCATCACTCATCCCCGTCTTCGCAAATTAGCCAAAAGTGACACAAGAAGCGAAGTAAAATAAAGCAAATCAATCTCTTGGTAGACAACCATTAAGAGCTGGGTGCGGGCCTGGTCTCAAATTAATAATCTCACGCTGTGCCCGCTTGGTGCAGTCTAGGACACCCTGCTTGGAGCATGTTCTAAGAACGGCCAATTCCACGTTCATTGTCGTATGAAGTAATCGCAATAACATTCCAAACGTGCAACGCACTGTCAACACACGGGTCCTCAAGAATGTAAACAACGTAAAAGGCATGCAGAACAATGAACCGCTGTGGAAACAACATTTGAAAAGAAGTTATGAGTAACGCGGTCTTGGAATTCGGAGGAAACAGGGAATATGTGTCTTCTAAATACTAAAACTTCGTTAATCCAGACACCGATGAGCCGGACTTCGCTTAATCCGGACAGGCAAAAGGCAAAATAATAATAATAATAATAATAATAATAATAATAATAAATAAAAGCAGATTCGTCATATTTCTCCACAGTATTGCTTTACATTTTACTGTACTTATAGTGTATTTAGGTCTATGTCCTTTAAATACACCATAATAAACTTGTTTTGTTGCTATAAACGGAGTTTTAATGCACTTTCTACTGTTCTTTTAGGTTATTTCAGTTAATCCGGACTTTCGTTAAATCGGTGAACTTATCCCCCTCCCAATTAGTCCGGATTAATGAGGTTTTACTGTAATACACAAAATACTTTTCAAGGGAATGAAATATTGGAAACGGCCATTTTCACTGGAAATAGATTTCCATTATATCATAGTATACTTTACGCACAGATAGGCTAATTGGGACTGGACCTACAGTTTAAAGTGAGATCCGAACCACTATGTGTCTCCACCGGGTATCGAACCCGGGACCCCTTGATTACAAGGCGACGACGTTACCAGTACGCCATCGTGGAGGGCCTTTATTCACTTTGAGTCACCCCCTGTAAAGAGGGCAACTCTCGGAGGGTGGTAAACTGTGCAGAGAACCAAATCCTCCTTGAAAATGTAAAATTATACAAGAGAACTACAAACTATGTTGGCCCCCTCGAAAATTCAGTCTCGGACGCCTATGAGCAGTTACGTGTTCGTGTGAATTTTAGGCTAAGAAACGTCTGTTTATTTATTTTATTTTTGTTATTTAACGTCGCTTTTCTTCCCATTTTGGCTAATCGCGAGGCTACACGCCGTTCCTCAAGGCCAGTAAGCAGCACAGTAGGAGTTGGAGAGCGAGGGAAGGCGTCTCCTTTTCACAGAACCACCGTCCGTTTCTTCTGGCATGATTGCACTCTAGTTACAAATAAGACGACGAGAGGTTTCCCACTGCATGAACGCGGCCGACGAAGCCTCCTTTCCGCCCCCTCTCACAACGCTACGGTACCGTAGTCCACACGTGTATACGAGAGCGCTCTTGCACAATTACAGGGTGTAGACCAGGTAATTGATGCGCTCCAAGATCTATATCTAAACCAAAATCTGGCCCTAGATATGTATACGTGTTATGGAGACAGCACACGGCCATATTACTCGGCTCAAATAAACCACAACGCTACGAACGTACACACATTCGGCACATGCATTATAATAGAAATTCTAACGTTGCTTGCCTTAAGGCTCGATTAGACCCTTGGCAGCCGAAAGGGCGATTTGGTTTCAAATTTTCCTCTTCATTCGAAAAACCGCGGTGATATTACAAAATAACAAGTTGGATCTTAACCCAATGCAGCGTAGTCACTTACACAAAACGCAAAGCTCCTTGTGTGTTTCCATACCGTATTAAAAATGTACAAATCACGCGCAAAAATAAAATTAAAGACCTAGGAGTGACCTTCGACACCAAGCTCAAATTTAATAAGCATATTAAAACTGTTACTAACGACGCTTTCAGAAATCCGGTCAAGCCACGACTTCACGATAATAGAACCAGTGAAAATACTTTACTATTCCCTCGTACAGTCAAAACTAGAATATGCGTCAGTAATCTGGAATCCCACTCAAATAGACTTCATTCATAAACTAGAACGTATTCAGTCAAAGTTTCTTAGATATCTCAAATTCAAAGCCTGTGGAGAATATCCAACACTCGATTCATACGATAATCTAGCCTCAGAGACCAACTTCAGCAAACTATCACTCCGACGACAAGTAAAAGACCTGCTCTTTCTGTATAAAGTAATTAACGGTATAATAGACGATTCCAACGTATTATCAGCCGTATCATTTAATGTTCCCAGTTCCAAAACACGGCCCAAGCACAAAATCTTCCATTGCCAGAGAGCGAAAACTTCAATTCTTTCTACCTCTCCGGTGTGGAGAGCGTGCCACTCTTTCAACACAATTTCATGTGTAAATAACACAATTGATATTTTTGCAATGAATTTATACAATTTTAAAAATACTATTACTGGAACACTGAATCTATTGTAGTAATATTATGTAATTAGAGCACTATAATTGGGCTCATCCTGTTGAGCTCTATCAATAAATAAATAAATAAATAAAATATGAGAAATTGCATACGCTTAGAATCCCTTCTAGAGCATTGACGTGAATTTTCGAGTAATTTTCTTTCGCTGTTATATAGATATTTTCAAAAGTTTCGCTATTACGTAAGTTTATTAAACTTTTGATATCTAGATAGCAGGGAAAGCAAACTACACGAAAATTCACGTCAATGCTCTAGAAGCAATTCTAAGCTGATGTAATTTTTCATATTTTGGAATATCACAGAGGTTTTTCGAATGGAGAAGAAAATTTGGAAAAAAATCGCCCTTACGGCTGCCAAAGGTTCTGTGGAACCTTAAACAGGACAGCTACATAAGACATAATCACAAGTATTGGAAATGGAATGCCGTTTCGTAGTCCTGCACAATCATTGCGCTCCGACACTGACCTTCTATACACGGAAAGCAGGTTCTCAATTTCGCAACTTTCTATTTGTCGGCCTCCAATTTGCGAAGTCACGACACGGCGGTCTTCATTATGCAGTTCTCAAGAAACATTAAGGAAAAACAATTCTAAGCATTTTCACTAAAGGGTTTGCATCAGTGGCGTATCTAAGCCTTGATAGGAATGGCTATAGCATAGGGGCCGCAAGTCCAGGGGTGGGCCGCACAGAAGTGATAAAGCCAAAGGAAATCTTTATTTATTTGAAAAATCCTGAATACAGATAAAATCCATTTTATATCAGGAAAAAATAACTTAACAAATGAGAAGCACGGGCACCAAACACACACATATAAAACATGAATAAAACAATAACAACTAGGACACAATAAATATTAATTACTCTTCAGCTGTTTGATGCACCCGTTCTGAAAACCTGCTTGGATAGATGCAAGCCTTTTAATGAATTGTACTTGGTTTTTAGCCTATACAGAAGTGATCTTTGTTCTAGGGATAGCTTTGACACTTTTGTGCAAAAGAAGCTGTTGCATTTGCTGTTGGTACGTGGGATCCGTATGTAAGAAATGACAAGAGTTCATTAGTAAATAGTTGTCCGTTCATAATTCTGTAAAGAAATGTTATATCTGAAACTTCACAGTGAAGAGAAAGATCGTGAATTTGTAGAGTTGATATAATTTCGTGTTTGGTAAGGTTTGCAAGCGCTGGACATCTATATTTGACTATTCTGAGAAAAAAATTACTACTTTGTCTGTTCCCTTTATATTGCTATATTATATATTGTGATAATATCAAAATAAAACACGAATTGATTCTGAGTCTCTCATTCATCAGTTTTATGCCATGAAAGCAAGAAGGAAACCGTTTAAGTCGATCATTCGCTTGTTAAATCTAAGTTTGTTGTTTTATAAGTTTAATGATTTGTTTTTAATCAGATGTGTCTCTATTTTAAAGGCCGGCCCGCGTGGCGGAGTGGTTAGCACATCGCGACGACGCCAGGGGTCCCGGGTTCGAATCCCGGCCTGGCATGGATGTTTGTGAGTGTCTGTTCATTAATTCATCATGTCATCACTCATCCCCATTTTTAGAAATTAGCCAAAAGTGGCACAAAAAGCAAAGTAAAATAAAGCAAATCAATATATTTTAAAGTTTGCAAATGTTATGAAGCATCATGATAACACAACTAATAATAATAATAATAATGTCTGCAGGGGCCCGACACAAAGGAAAGCCTGAGGGCCCAAATTTTATAAACGCCCCCTGTTTGAAAATGTTTATTCTTTAGTGGCACCAAGGAGTTGCTATCACTTTTCTAACTTAAAAAGTATAAAGGGACTTCTCGTGTAAGGGCGGGCTTTGGTGTTGGACACGTATGAAAATGCAAAAGTTCACTATTTTGTGTGTTATACGGATATTTTCTTCCGAGAAATGTTTTTTTTTAAATGTTTCATGCAATGGCTAGATTACCGCTAGTATTTATCTTGAGAAAATCAATTCTATTTTTATGATGATATGATCAATATTATTTAAGTTCAGTAAAACAACGAGATACTTTTCGACTCAAGAAACCTGAATGCAATTAACCAATGCGTTTCTAGTGTATGCATCAAAACGAATGTTTCAATAGATACAGTAAACAAAATAGGAGAATTCATTGATAGTAACACATTTAACGAAAGTGCACTAGCTTTCAACCTGTAAGCAGTAGCGGTAATTGGGTGCCAAAATGTGGGGGACAAGGACAGTTTCCTTTTCCTTGGTAGACAAGAAATAAACACAATGAAAGCGAAAAAACAAAATACCATCCACTGCTTCTGGTAATGATGGAATATCCACAAAAATTGAGGGGTCTAGTGAGAGAGGGAGCTATGCCACTAATCTTGAAAATTTTATTTTTTGCCGTTTTCAGTCTTCTCCTACCATCTGTCATCTATCATGCGAACTACAACCATGTGGCATTGCTCCTGCTAGTTCTGCAGCAGATTTTCTGAGTTCTTGAATACGTCCTCATCAGCATTTTGAGTGAGAGAAGGAGCTATGCCACTTACTGATGGTGTCTGCAGTAGGAGTGGCAGAGGTTGTGTTGCAGTAACCGGTGCTAGATTTGATATCAGCCCTGAAGTTAAAAGATCTCATGGCAATAATGCCTTATATTCCTCCAGTTCTTCAAGGTGTTTACCAAAAACTAAAATCCACAGAAACAATTGACAGTGAAGATCCTCCAGAAGACATATGAAGCTGTCTTTATGTAGATCATATGTAACCCTGTGAACATGATTTACACTTAGGCAAAAGTATTTAAGCCTTGTTCAAAGTATTTGATGTGCTAGATTGATTTTTCACATGGGTATACTACAACAATATACCACACATGTTCATAATAAATGGTATTTATATTGAAATTCATATTTTTCCTTTTGAATAATTTACCTAACAATATGTTCAGAAAAAAAAGTTACCCTTTGTTATACAAATTATGACTCAACGCAATGCTTTAGAAAACTCAATTTATTTCAATTTCTTGTCAAAGTGGCATAGCTCCCTCTCTCACTAGACCCCTCAATTATTGAACTATTACTGCTACATATCTTACGTCCCCATGGCACACGTAAAATGTTCATGTTTCACTAGACAATACCCAGCCAGCTTAAAAACACCACGTGTTGTACCGATACCAAAGCAAACTCGCAAACACGTTAATGACATACACCTGCTTCCGAAATGACAATCAGGTTTCCGACTTGCACACAGCCGTTATTTAAAATCACCGTATTTTCACTCCGAGCAACAGACAAGAGAACGGCAGTAGCGTTGGTATTACTGGATTTTACTAAAGTAGGGTTGCCAGACGTCCGGTTTTTCCCGGACATGTCCTACATTTTAGCCTTATGTCCGGCGTCCGGAAGGAATTTGAAAAATATCATAAATGACCTACATTTTGAGCGTCACATAATACTAATTAGGAAAATACGTGTTTCAGTTGAACAAAGAAAATCATGCAAGTTATAAAAGTCATGGACTACACTTCCAAACTCAATAGTGAAATTTATTTTCATTCAGTCACTGCACAAAAAGAAAATACAAGTTTGTCCTGCTATAACAGAAACTGAAGCAATTTATGAATAAGTTTTGGGGCCACGTTGTGATGATGTCATTGTTCGATGCATGAGCGAAATTTCTTTCCTCGGGGTTTTTACTGATGGAACAAGGTGTTTCCCGTTGTTATTCAATACTTTGATTGTAAAGCAGGGGGTATAGAGAACAAAGTAATTGAACTAAAAACTACCCCAGATGAAACTTCTGGAACCTTTCAAGTTACGGTAATTGCTGAGTCATGATGCAAATATTAAGAGTACTTTCATTACAAGCATCAGAACGGACTCATGAGGGAAATAATTCTTTTATAAAGTATGTAAAACGTTTGGTCTTGGTTCAATATATTTTCAAAGAGTTTGACTGTTCCAGAGTCTCAGAAATATATTTTGACAACCTGAAATTTTTAGAAGTGAATTGTTTAGTTTTGATTACAAGTTTGAGAATTTTGCATTTAAGAATTCATTAAGAAATCATATTTTTAAAAACTGAAAAGTGCCAATTTCAAATTACTTTCCAACTCGTTCTAGAAATGTGTATTATTTGTTGCGAGTGTTTTGCGTCCTACATTTTGACTTAAAGTCCTACATTTTGGGACATTATGTCCTACATTTCCCTTATAGTGATCTGGTTATACCGTTTTTCCTTTGGTTTTACTAGTGCAATTTTTATTCTGCCGTCTAACAACGTCAATAACACAAAAGGAGACTATCAGTGAATTTTTTGTATTTAAGTATCTAAGTATTCATACACCACAAAATACAGTATTAATATTTATTAAAGGCCCAGGCACCTGACGTCTGTGGTTTACAAACGATTCCGGAATACACAGATTAGTCAGCTTCCGGTGTGAATTTGTTGAGATATATTAGACCAAACTTAGTGGTTACTTCACTGAGCACTTACGTCTTCGATGTAACTACTTAGGTATTCAATTCACTTGGCGATAAACACGCTGAAAAACACTAACGTTGAACACTTAGGGGGAGTTGGGGGGAAAGCACAAATCTTGATGATACCGAGTTCGACGTCTTCAATCTTCTAATCCTCCTGTCGTTGGTTCATAATAAACATGTAGCCTCTCTTCTTTAGTAACCTTTTCTCAGGTTCTGGTAAAGATACTGCACAGGCCGATAGTTCACTCACAGTTTGTTCTTTAGACACTATCTCTCTTTCCGGCAGAGATTATGGCCGATAGTTCAATTACAGTTTTTCACAGCCCGCGAAACCAATAACCAACGTAACACGGATCCTAACCGTATCAATGCTTGACTCGGACTGTCTTCTCCGCAACGCACATCAACCGTTCCCCAGAAAAGACGTTAACTTCTCTTGCCGCCCTTTTTTCCCCAGCGAGGGCGGGTCAACTTTTATAAGGGGTGCGTCAAGATCGGTTACATGGTAACCGTACACTAAAGCCTTTGACACTGTCCATCATGAAATGATCTTAAGCAAATTAAAGTACTACGATTTTTCAGCTCACCCACTCTGGTGGTTTAGATCGTATCTGAACAACAGACAGCAGAGAGTATTCATAAACCCTGCCACACCTCCTCCCTCTCATACCCTGCCACTGGAAACTAGTGTCCCACAGGGATACAGTTACTCACAGTGTTGTTCCTACAGGGCAAACGTATCGACAGAATCAGATTTGCTAAAGCGCATTTACTTAAGGATCAGGAGTTTTGGGACAACCTGATCTTGTCCGATTAAACCAAAATAAACCTGCACGAATCAGATAGTGTGTGACCAGAGTGTGGTGGAGGAAGTCAAATACGCAGGACAATGTTGCTAACACACCTCCATCGGTAAAACATGGTGGAGGATCCATTATCATGTGGGCCTGTATGTCGACTAAAGGAGTTGGGAAATGCAAGTCATTGATGGAATCATGTCTGCAACAATATCCTGAAGAATAACGTGAAAAAAAAAGTGCCCAGCAAATGGGGTTGCCACGTGTGTTCACATTTCAGCAGGATAACGACAGCAAACATACTGCTCAACTCAACAAGGACTGGTTGATTTTGAATGCACCATACCAGTTGAAAACACTAGTTCAAAGTTCACATCTGTCCAATGGAGCATTTAGGGACATTTTTGAAGAAACGTTTCCATAAACATGAGTCAGTGGTGTACCGGCCGCCCCCACAACCTCCGCAATGCAGGGGGGCCAGAGGTGTAGGGGGCCCGCAATGTTCTCTCTCTCTGCTCCTGAAATTGTACATAATCGAAAGGATTCAACACATAGTGTCGCTTATTTAAAAAATGGATTTGCGAATCAGAAATCTGGTTCCCATTAACCAGTGGCGTATACAGTGTCCAACATCTGGGCTATCTCACTATGTCACGTGGTCCTAGGCTATGAATAGAAATAAGTTTACCAACTCCTAAAAAATCAGGTTGCCAACTCACAAGAAATCAGGTTGCCAACTCACAAGAAATCAGGTTGCCAACTCACAAGAAATCGGGTTGCCAACTCACAAGAAATCAGGTTGCCAACTCACAAGAAATCGGGTTGCCAACTCACAAGAAATCGGGTTGCCAACTCACAAGAAATCAGGTTGCCAACTCACAAGAAATCAGGTTCCAAACTCCAGAATCACCATCATCGTCTCACTGATATGAATAATTTTATTTACAATTTCTGATCGATTTTTCCCCTGTATTTTATTCTCCAGACTTCAGGCTTCGCAGATCGCCCAGCTAGCCTAGAATATACGCTCCTGCCATTAACATATCATATGATGACGTCTGCAATAATAAGCAGTGGCGTATTGTCTCAGCTAGAGGGGCCGGGCAACTTGACATAAGGGTGTCATCCGAGATGCAGAATTAACTTACTTCCTCACAGATGGCAATCGATAGGAGAATTCTCTCATCTCATACCTTTATAGCTATGCAGTTTGTCGTAAACTTAGTGTATAGATCCACCAACTTATTTGAAACCCTGGCCAGAAACAAGTGGCGCTAGTGTCGAATGTTTTGGAGGGGAGCTCGGGAACTCTGGGGCAAGGGAAGGGATGGCAGAAACACGTGTTTTCCTCCTGTGTTGCCAAATCTAGAAGTGGGCGTGTGCCGTGAAAGGTTTGCAAGTAAACAAATATGCAGGCCGAATATTAAGTTTCGTTTTTAGACGTGGTAATTCAAATAACATAGCATAAGAGAGAGGAGTTAAAGTTAAAAACGCCTGCAGAAGGATATCGCAGAAGGATATCAACAATTTAAACACATAAGATTAATATTCTAAATTATGTAAACTATAAAAAAAAAATTATGTAAAAAAAAAGAAAAAAAGAATGAATCCAAGTTTCATCAATGTAAACAACAGGCCTCCCTTCGTTGCGGAATCTGTTGATCGCACGAAGATATCTTGCTCTCCAAACCACAATGTTGCTTCGTTCAACCAGAGCTAAGCGAGAGTTTCTACATTTCTTAAATTTAAAGCCTATAATGAATTTCCACCATATTTAATTAACTCAGCTGGTATTAAATCAATGCCAGGTACTTTGTTATTCTTTAGCCTTTTAATAGCATCTTTAACTTCAGTTAAGTTAGGTTCTGGAACTAAAGGTTCTGCTGTGTGGACTTCATTTACTTCTGATTTATCTCCTACATGGACATTTAAAAGGTCATTAAAGTAGTTCTTCCATCTATTTAGAATATCGCTTGGGTCAGCTAGAAAATCACCGTCTTTATCTTTTATCAAGTTTACTTTAGGTTGCCACCCCTTTCTAAATTCATTTACACCTTTATATAAATCTCTGATATTTTTATTTTTGCTGTTTGTTCCAATTTCGTTAATTTTGCTTTTCAAGTAATCTCTTTTTTTACTTCTAAACGTGCGGTTAACTTCTCGCTTTATTCTATTATAATTGTTTAGATTTGTATCATCAGAGTTATTTAACCACCTAAGTCTAGCCTGATTTCTTATTTCTATTAGATTATGACATTCATTATCAAACCATGGCTTACTTTTTCTCGGTTTATGGTATCCTATACTTTCTTTAGCTGCTGATTCTATTGCATTACGTATGTGCTCCCAATTTTTATTTACGTCTGTTTCATTTATATTTTCATCATCATTTAAATCCTGCAAAACATCAAATCTATTTGACAGTTTAATTTGGTAATCTTTCTTAATTCTTTCATCAGTAATCTTTCCTGTATCAAATTTTATAACTTTTAGATTTTGTTGTTTATGATTTATCACTGAGAGTCTTTCTCTTAATTTAGCAAACAACATATAAAATATTATCTAACATTCTTTTAACAAGACTAACCCCATATGCTAATGAAATTATAGGTGATTATCAATGTGTATTTAAACGTAACAGATCAACTACAGATCAAATTTTTCACATCAGACAGACACTTGAAAAAAAGTGGGAATATAATCAAAATGTCATTGATTTCAAAAAAGCATATGATTCGGTCAAAAGAGATAAATTATATAATATATTAGCCGAGTTTGGAATACCTAAGAAGCTTGTTAGTATGATAAAAATATGCACCAGTGAAACAGAAAGTAAAATTCGTGTGGGTATTAATATGTCTGACAAATTTACAATTCATGATGGGTTAAAACAAAGAGATGCATTATCTCCATTACTCTTTAATTTTGCCTTAGAATATGCTGTTAGGAAGGTAAAAGAAACTAAAGAAGGACTAAAATTAAATGGTGTGACTCAGTAGTTAGCATATGCAGATGATGTAGACTTACTGGGGGATGATGTGAATACAATTAAGAATAATGCTAAAATATTTTTCAAAACTGCTAAAGAGATAGGTTTGGAAGTTAACAAAGAGAAAACTAAATATATGCTTACAGGCCGAAACCAAGTGTTAGGTAATAATGAAAATCTAATTATTGATAACAACTCGTTTGAACCAGTTTCCAAATTCAAATATTTAGGAGTAATATTAACAAATGAAAATTATATTAAAGAGGAAATAAAAAGTAGGCTTAATTCAGGAAATGCATGTTACTTCTCTCTTCATAAACTTTTGTCTTCTCGTTTAATGTCTAAGAAACTAAAAGTTAAAATATACAAAACGGTAATTTTGCCTGTAGTATTATATGGATGTGAAACTTGGTCCCTTACATTGACAGAGGAACATAAATTGAGAGTATTTGAAAATAAGATCCTTAGGAAAATCTTTGGACCTAAAAGGGATGAGGAGACAGGTGAGTGGAGAAGGTTACATAATTTAGAAGTACATAATTTGTATTCATGTCCAGATATTATTAGAATAATTAAATCAAGAAGACTTAGGTGGGCAGGCCATGTGGCACGAATGGGAGAGGAAAGAGGAGTTTACAGGATTCTTGTTGGGAAACCTGATGGTAAGAGACCTTTAGGAAGGCCAAGACGAAGATGGAGGGACAACGTTGAGATGGACCTAAGGGAAATCGGTAGGGATGGAAAAGAGTATATAGAACTTGCTCAAGATAGGGAAAGATGGAAGGCCTGTGTTGCTGCAGCCATGAACCTTCGGGTTTAAGAAGGCTAGGGAGTTAGTTAGTTAGAGTTGTTTCATAATTTTCCGTAATGTTTCTCGCCCCCCTGATAATTAATTTCTTTCTTAGCAATAACTAAAAGTTTCAATATTGTAGGAACTTCTCTTTTCACTACGTACATTTCATGGACAATTTCTGGTCAGGGGTTTGTAAATCTTTTTTCTCTCTTTTCAGTTTTTTAAGCAATGACTCCGACCGTCCCGTTAGATATACTGCTCTCTTTAGGGGTTGATCGCGAGGATAATTCCACCCGTCTCTTTTCTCTTCTTCACACTTCTCGATGATTCGTAGTAGCAAATTTCGCTCACTGCTGTGCACAACTTTGGACACTTTTCACTTACTCAAAAACACGTCTACGCACATCAACAAGACTCCTCGAATTCTTGAAGAGAGTAAAATTAGCAACACTGTGTCAGCGGAAGTGGGAAGGTCCTTGCCTGACCAGCGCCAGAGCAAACACCGGGGGTGAGAGAAGGGGGTGGGGGAGGCCGGTTAGTTCGCATATTTTCCGAGGTTTCAGAAAGCTTGGTGGATCTATAGTGTAGTACAGAAGGTCGTTCGGGATCTCTGAGGACAATGTTGGAAGGGTGGTAAGTCCATGAAAACCCATGTCGCCACCAACGATCATGCTCAATTGGAAAACCAGCATTCCGCGCTATAGCCCGACAACGTAATTTCCATTGCAACAGACTTTTCCGAAGAGTTATAATGTCCAACTTTTCCCACTCCTCAGAGGCGAAGATATAGTACAAGCAATGCAAGCACTGCTTGCATAATTCGAATATAATTTAATGTACTTAATGTTCTAACCGTATTTAGTTTCCATCGCACTCGATTTCGCGAAAAAATGCGGCCGCAAACTCCCCCAGCAGCTCTGTAGCAAGCACCAGCCTCAATGCTTGCAGCTGTTCTGCGGGAAAATAAGGCCTCCGAAGGAGTCACATGGCGAAGCGTGAAATTCTGGTGGAACCCGTCCACAAAGCTTCTACAAAAAGCTGTGCTTTCCGAGCTTGCGTGATTCCCGAAAATAGCCGAGTTCAACCGAAAGCAGAAGGATTCATCTATGGGTACGTTGCCAGCAAAAACTAGTAACGAATATTTGTCTTCATGAACACGTAAACAAGATCGCAAATATAATAATAATTGTTAGTCATAAAATAACTAAAAGAAGTTATTATACCTGTTCTAAATTCCATATATATCATATTATATTACAAATTATTTTAGATTTCGCGAAATGTAAAACGCGTAAAAAAAGTTGACATTGGGAGTTGGGGCAGTGGAATTTCTGCACCCCCGTGAAGAGTTTTCTCAGGGAGGGAGGGAAGATTGGACGGACCTTGGTCCTGCACCCTGCTTCCTGGTCGGTCCAGCTCAAATTACGCCAGAAGTGTTGACCGCTACCAGTGTTTGCAACTGCCAAATTATTTACGCAGTAATTCAAGTGAGCTCTTTCACAAATTTTACAATCAATAAATTGACTGCTTTTGAATAAAACTTGGGGTGAAAATAAAGCTATCTGAGAAAGAACTATCTACTGATATTTGTACATGGCATAGAAGTAAATCGTATACATTCTGCATATTATGAGCACAAGAATATGTTTTAATGATTGATTGATTGATTTGTTGTTTTAAGTCCACTTTATGCACAGTAAGGCTAATCGGGACTGGACCTACAGTTTAAAATGGGATCTGAAACACTTGTGCCTCCACCGGGTATCGAACCCGGAACCCCTTGATTACAAGGCGACGACACTACCACTGCGCCATCGGGGAGGCCCGAATATGTTTTAAGTTCTATTATTATGACGCAAGTGGTGTTCCCAGGGTCTTTTTACGGACCCCATTTTGTCATCTTTTCCTTCCTTTGACGTTTTTTCTTAGATATACTGGGCCAAAAGGGGGTTATGTCTACCATCCACCCCCCCCCCCTTCGCCCCGGGCACGCCATTGAATGACACTTTATTACTTAAATATTAATGTACATACTCGTTCTGCTGAAATGATTCTGATTCCTCCGCGTAATTTTTATCTCCAAACTGATATATCTTTCCTTTGTGACGGATAAAATTAAGGAAATAGGTTGGTATCACTTTCTGTTGTTTCAGAGATTTTCAAAGTGATCTTGTGTGGATGCTTGCATTTGCAGTTGTGGAAAGCGCGTGGGATAGTGTGAGTGTTTGTTGCTTCGTGTTTTGAGCTGTGAATTTATCGGAATGAACGCGTATTTAGGAACGGTTGATGTGAAGTGCGGGTGTATTATTGAGCTCAGTATTGCCTATTCTCGGGATTGTTTCCGCAATAAGAGTGTAAAGGACATCTTGAAGTACATTGTAAACAACGAATTACAACAAGTGATGCCCGAACTCCACAAACTGTGTCTGCTAGTACTGACTATACCCGCCACGACAGCGTCAGTTGAAAGATCGTTTTCAACGCTGAAACGTATCAAGACATTCGCCAGGAACAGCATGGGTCAGGTTGTCAGCCCTTGCTCATTTGTCCATTGAGAAGGAACTATTAAAGGAACTCAAAATGGATGAAACTAAATTTTACGATTGTGTGCTTAAACATTTTCTAGAGAAGAAAAGAAGAATGGAGTATGAATATCGTCACTAAGGGTGGCATCCAATGGACCAAGAGTTTGAAATTTATTGTGGTGAGTACATCGTCTATGCATGTGTTTCTTTGCTTTGAAATGAATTTTTTATTGTTTGTGTTTAACTTTTTATTTAGTGTTTAAGTTACTCCAATGCGGTTTTTAGGGTGCCCAAAAATACTAAATTACATCATGCAGCGTAAAATAAACAAATGATTCCCATTTTTTTTTTATCTAAATCGGTTTGGTCACCGTTTGACCATATTAAATAATAATGAACAAATAAAGGTACTAATAAGTAAGTAAGAAATTCCGTCTCCCTTTAGTCGTATGCGGAAAGTTCGCATATGCAAAACGTTTAATATCATATGAATAACGTTACCTGGATTTTTTAAAAAAAGTAAATGTGACGTTTGCGGATCATATGGTTTATTTTTAGTACAGTCACTTTATTACGATATTTTGACAAATCCAGCGACTGGGTAAATGAGGCTATAAACCTTGAACCTTTCCCCTCGGCATGTCGTTGTACTACATGTTTTGTTGTACTGAAACATTGCTTGCCTCCTTCGTAAGACTACGCTTCGCTGCTGCCACTCCTCCTGACAGGCTTTCCAGAGGCCATTGAGAGTGCGTGGACGTCTCTTTCCTAAGGCCCGTTTTAGGAGACCAAATGCACAGAAGCCCATGGGTGACCCATCTGGCGCCTTGACCGGAATGTCGCTGTAAGGAATTGCACGGATGCCAGTTTCCACCTCCATTCGCTGTAAGAACAGAGGAGTCGAACGGGAGGTATGGCTGGATGCTTTATCTTGGTGCACCCAGTCCTGGTTTTTGGCCCCCCCATACAGTGCCGGGATATCTATGTTATAAATGGGTGTTAAAACCTCATCCTGATAGTACGTGGAGTTCACCTTCACATTATTAGCTACACGGCGAATTGCTAGCTTGCCATTATAGCAGTATCCAGCGATGATCATGAAACCCCGTGGAAAACTTTCCTGCCATTCTCGATACAATGTTTGATAATTGTTTTTGTCGCGAGGGCGGCAGTAAATCGCGCGGGGTTTGTGACAGTCACCAAAGTAGACATATGCTTCGTCTAATGTCACCACATTTTTCCATCTCTCCCCTGCAAGATAGGTCTCATAGAGCTTTCTAGCGTTCGTGCGACGTTCCGCAATGTGACGAGGCAACAGCTTGTGAACTCGCCGCTTATGCCGCATTTTTAGTTGCAGGTCCTTCTCGATTATGGTGTTCACTGTTGACACAGACATTCCCAACTTACGTGCGATACTCCTTTGGGGGGCAGGGTTACCACCTGACACAAGGGCCTTCACTTTTCTCACTATGTCCGGTGTACGACTCGTAGCTGCTCGTCGATTTGCCTGTTTCTTCCCCTGTGGAATTAGGCCCAGTCGGCCTTTGCCTTTTTTGTTCAATACCGCACCGATCCCGTTCTTCGATATCACAAAACCACGCTTCTTGCACATTCCTTTGATTGCCGAATAGCTATATTTAGCATCGTAAAGGGCTGTTATGTAGCCCTCCCAGTATGGTTCAATTTTCTTCGGCATCGTTGTAGGTAAATGGCACAACACTCTGCACACGCGTTCTCGGTACTGACGTTACTCAGCATGCACCGTTTGGACGGACTGACGTTGATAACAGGGCCGCCAGCGGCTTTCAAAATCGTCACCAGAGATCCCGAACAACCTTCTGTACAGTTATGAATCCAGTAGAGAGATTCAGTTGCTCAACCAGTCGATGCCTTATTGCTACACAATACGTAAACAAACAAACTTCATAATTCATGACCCTTTTTTTTTTTACCAGTAATATTAGTTTTACACAAGATATTTAAAATGTAACTTCCCCCCAAATATTTTCAAAGCCTCAACATGAAATTGAAATAAGATCTGAGATAAATTTCCCACATTGTCCACGCCTGTTACGTTTTACTTCAAAGGGGCCCAAAACCTCAGGAGGTGGAGCCCAGGGACAATTATCCCTTTGCATTATGTCCAGTAGCCCCTACTTCGCCACGCAGGGTATACAGCGGATACAGTGCTCGAAGTGAAAATTCCTAGCGGCGAATTTCCTTGTTCAAGTTAGGAGAAGAGGATGCTTATGCAAATTATCCACGTGGGGGGATGCTTCATGAATTTTTTCTTAGCTGGGGGAATAGCATCCCCCATGTTCCTTATACTCTCCCCGCCACCTCACACACACTCTTCGAGCACTGATGATCTATTAACAAAATGGTTCCTGTTTCAGGAAAAGTCTTTAATAAATGTCAATGGTCTATCGAAAAGAAATGGCATGGTTAAAATTCTGAATTATAATATTGAGCTCCACTAACACCAATATGAAATAGTGTCCGTGCGGCAACAACCTCTCTTTTTGTGAGGAAGGGGAGGGGGGGGTCCAGTCTTTCCAATCAGCATTTCAATGGGTGACAAATTTTCAGTGAATAGGTAAAGTCCTATCGCCGCTTTATTATCTATCTCTCAAGACTGGAGTCCGCTGCTATTTCTTCGTAGCAGATTGAAATTTACCTTTTGATGATACAATTTGCCCTGCAGTTACGGCTCGATCAATCTTTAATTTTCACGGACGCATTGAGTGTACTTCAAGCGTTATCACGAACAGGTCGAGCAGCATATAAGTTGACGGTATTTCCCTATCTTATTCTCCGAATCATGCTTCAACAACCAAGTCTGTCAGCGACCTTTACATATATTCGCGCCCACAGTGACCTCAATAAATATCAAGATCGCGTCGATGTAATGGCTAAACAAGCAAGAACGAAAGAAAATGTTACCCTGATGCGCCTGCCGTACACTGACCTCCTCCCACGGGTCAAAATCAAAGTAGAACAACAATGGGATGATTTGTGCACCCAGCAACTACGCAATACCCATACATATAAATGGCAGGCACAAGTCAGCAACAAACGTCCTTGGTTTCAACACATTAACCTACCCCGTGCAGTTTTAGTGTTTACCATGAGATTGCGTACAGGTCACGTTGTCATACATCCCAGTTCATATACCGTGCCTGCAACTTCCTGTCAGTGTGAGAACCTATACAATCAACCATACATTTGTTTTCACAATGCCGACTTCGACAACAACATCGCAATATATATCCTATTGAGAAACTGATATATATCCTGATTCGATGACAAAAAATGCGAAGGCAGAGGGGGGGGGGGAGGCTAGCTAACCATTGTGCGTCCGTCCCACTCTGGCATCTTCTCGACATTTTTTCACTAAGGGATCCCCAATATTTTACTTGCAGGGGGGTGCCCAGAGAACTGCGCTACGCCACTGACATGAGTGTAAGTCAAAGAAGATCTGAAGAGGCCCGCATCTTAGAGTATGGGAGGAAATCAGCCGAGACATCTGCAAGACCTTGGTTCCTTCTATGCACAGGAGATGCCAAGGGTTATGGTTCTGGCAATTAAATTGTCTCATTTTGTAACATTTTTATGTTAGCTTTTCTGTTTTCATTGCAACTGTACGAACATCAAAATAGCATTATTGTGTTAAAATATAATGTTCTTTCGTTATTGATAAAGTTTGTGGGAACAAACTGTTGTAAATAAATCACCATGTGTGTTATAACTACACGTGAGGAAAATACCTATGTACTAAGGCTTTTATTGTAATATTTGCTTTCGTTTACTTCTCACACTTCAACTGCACGAACAACATTGTGAGTAACTATATATCCTAGTCTCCTACATACCAATTTTACAGCCGACATACCTACTGTAATAAAACACAATACAGTTTATTTTTACGCCGATGACACTCAACTGCAAATCCTCTTTCCACGAAAATCATATGGTAGTACAACCATAGCATTGCTCAGTGATGATTTAACCAGCAAGAATAGCTCTGCTGTAAAAAATAAACCCACAAAAGTGAACTTTCTCTATTATTGGTTCCCGAAATTGTCTCTCTGATAAATTCTAGCGAGATATGCATCAAACTAAACACATCTATAATCCCCAACAGGTTTAAAAATCTAGGAGTTAATTTCGAACATAGGCGTGCGCACGGGGGAGCAAGGCGGACAATTGCCCACCCTAATCCCGGACGTTCGCAGATTTTTTCACAAAGAGAGAAGCAAGGTTTCTACCATGGGGCATATTACCCCTATAATAGTGTTGCTCCCTCAAAAAAAACACCACTTGAATTTGAAATTATCTCATTCCTGCATCCCCATTACATAAAAATTAATGTATATTACTATGACTGAAATCAAATTATACGTGTGAAATATATACTCTTAGGTTGACATTAGTTTTCGAAGGGGGAGGTGTGCCCCCCCCCCTCCAGACGTTCAATGCCCCTGTATTATTATACTTTCACCTAGAAATTTAGTGTAGAGGAATCTTATTGCTGTTATTAAACGGTATTAGCTATACTCTTAAAGAGAATGAAGTATTTTCAAGCCGCTGAAAGTTCAAAGCAACTACAGGGAAAGGAGGTGTAGTGGCGCCACCCTCCCCCCAACCTTGGACGGAAATCAATTCTAGGGGAGCAAACATTTAAGTAAAAGAAAGCAAGACTAGCAGAATCTAAGAGTAGCAGGACAAAAGGTACTCAAGATGGAATTAGTTTTCAAATCTTTCTTGCATTATATCTTCCAGACGGCCAGAAGCACCTGCAGAGAGGGAATTGTCCCCTCGACTTCAAATATTATACAAATAATTCTTACAGAGTTGCCAAGTTCAGAGCCGTAGCTAGGGGGCGGCGGGAGTTGTCCCTGGGCGCCGAACAATCGGAATGAGAAAAATTCTAAAAGAGAATGCTAGGGCATCCCATGAATTTTTTTTTGCGCCCTATTACATCAATACTGTTGTCAATTTTTAAAAATTTGGATCGAAAAACGTTCTTGCTCGCTTCGCTAGCAATTTGTTTTCTGTATTGCATTGTAAATTACCACAGAGAAGTAAGAACAACTAAGTACTTCAGGCAGTTGCTCCTATAACAGTTTGGTTTGTAGGAAAAGGAGCGCGCACATTCAGAGACCATTTATATAAATTTTGCTGTTGGTTTGTTATGGGGCGGATGAATTGATTATGTAATGTTTTTCAATAATAAAAAAAGGTAAAGTGTTCCCCTGTGCATAGCACCACGCCATGAAGGCGTATAGGGGGTGTGGGGGTAACGCCCGACACTTTCTTGATCCGGTCGTGAGTGGGGGTGATGTGATCAGCATCACGCCCCTGACCGCCTTTACCCCCCAGGGTTTCCCCCAGGTACCCATGTTATTCGACGCTGGGTAGGCGCCGGGGCCGCTTCCACCGTTAGAAAAGTTCCCGGATTTGAACCGGCCGGGGATCGAACCCGGGACCTTTAGCATGGTAGTCAGACGCGTTACCGACTGATCCACCGCGGCCTTCAATAATAATATATATATATATATATATATATATATATATATGTATACACATATACCTATCAACTCAATAAAACTAAAACAGTGAGATAAAATTAGGTTTTTCTTTCCCGACTGAACTTTAAAGGCTCGTGCCCCACTTAATCAGAGGGTCTGCGCACGCCTATGTTTTCGAATAACACCTTAACTGGGTCAGAAACAAAGTTAAAAAGCTTACGCTGTGCTAAGATCGTTCTACAGTTTCAACGAATGCCTAGAAACATTTTTTTAAATGAGACTCGTACAATCACTGGTCTATATACTAGACTACTGTGATGTAATATACGGACCAAATCTATCTGTCCCAAAGAAACAAGCTTCATGAAGTCCAAAATGCATTTCTCAGTTTCGTGTACGACTAAGATAATGTGATCTTATCAACCCCCAACTCTAAACGCAAACAACATGGCCAGACGTGGGAAACTCCATCTGTGTTGTTTTATTCATAGTCTTTTACAAACAAAAACACCTGAAAAACGTTTCCAGACATTTAAATTCAGAAGAGAAATACATGATTATAAAACAAGGGAAAAATCAAAACTTGAGCTTCCAAAGCACACACTACTGCCTTTCGAAAACTTTTGGGGTTCACGAGCAGGGCCTCCCCGATGACGCAGTGTTAGCGTCGTTGCCTTCTAATGAAGGGGTCCCGGGTTCGATACCCGGTGGAGGCACATAGTGGTTCGGATCTCACTTTAAACTGTAGGTCCAGTCCCGATTAGCCTATCTGTGCATAAAGTGGACTTAAAACACCAAATCAATCAATCAAACGGATTCACGAGCGTGGAATGAACATCCTTCTTCCATAACGTTCCTCAGAGGGTCCAAGAATCGATTCCCAGTGGAAGCACATTACATTAAGTGCCTCTGATTCCAATATAAGTTGGGTAGGTATCGACTTGATTAGGCTCTGTGCATATAATGGATTTTAATACAAATCTGTGTATTGCAAAAATCTAAAAGAACGGTAAACTGTTAATACCAATACTATGACCGTACGATTCCACTAAATAATGGCATCGGAAACGAAAATAATTAGTGTATTTTATTTGACATAAAAGATTCGTGCCTAAATGTGGTTTTGTAGTACATGATGGAACAGAATGCAACATCTTACACGTGACTTATCTTTCGGTCTGACTGTAAAACGGCATTGGTAAATTTATACCGTAGTAATTAAAGTATTAAGTAAAATCCTTTTAGCCGACATTAGTTAGTCCCGAGAATTTGAAACCGAAATCTGTAGTTTCACCCCCCCCCCCCCCCCCCCCGTATTCAGGCTGGCACCGTCACTGCGACAAATACATTATCCAGTTCTGTATTATTCAAGGTAACGAAAAATAACGCAGTACCTTTATATTTGCTCCTGTAATTTCTTTAACGCGTTACTAATGCAACTACAGGAAACATACTGAAAATCCGCACCGAATAAGCATTATTATATTAACACTGTGCCTTTTGTGAGAATGACAGTACGATACCCCTCAGGCAAGAGATTGACAGCTGTGATCTGTTAAAAGAGATTTGAAGCAAATGTTACAGAGAACGAACCTCAACTTCAGAGTGAAGTGATAAATGCAACTGACCTCACTTTGCAAGTCCAGAGCAGGGTTGTCCGTTGCCATAGCTACGCGGTAAGCACTATCAAAGCAACTTTCCCTTCTGCTTCCAAACAACTGAGACAACGGGTCGAGTGAAAGTTACGTCCGGCCGCGTTTATGTGCGCGGCGCTAGTGTCGCGGTCATTTCGTCATTTTTTTTCTGTTTGTAATATTCCACTCACCTTGCAATTAAAAGAGCACTGCCCATGGGCGGAGTTTGAGCTTTTGCTTTTGGGGGGGCAGACTCTGGGAGAAGCATATTATGTACCTGAGGCATAGGCGCCGACTCCATGGGGCTTGGGGGGCTCGAGCCCCCCCAATGTTAACGATGTGGGGGCAGAACCCCCCAAATAATTTTGCTTATGACATTTTGCATTCGAACTGCAAATAAAAATTTTAATATTTTTGAGGAATTCTTGGGCTTTTACGAGATTCCGAACACTGAGGCCAAAACTTAAAAAAGGGAGGGAGTGAGTCATTCATTATTTTTTTTCAGTGATCAGAGCCCCCCCAATAATTTTGACAAGTCGGCGCCACTGGGGTTATTGAATAGCCCTTCCCCGGAAATAAAAACTACAACAACTTAAAAACACTGAGTTTTAGGCTCTTTAGATTTGAAAATGTTAAATTTCCTCGCTTAAGTAAACAAGTATTAATTAGTATATTAGTTGCCAGTTTTAAAAGAAGCAAAACAGTACGATTATTGCATCTTGCATTTCATTATTTTTTTATTGATACAATACTCGTATTACTTTAAAAAAGTTACGGTACAATAGTAAGCTTCAGAAATTTTAGAAAAATTAAATTGAAAAGTTTTTTGATGCCTCAGCAGTAACTGTTGACTCAACACAAAGTCATTTTATGTTTTTCTTTCTTCAAACTGTACACGTCAATCAAATCGTCTAAGACGCTATTGCGGCGCAATTACCGCACATGACATCATGCCAAACGTCAAGATTTGCGTATGGCTTCATAACAAAAATGTAGTAACTGAACTTAATCATGTGTTATTTTTTTTAGTCTTTTTTAAATTGGGCCGCCTATGGCACTGTCTCCACGTGACGTTGTGGTGGCGTTACACTGTAGTGACTATACTTCTTCGGCGCGTATTTGTAAACTTTGTAATGAACATAGAGGTCAGGAACTACGGGGGAGAAGAGGCAACTAATATTGTTAATGACAAATAGCACCTATAATAATAATAATAATAATAATAATAATAATATAATATACGTAATTCAAATAATAACCTGTGGCGGAACAGCTCCTGAGGATTACCTACCTAATTACTGCCGGACTCATTCCCACCTGCCGCTCATCCAACCAGTTACGGGGTGACGTGTGGTCAGCACGACGAACCCTCAGTCGTTGTTACAAGTTTCCATGACCGGGTTACCCTATAGCTGAAGTCCTGAACGTAGTGCCAGTTCGGCATCTTTGACACAACCCCAGAGGAAGCTGACCGGAACCGCATCTGGTTTCGAGCCACCGCCTGTTTTTCTGTAAAGCGATGTTGTCACTTTTGCCTGCAGTGTTTAGTCATCAATTCATTCACTGCCAGGTTACACTCTCAAGGTCTTTATATTGTATTAAAAAAGTAGCACAATACGATAACACATCCTAGCAAAGGTAACGCAACAGCAATTTCGCGTTCAAAAATCTCTAAAGAAACTGAATTAGCAACATCTCATTTACTCCACCTGGACTTGACGGGAGCTGTCATTTCTTGGACGAACGCTATTGGTGGGAAAGGTTTCAAGGGACGATTTATTCGACTCCACGTGGACCTGACATGTGGTTGTTAGTAGTGTTGCTCACGGGACGGGACATGTCCCGTCTCGTCTCGTGTCTCGTCTCGTTTTCGAGACGAGACACGAGACGGGACAAGCCTTTTGAAATTCGAGACGGGACGAGACGGAATGCCTTTCTCGTCTCGTTTTCGAGACGAGACACGAGACGGGACGGGACGGCTTTTGAAAAGTCTCGTCTCGTCTCGAATGTCTCGAAAAAATAAAAGCAAAATATTTAATCAATTGCAAATACTTGTTTGCTTGGAAAAAGGTATTTCAATTAGAAACGTTGATAAGCGCGTGTTAAGTCAAAAGAAGACTATTCTAGAGAGAGGAATGAATGAATGAATACCTAAATTTATTTTCAATACTCTTTCGAAACACAGGGTTACTCCCCATTTTTATTTTTCAATTCATTCCAGGTTAATAATTTTATGTTACGATAGTACTCCAGATACTAATATAATTCTGAATAACATCAAGTAAAAGGGCAGGTAGAGAAGGTGGAAGGAGGGGCCAAAACATCGTGGAGTGTCCGAGTCCGAGATTTATCTTGTAAACATAGTCTCAGCTCTATAGGTTGGAAAGATAAACGGACCGACGGATAGGGTTTATTATTATTATTTAATTTTTACATCAAAGGGTGTACAGAAGTGAATGTTATTAGGAAGTAGGAAAAGCATTGTGGGAAACATGGCAGTGCAAATTGATAAGGAGTTGTTGGGAAAGTTATTAAGGAGTCCAAGATATTAGCAAGACTAAGAGAAAGAGATAATTAGGGACAAATAATCTTGCATTATCCCACTCCGAACAGCTGAGAGCTAAAGAGGAGGAGAAAATACGGGTATTATGGAAAGAAGTAATTTGGTGATTTTAGTGTTTACAGGGAACCATGACAAGATTTTACCACGTGATTATTTGCACGCGTTGCGAAATTTTTAGAATGTTATGGAAATTTCGGAAATGTTTTTGTTGAGAAAATTCTTGTTGTTTCCTTCAGGCATTCTACAGGTGGTTGGATTCGATTTTTTTACGTCAGTTTGAAGATTATTTCCAATGCTTTTTTTTATTTCTTTATTTCTTATTTAAGGAGAATACTATTCCTTGAATTGTAATAACGAAATACTGAGCCTGATATAGAATAGATTTCAAATGAAGGAAGTGCACTAAGTTCTGTATAATCGTCGCAGAAGGAAACGTTGTTTTATGGGGACTCCTCGATGGTACAGTGGTAGCGTCGTCACCTTGTAATCAAGGGGTCCCGGGTTCGATACCCGGTGAAGGAACATAGTGATTTGAATCCCACTTTAAAGTGTGGGTCCAGTCCAGATTAGTCTTTCTGTAAATCAGATGAAGGAATGTTGTAGCTGTTCATTTTATTCTGTGAATTTAGCCTTCAAGTTTATGAGCAAAATACATGTAGTATCTACTGTCTACATTTTCAATCGTTACTAAACAAATTTCACAAAGTAGTTTTATCAAACTTCAGAGGAAAGCTGACACCAATGTTAGGTTGGCGGGAGCCTGTTTACGGCCAGGGTGTATTCCGAGACTATTTTTCGCCGTTCCTCACTGACAGAGGTTTCGCTTTGAACAATGGACACCGTTGCTTCAGGGGGTAAACACCAAACATAGGGGCGAGGTTGACCTGCAGTAGCGGGTACGTGCCATAAATCCAGGTCTAAAGTAGGAATGAAGGTTGATGCAAGGGAGGGGCAATCAAAATTCTGTAATTTGCTTTGCTTGCTGACAGGAAGTTTTGCAGGAAAAGCTGAAAAGGAAAACGGCAGACTTTGAATGAAAGAGGGACAGTGAACACAAGTGCTTTGTATTATTCGCCGACACACAAGCTTCCATTTCGAAGGTGAGGCTATCAGCAGCGAAGTTATTAGAGGGTTGGAAGCAGTGACGACGCCAGAGATGGCAGGTGACGCCCCATGTCAGACACTTCGCCACCCCGGGCCCTCCAACTGAAGTTAATTAAATATCGAATAATAAGAGAGTTCATTTATAAGAGTACGACGATTTTCACCTTTTCAAAGTGGTGTATTCCGCATGATATCACTTTCCTGCTTATAATACCAACTTGATTAACAAATATTA
This sequence comes from Lepisma saccharinum, assembly GCF_977018435.1. Taxonomy (NCBI): domain Eukaryota; kingdom Metazoa; phylum Arthropoda; class Insecta; order Zygentoma; family Lepismatidae; genus Lepisma; species Lepisma saccharinum. Next base: position 34,220,344 of record NC_139257.1, read on the forward strand.
ATTTGTTTAATGTATATATATAGCTATGTGTATGTGACCTTCGTTCAAGATTCGAGCGCCGACCTGGGTAGGGGAGACCGGGGCACATTGTCACAAGGGGCACTTTGTCACAGTAGCAATTCTGAGAAAAGCCTAAACGTCAGCGAGCTGGTGCTGCTTTCTATTTTACCTACTAGATATCACTTCCAACTGTACTCGTTTAGAGGTGTGCGGGAAACACGTGGCTGAGTCAGTTGAGCTTTGTCTGTTTTCAGTGCTTCAGTGTAAATTTTTTGAGTCCTGGAATTGTCCTACTATGTGTTCATGAAAGCGTGAGCGGTAAGTATTTTCGTGTGTGTTATGTAGGTTAGAAATAGAGCTTCATAATGTGGTACTCTGAATGCGCTTAATCTTATTGTTTGGTACAGTTATTTTCAAAAAAGACGAACTACGACGCGTGGGGCAAGTTGTCACAAATAAGACGGGGCATGTTGTCACTGTATCAATACGTAAAGCTGCAAAAGAATTTCATGTCCACTACAGAACATTGGCGAGATTTTGTGCACGTGTTACAGATAGTGAACTACAGTCCGGGCAATGCTCATTCACATTGGGTTACTCAACATGTAACAGAGTATTTGCGGAACATGAGGAAGACTTACTAGTATCATACCTAAAACAAGCGTCGGACATATATGTATAGGAATATTTTTGCAATTTATTAACTCTAAAATCACAAGAAAGTTGAATGCCACTGGCAAATTTCGTGTGTTGGAAGTGTAGGCCCTATCTTTTGCAAATGTTCTTACTGAAACAGTTTTCTGTAACCTTTAAGTTTGTAGTTTTGATTCATTAGCTACTCTGTAAGCTAGTGTTGTTTTCATGAAAGTTCTGGTTTACCTACAAAGATTGATGTAACAATATATGTATCTTTTGGGATGAAGAAAATATACAGGCCCACCTACTTTATTTCCTGTTTAACTAGCATAATTTACCTTTTAATTTAATTAGCTTTTAAGTCTCTTTTACATGCTAAGTATTTAGTGCTAGTAACATAGCCAGGCTTTTTCTAGGAGTTGCATTAATAATATATACCTATTTAATGAAACTGCCACTAGAATAGCATGTGACAACTTGCCCCAGATATTGTGACGACTTGCCCCGCATATGGGGTAAATTGTCACAACTGTAGTGATCACAAAGAAGAGTTAATAAGTCCAGTTCAGGATGAGTTACATTGTACAGAGGAACATATGTTGTGCACAAGATAACTAAGTATTTGCATGTAAAAAATTAAAATTTTCGGCCTTACGTGAGAGCCACAAAAAAATAAAATGTGAAAATTGTGACAAAGTGCCCCGGTCTCCCCTATAGGTGATTTCTCATTCTTTTATGTCCCGTAATAGCCGAGATTAACCTAAGTTTTAACCAGTCTTACGAACTGGGAAAAAGTGTTGAATGTGGATGGTTTTAAAATATCACGAATATTTTCAGGACCACAAGACATCATCTGTAGTACGGGAAAATTATTCTAATCGTGGTCGTTAGTGACAACGCTAATTATTAAAAGACATTCAAAGTTGATTCAAGATTTGGTTGGTTGGTTGATTTGATGTTTTAAGTCCACTTTATGCACAGAAAAGCCAATCGGGATTGGACTTATAGTTTAAAGTGCCTCCACTGGGTATCGAACCCAGGACCAAAGGTGATCGAAGAAAACCCGACACTACATGTCAGTTGTTGTGGATTCATCGCCGTTTCTTACTATTCACGGACTTGAATTTCGAGATGATGAGTCTGAGGAAACCGTAACAAAGGGAATTTCTTCGATACTCTTGAAGTTAATGAGGGGATATTATTTGGAAATGTATTGAACTTGAACCTTAAAATGCAAATTACACTTAAAATTCGATTCAAAACATATCGCGGGCAGGTAAAAGAATGCTTATTAGGATTTGCCACTCTTCAATCATTGGATGCAGGTTCGCTCTTTCTCGTACATATCAAAATCGAAGAACTTCTTCCCACGAACCCCATAGGTGCCTGTAATTGTGTAGCACAGACATACGTTGGAGTGGTAGAGTAAGAGTAAGTAATGCCAGGGTCAGAATATTTCTTGAATTATGAGATAACTGTAACCTTTGTCTGATTTTTTTATCCTGTGATAACATTTCCCTGAAAGGTGAAACACAAATTTTGCCCAAAACTCTTCAGCATTACGAAGATGGTTGTCCTTAAAATCTTTGAAAAGGCTTGCTCGAAACAGCATGCTGGATGCAAACTACCTCATTTGGCTGTTCTTGCCATTGAGAAGAAATGTCAAGTCCTTGACGTACCAAAGGTGGGCAATGTGTTCTCCAATGTACATAGAGCAGAATTCTCCTACAGGAGAAGTGCCTCACATTGTTTCTAATACTTAAGAAGATCCATTTCTTTCAACGTCACGTTTATTTTGCAAGAAAATGAAACTCTTCGAAGCATTTTATCGTCATTTATATTATTATCTTATAACTAAAATATTTATATCAGTAGTTTCATCTCAAGAAAGACGATGAATTATAAAATTATGAATATCTTCCAATACTGAAATAGGCCACTAGAGACAACGCAACTTACCAATAAAAAAGAATTAATGTCTTTATTAAAACGAATCATGTGGAGATAAACTCGTAATCAAGAAGTAAATTTAGGCAGTAAACGTCCACTCTAAATAAAAGACAAATACAAAACACCATACATGAATATAATAATAATAATAATAATTATTATTATTATTATTATTCTTATAAGTATTATTGTATATGTATATATATGTGTAGTGTTTTCGGGCATTTTAATGTGACTGCCCCCTTACAATATTTTGTTGCCAGCCTTCCGCCCCCCCCCCCCCAGTCACATTTCCCTGGCGCCGTCACTGGTTGGAAGTAAATTTATTAGGACGAGGAAAGTAACATTAGCTGTTGACAGTGTTGCACCAAAGGACGTGATGTGTGCTACTGTTTGTATAAATTATAGGAAATTTAAGCAAAAAATTATAATTGTTGAGACTTGAGAGTTGTTTCCTTCATTTGATCGTAGGAAGAGGTTTTCTGAGACAGAGTGGGATTATTTTACACATACATGAGAAAGGGTGGTTGTTTAAAGATAGAGACGTATTTTGCACATTTTTTAAAAGTTCAGATAAAACGAGAATTTAGCCTTACTCTTATGAAAAGAAATAACGCAGTACAGGGAAAGAATAACTCTTCACATTTCTCACACCTGGTGGGATGCAACCCACATACACAAGAGTATTGCAGGAAGTCTATGAACGAGGATGAAGAGGGATATGTGAAATTTGACTTAGCTGCGGGTGAATTAGTGGGTTCTAATATCCTTAAGGTTGATATTGGGTTTCAAGTCCACTTGATTCACAAATAGGCTAAATCGCGAACCGACCTACAGTTTAAAGTGCGATCCGATCCACTTTGTGCCTCCATTGGGTATCGAACGCGAGGACCCTTGATTACAAGACCTCGACGTTATTACTACGTAATCGGGGAGGCACCCAATTTACACAAATATGTTGATTCCAATAACACGTTATATGTATAATCTGATAATGATGCACTTTTGGTGCATCTACACATATTTTTTTCAACTATAGCATGTCTAAAAGAATCATTGAAGTTGGGATTTTTATAACTTCAGGAGGCACGGCTCTGTAAATGTGCGATATAAAATATATGCAGGTTTGCCTTCCATACGTGGTGGTTTTGTCACGTTTCTTCGCTTCGTAAAACATACACTTTTGCAGGAAAGGCTTCTTGCATCCTCCTGGGGTCTTGCTCTAGCTAAACAAAAATATATATTTCTTTAGCATAATCGAGGGTTACTTTTTTATGCCGAACAAGGATTTTATTGCGATCATACGGCTTTGAATGACAGTATCAATGAAGATTTATGTACACTACTACTTATAATAATGAGAATAAAATATTAATCAGGAATTTTATTTTTCGTCAAGTGGACTTAACATCCTTTTTTGTTATTTAGCAAATATTCAATTCATCGCCTTTTTTGACATTAAACTTCTTGCCAGGACAGTTGTTTTTATGCAAATTTAGGGGATCTTAACTACACGTAAGCTAGATATTAGCTAATATTCGTGCTGATATATTTCTATTCTTCTACAATCTTTGTAACATTTCATGTAATAACAATAATAGAATTGATTAATTTACATATTCAAGTGAATTGACCTATGAATTATATTAATGTATTAATTTAAACATTTGCTTAATTGTTGTCGTTAATGTTATTATTATCATTTTTTCTGAAACACTTGGCTCGGAGACCCTCCCCCGACATATATTTCTAGATGCGTGCCTGCCGAAGGATAAATTAGAGCAAACGGTGGTGGTATCTGACTTGGCTAAAGAGAAAACAAAGAAGTATGTGCGTCATAAGCTGAGCATAAGAAACAGCACAATATCACAAAGAAACACTTTTTGAAACTTATGTCATAGAAGATGTTTAACAATATTAAAAACAATAAATGCTTTCTATTTGTAATATACTAAGTATTGAAATTTTAAATAGTCTTTTGTGTTCGTATTACACATTTAAAAACTTTTTTGTTGCTCCCGAGCGCCAAGCTTAGAATTTAAAGAAGAAATGTACATTTTCATAGTGCACGGAAGTTCGGCATTCAGAAAGAAAGAAAGTCTAGTGGAAAACATTTCAAAACTTCCAAAAGGTATAGCAGTAATGAAAAGAGCACTCTTGTATGGAAGCCAGAAAAACCACAAGGTAGATTTCATAAGATACCTAGCAATCAGTAACCAACAAACTGCATTTTTAATATTAATGTCCTCATGATTAACGAACCTTATTTATTCTCACCACGCAATGGGTAAAATATTTGAGCTTTATCCCACTTTCCGGAAAAATATTTCGTGTTTCTGCTACTTTTGACTTTTGTTGGCATGATATCCCGGATCACTTTTACGAGACGAGACGGGACAAAACGAGACGGGACGAGACGAGACGGGACAGAACCCTTCGAGACGGGACACGAGACGGGACAAACGAATATTTTCGAGACGAGACACGAGACGAGACAGCATTTTCACGAGACGGGACGGGACAGACCAAAGTCTCGTCTCGTCTCGTCTCGTGGGCAACACTAGTTGTTAGGGGTAAAACTTGATCTTTCGGAACTTTCTTTGAAGTAAAGTGAGGTTGGAATCAGGACGACAAGTATACTCATTCGTAGTTCCCCAATTTCCTCACGATGGTGGTTGGTCCCATACACAGGCCGAAATCTCAGGAGAAAAGTTGTTAGCTTCCCCCAGGAGACTTGAACCTGAGAGCCGGAGCCCAAAGCATGTAATTTCGACGTAAATAACCCTCGGTTATGCAACAAATTCAGAACATGCAGCCCATTTTCATTATTTAATTTCAGTACATGGTAAGTCTTTCGGAAGGCGGGTCCGAACCCCCCAGGACCTCCCATCCCCTAAATAAATCCTTGATTTTGGACCAACAAGGGAATTGGAAATGACCCATATATAGCCGCATAGCCATACACAGAGCACGCGGTTTCAAACCCAAGACCTCTGGCACTTTTACAGCATCACAATACTTGATTTTAAAAGAAATACTGTGAATTCTATTTTCAGGAAATTATTTACAAGTAAATATTGTAATAATTTTTGAAGGTGTTTTACCCCAAACCCCCCTCAAATATTCCATTTATGAATACAGTACTGATTCCATTCAATATAACAATAATGTGAAATAATATCACTGTAATGTAACTGAAATATTACAAAACCTTACGGAAATGTATCTGTAATGTTCCCCTGACATGTTTCTGCAATGTTACATTGACACGTTTCTGTAATGTTGCACTGACATGTTTCTGTAACATTACGAATGTTATGTTAGATTTGCGGACATTTTTACATTGCTGAAACATACCTGAAACATCACTGTAATGTTTCGCAATGTTGCTGCAATGTTACAATGTTTCACGAGTTACGTATCCGTAACATATCTGAAAGCATGTTGTGCTGTATGGAAATATGTGTCAATTCGCATACAAAAGTGCATAAACTTTGATGCGTCAAAATACATACAGAAATACATCAAAGGGCACTTCTTATGATATGCTGTACCGTTTAATGCACTAAAAATGCATCAATTCAGATGATGAGACACGATAATTTCAAACGTTTAACTGTGTTAACTGATGCACCAATTATGCATCTACCTTGAATTGAAGCATTTCAAGACAGATTTCTGAGCTCGGAATAGAAGAGAATTCGGCACCCTTGCGCTTAGAGATGTACCTACGAGAATTCATCAACGCTCGTGGAATGAATTCAATTTGGAGCCCCCTACAGCCCCCTTCCTGCTTGCCGCAAATGTTCTTCTTCTTCTCGTTTACATCCTCAGTTAATAAACACGCGTAAAGAGGAATCTTCGGACCATGGCAAAATCCAAAGCAAAATATTTAATTTTGTCTCAAGTGCACTGAGAAAAAAAGTCTGGTTGGCTGCAACAAATCCTAGTTACAGCAACCAAATCCCTTGCTTGTTATACGCGAGCAAAACGTTGAGGTTCCCTGTACAAAATTATTTGATTGACTTAATTTTGTTCATCCAAACAAATCTCTTGTATGGAGTTCGAATCGGGTGTAGTTCTCTGAACAAGATAATTGGTACCATCAAACAAATCAATTTGTTGGCAGTAAAGGATCTTTTGTTAGAATTAATTATTATTATTAAAAATATTAAAAAGCATGGAATCCTGGGGGACAAGGAGGAATTTACCCCCCACCAAAAATTTTGTCCTACAAAAATCCGGTTGATAAAGGAATTAGTTTGCTACTTTATAAATACCTGACATATGTGTATATAAAATACGGAATGAATTAATGTATATATAAATATATACACACATATTTAATATCGTATATTTTGTTATATATTTATATATAATATACATAATATACAGTGCTAATGTCTATGTATATACATACAGTCATTTTATATTACACACACTATATACTATATATATGTCTGTGTGTATATATATGTATATTTACTATATTATATTATTTATTATATATATATAATAAAGTATATAAGTAGCAAACTAATTTCTTTACCATCTGAATCCTTGAAGGATTGTAGGACAGAATTGTTGGCAAGGGAAAATCCTCCCCTGTCTTCCAGGATTTCACACACTACTTTCTAATATATACTGCGATATACTATATAAATATAATATACATATCATAATAATTCACACACATTCATGTAAATGGAGTTCTTCCTCCCAGAGCTGCTATACAACTCTTTTTCGCTTTCAAAGACAAATTGTCCTTCGACCAAAAGTTCCAAATGTACATTTGTTATTCTTTATTTCTATGTTATCTACAGTTCTACACGTATACCGACTGTGTAGTAAGTTGGATTGTTGTTGTTTAAATTGATTGATTGATTTAGTTTATTTTTCATCTCTTTTCTGCCACTTTTGGCCAATCGCGAAGATGAGGTTGAGTGATGATATGATGAAATTGATGAAGAAACAAAGAACACCCACGCCCAGGTCGAGATTCGAACGAGGGTCCCCTGACGTGTAGCGCGCTGTGATAACAACCGGCTGTTATTGTTTTAAGTCCACTTTGTGCACAAATAGACTAATCGGAACTGGACCTGCTGTTTAAAATATCCTAAGCACTGTGCAATGCGCCTCCACCGGATGTCTAACTCAGGATCCTTTTATTACAAGGTAAGACGTTACAACTACGCAATTCAATGTGCTAAATCTAGACACTGTTTATTCGGGCGTTAATCACGAGCAAGCTAAACGCCTTCAGAGAATCCAGAACGCCTGTGTCCGTTTTGTTTTCGACACAAAATATTCCGAACACTTAACGAGTGGCTGAATTTAAGTGATAAACGGATTTATCAAACCTTGTCCTACTGTACAAAGCCCTAGAAATAAAAGATCCAGAATACTTCTCCAGGCGGTTTCAATATCTTTCCGACTTTCACTCGCGCAACACCAGATCACGTGAAAAATCTCTGTTAGCCACCCCAATCCACAGATCTAACTTCTACGCCAATTCGTTTACCGTTACCTTTGCAGGACACTGGAACAGACTGCCCCCCGAAATCCAAGCCTCCTCCTCAGTTGTAACATTCAAAAGACAATTAAAATTATACATGCTCAACAATTGGACCTAGATTAAATTCCCAGAAAGGAAAGCGTTATACATTTAGCTCACGAAATCTGCATTCTATGTAGGTATTTGCGTGTTAATATGTGTGTGTGTGTGTGTGTCCATATAGAACCTGTAGTGCTTTTATTTTTAATTTTAGTTTTCAGTTATATTTTTCATTGTGTTAGTAAAATTATTAGCAATGTAATTAATGGTTAATTCACGGCTTGACTGCTCGTATTCAAACTGTATTGCTTTCATTTTATTTTCATTCTAATTTCATTACTTTATTTTTCTTCTATTACTTTATTTTTCATTTATCTTTTTTTATTATTTTTAATTGTATACAATTAACTGTAAAGAAAACAATTAACACCTGTAATTAATGGTTAAGTGGAAGAGAAGGCATTAGTGCCTTAACTTCGCCATGTAAACAAAGTCGTTAATAAATAAATAAATAGATTGAGTACAATTATTTCTTATAGAAATATTGTAAAAATGATGCATGTAATTTAAATACAAAAATCACTAAGAAAAGGTATAATTTATATTATTAATTACCCGTAATATATATAGTATCTTTCATGTCTCGAAATGCAACTATATCCCATCATAATCACTTGATCAAAACGTCAGTCTATCTCCGTCGCGATTAGCACAGCGCGCTACGACGCCAGAAGTCCTGAGTTCGAACCAAGCCTGACATGGGTGTCCTTTATGAGTGTTCCTTCATCAATTTCATAATATCACCACTCATCCTCAACGTCGCGATGAGCCAAAAGTGGCAGAAAAGCGACGGTAAACAACAAAAATTAAATCAAATCAACATATCGAACATGTATTTCCCGATTTTGGCAGTTTCCGGTATCCCAAACATCCAAATAAATTATACATTACATTCACATACATGCAGTTACGAGGGTTCATTTTAGGTCTGATTTGTGGTAAGATAAACTAATCGTGAGTAGACCTTCAAAGTGAAGCATTGTACACGGTACCTCCACCAGGAAACGAACCCAGGGCCCTTTGCATGGACGTATATACAGTTCTCGTAAGGGGGAGGGGTACAACATTTGGTATGATCAGGGTTGCTGTATTTCATAAATGAAAACCCGGGACAATGCTGACCGGAAGCTTGTTAGGGAGAGAGGGGGGGGAGCTGGCCCCGACAAAGTTGTATATATGTACAACATAATTATTACAATGGTAACACTGTTAAGTTTCGTCTGAGGAAGACCCTGTTAGAAGGTGGAAACATTACGTTTTTATCTATATTTTTATATTATAAAAGTTTGCCTTGGCCAGCACATTAATGTTTTATAATTATAACGTACATTTGTAGAAACCCAATATCATATTCTTTATACTTCTTAACATAAAAACGGAAATCCACTTCGAAGTAGGCTATATCATTAATTTTGCAATACCTTTTCGGTGCCATAATGAACTAAGCTGCTATCTCACAATATCGAAACTTTATTTGAGAACTGGGGACTCAACAGTGCGGGCACCCAAGCACTGACTGTTTACAGTAAGTAGCTTACAATGCAATGGAAGAGAACCCCAACTGAGATTCAGTGCTGCCACCAGGCGGCGGCGCCATCGTGGTCAAATATCTTTGCAGCATCTTCTTGTAACTCGATAACTCTTGTATTATCGAGAGGGAGCGGTTCAATGTACAGTTAGCTTGTTTTGTAAAATGAGCATTTTAATTTTATGCATTTAAATATAAATAAAGGTCAGAAAGTATAGTCTTAATCATTCTTCTTTCCCACCCGATTCCAGGACATTTGAGCATCCCGAAGAAACTATTCGGGACACCAGGACAAATTATATCTTTCCGGGATTGCCCCCGAAAATCCGGGGTGTAGGCTATAGCAGGCCTAGGTATGATCAGGTCATCAAAATCCAATCTGCCACCACATGAAAGACGATAACTTTATTAAATGAGGTCTATCTGCAATCTTCTAACTTCTCCATATAGTAAAATGAGTAGAAATTGCTTTTAGAAAAGCTATTCCCAGCTTCTCTTTAAAAAATAATTACAATATTAGAATTATTATTTTAGTGTTCCTATGTACACAACAGTGCAGGGTCAATTGGTCGAAAATCTCCAATTCAATTCGAAGCCATGATTTCAACTTCTTTAAGGTTGAAAACATCCTCTCGGGTGATGCAGTTGAAACTGGTAGTGTAGTCAAGATCATGAACATATTGTGCATATTTGGGAAAAGAGCTTGTCACAATTTTCTACTGCCTATAATGCAGACCCTGGACGTGTCTTTTCAAATACTTCTTGCCACATCTTTTGTCACATTTGTCATTCAGATTTAAGAATGTAAAAATTATCAACCAGGCTATCCAATATTTTGACACACTGTTCCAATGAGCCATTTTTGGAAGACGTTGTTACAATTTTGCAATGTGTTGACTGTTTTCAGAGAAACGTGAGTTCAATTTTATTACAAAATGGTTAAAAAATGAACGATAATGGTTGTTTACTTTGTAATATTGTTTTGTGATGTCAGCTGGTGCATTGTTCGGTATTGTTCTATCATGAACTGGGATCGAACTCGCTTAGGGGATTTCCAGATGTATCTAATTTTACATAAATCATTGAATACAATCAATATTAATTTTAACACCTTCAAGATTAAGGTCAGCACTGGGTGAATTAGGATAAATGGTCTCGATTCAGGCAAATGGTAGTAGCTTTCCCTCCAAGATTTTGGTCCTCTCGCCTTTCAAGCTCAAATCCTCGTCTCTCCCATGCTCTTCATACTTTTATTATCCTTCCCCATGCAATTACCTTTCAGGTTTCATTTACCTCGAGAGCGCTCGAACATTTCCACTGACAGGAATGTCTTACTCCTCATTCTTTGGCCATCTCCTATTTGACGGCTAGGTGTTCTAGGTCTCTTTATTTCTTCATCATAGTCTCTTCAGTAGTTTCTCCGCCCTCCCCCGCCCCAACTTAAAGAAGACTAAAAAAATAACACATGATTAAGTTCAGTTACTACATTTTTGTTATGAAGCCATACCCCAAATCTTGACGTTTGGCATGATGGCATGTGCGGTAATTGCGCCGCAATAGCTGGTCTTAGACGATTTGATTGATGTGCACAGTTTGAAGAAAGAAAAACGTAAAATGACTTTGTGTTGAGTCAACAGTTACTGCTGAGGCATCAAAAGAACTTTTCAATTTAATTTTTCTAAAATTTCTGAAGCTTACTATTGTACCGTAACTTTTTTAAAACTGACAACCAATATAATAATTAATATTTGTTTACTTATGCGAGGAAATTTAACATTTTCAAATCTAAAAGGCCTAAAACTCAGTGTTTTTAAGTTGTTGTTGTTTTTTTTAAATTTCCGGGGGAAGACCTCCGGACCCCTTACAAAGTAGGGGATATTCAATAACCCTCAGGTACATCATATGCTTCTCCCAGAGTCTGGCACCCCCCAAAGCAAGAGCTCAAACTCAGCTCATGCTTTTGAGGTGCCCAAAATAAAATTACACTGCATGAAAACAATTTGGTTAGAACAAGTGGAGATATTTCAAACTCCCCACAGGTTACATACACACTGAAGGAACTGAAGAGCTTGTTGAAATGTTTCTCTTGTACTGGTAAATTGTAAAGTCTGTAAATGTTTCTACAATTAGTGAAAACAATTCCACAAGTCACGCTACTTAGTATTGATACTTTTCTGTCCATCTTGTGTCAAACAACTTGAGAATACTACGGTGTTTCCCTGTCTTTCTTGCACTGCGTTTTTTTAACACCAAATTCCTTTCAAATGACTCGAGGGAAAAAAAATATAACTGATTTGACAGTTCCAATGTAGTTTCTTATCGCATAAATTTCACACGAATGGGCAGCAGCTGTGCTGGCCAATGCACAAAATTTGTTTTGGACACTTCTCTGAAATTATAGATCTCACCCCCTTAAATCTACCACACATTACATCAGCACCGTCATATCCTTGAGGAACCATTTTTTTTTCAAAATCCACACCCCATCCAGAGAGAGCATAAGTAATAGCTGAAGCTAATGTTCATATTGTCAAAAAATGAGAACTTGAGGAGGAAAGCTAATTCTTCAATAACGGGAACTTATAATGAAATGGTAATATTAGTGCTACGAGTTCACAAACAACTGTTTCGGGCAAATATTACATGTAACATTATAGAATTTCAGAAACGTCATGAGTTTTCTGAGTATTTTTCAGAGAAATTCCGAAACTATCAGGAACTTGCAGACATTTGGTCTGCAATTCCATCTGGTGTGTGAATGTGAAACTAATTTCTTTCCCATCCGGGTCCCGTCCTATACATCTCTAATTTAGAAGAGTAAAATAAGTCCAAAGAAATGTTTATAAACAAGCGGATAGAACAGGTAATCTGGTAATTTTACTGAACCCAAAAGGGGGGAGTGGACCCGCTGAACCCCCACTTAAATACGTCAATGGCCCTTTGATTATAATGTGATACTGTTAGTAGCATTTTGTGAAATGAAAGTCGTTCTATGTTTATTAACAATGATTACAGAAATAAATTGATAAGCTTGAAAATTCATTTTCACAGATAAAATATCAAACACGGAAATACTATTGAAGTAAAATACCTTCTTTTGCGTCATCAGTTAACCAGTTAACATTATTGCCTTGTAACCAGCAAACAGTTGAGTGTTGTAATATCATTATAGTAATTATTATTATTATTATTGAATTTTTGTGTGAAACGGAATCATATGTAGTCCAGTCGCTTGCCTAAGCTCAAATGTCATTGCACGCCCCTGATTATGATATTCATGGTTTTGCAAGAATGTTCGTTTCTTTTAGTTACAGACAGGAAGAATCGGGAGCGAAAACGCACCAAGTGCCATCTATTGGCAAGAAAGTGAAACCTGCCTTTCGGATATGCAGAAACCTGCGACATCTATTGGAGAACACGAGAACTTTCAGCAGGTATATAGTTGCACTCAACTGCTACACGTCTTGGGTGTAATGCAGGGGCTTAAGACTGTATATCATGGAAAGGCCTTTTCCGAATTCGCCTTCCTTCTGCCGATAGAGCGCGCAGAGCGTTTACAGCACCAGATGTTTTGTCCAGGCCCGCTTCGCGAGGCCCCTCAAGAACACGCCTCCTCCGGTACACGGGCAGTTAGTGATTGACAGGTCGTAAAACCCTTGTCATTTCTTTCCGCAGACATGTCCTAGGTTTTGCTGTTCGGGTCGATTGGCATCTTCATTGTCAAAAGCTGATCTTACCATTTCATGTCAAAATTCCAGATGAACGATAATATAGAGTCCTGCAGCAACAATATGTGGCTTGTAACATACATAATTTACATAATTGTGGAAGCTTCTCTTCAACGAATAGTATTTGACCTCTGGGGCGAGGTAGTTTGCACAGCGCGCTACGACAGCAGGGGTCCGGGTTCGAATCCCGATTATGACATGGATGCTTATGTTCTGAATGTGATTGTTAAAAAATATGAAACTGAGTAAATACTGATATATGAGAAAAGCAGATAAAATATGACATCGGACTGCCACGTAGTAAACCCAGGTTCAATTCTCAGTGTGAATGATTTCAAGCGGAAAATTTTCCAACATTATCCTTGCATAAAACCGACTCTGTGAATGTATTTGATCTATTTTTATAAAACTTTCACTGATACGCAATATATGCACTAATTTAATCAAACTTGCATATCTTAATTAATATTTGGTCTAAAGCAAAATATGGTCATTTGATACCATGTGGTCCAAAAAGATAATAATTGAGAAAATGGTCAACTTTTTCTATTTATATATATTTTTGTTGTTGTAACCCCTATGCAAGGGTAGTATTTTTCTAAACTTGACTTCGTTTAAAAATTGCGGCCATGTTTGACTTATGATTTGCAGCATTTTTAGCCTTTGTAGACAGTTGCGGTAATTATGATAACTCATCTAAGAAAAATTAAAGCTTGGGTAAAAAACATTGTTTTCGGTACATTTCAAGCTACGTACATTGTTTCGTGTATTTTTTCAACATATTGATTTGGATCAAAATTCAAAGTTTAGGATATTTTTTAGAGTATTTCGGCTGAATTACTGTTATAGCTCTTTGTTCGTTTCTTGATTCTCTTTTTCAAAATTTTGAGCCCAGATGTCTCCGATGGGGGAGCTAAAAAAATTGATATTTACAGCGTAAAGATTACTCTATGACAGGTACCCGTGAACCAAAATTTCCAGATTGATATTTCATGGATAACAAACCTACAACAGGGGAGGGATTGGTTAAAAACAGGCATTTTACATTGTTATTTACAAAGAAATGTTTGCTTTTTAATAATCAAGTAATTATAATTATTGTATTTATTAATTTCATCATGCGAATGGCGTAATAAGTCCGTTAGTAGTGTTACGAATTAAATTTTCCTTTCCTTTATCCCATTAGTTATGAAGAACTTCATCCCGGATCGACAAATGTCACAAGGTCTTTCAAACTAAAAAAATAGACTGCTTTATGCCAAATTTAAGTCAGATTACGTGTCAGTAAGCAGTTTTTTTTACCTGTTTAGACTGCTACTTCAACTGCGACATTTGTCCGAACAGGAAGTTTACCGATTCTGGCCTATGTTAACTTATTCTTTATAGAATTACAACAAAATGGGTTGCTTTGATATTTATCGTAATTTTGAAAAATCCAATTATATATAAAAATATGTTTTGTTACTATAATTAACTACTTGTATTTGAAAGATATTGGTAAAGCGACCCACCTGCATTATGCAATGTGTTTTGAAGGCGTATTGGTGGGTGGGTGGTGGTGGCTCTTTACATATTCACAGTCTCGCTTATTTATAGAGGCGATGCAAATCGTCTCTATGCTCCCACGTAGTTATATAGTAGAGTCCCTTGTACGTAGATTCACCTCATGCAGTGGGAGAGCCCACTTTCCTCACCCTCTCCTCCGGGAATCGAACGGCAGTCAAACTCTCCTATCGACTGTCTTTATCCTCCCAAAAATAATTTCCGAAATATATTATGACCGATTTTGAATCAGGTGCAACACAAACTACATTGGAGATATTGAATCGGTAGAGAAAACCCGATTTGCAGGTTGTAAACTTATATTGGCTCCCGAGCGTTCGTGTATATAAATACAACCTCCCCCCATTTTTTTATAATTCTCTAGGCATTGAATTAATAATGAAGGTTAGTATATTGAATCTTTCACCAGAAATTCATTATAAAATTTTAAAATTAATTCTTAATGATTTATTGATTTGTTGTTTTAAGTCTACTTTATGCACAGTAAGGCTAATCGGGACTGTGCCAGGCATGGAACCCGGGATCCCTTGATTACAAGGCGACGACGCTACCACTGCGCCTTCGAGGAAGCTCAATTCTTGATGGGGATGTATTTCAAATTATTAATATTACAAAAGCCTCCCCGCTATTTATTCCATCCTGTTTAATGATTACGAAAGATTGTTGTTTCAATTTAGCATGTAGAAGGATTCGAACAGGTGTACCAGCCAGATTAAATCGGCGTTATCTTCCAACGTTTCGAGCACATACATAGCAACAGCATCTCATCCCTGAGATGAGACCAATGTATACGATGGAAGCTAACGCTGATTTGACCTCCCCTGCTCGATTGACGTCGCCAGGAAAGCTACAACTCCTATGTAGAAGGGTGGAAATGCAAACGAGTTGGATGAGATAATTGAGGAAATTAATTAATGATAAGTGGATGAGATGGAGGCCAAAAATATGTACATAAGAAGATAAAATTCCTACTGGCAAGAGCTAAATAGAATAAGATGTTAGATGGAAAATACAAAAATTGATTTAGTAGTAGCTAATAATTAGAGGTTATTGTAAGCGTAAAAAAATGATGAATGAAAAAATATGTTTTGATATGTTTAATAAGTTATGATTAGGGTACAGATTTATAGGCAATTTATTCTTTCTATCTCTCTCTCTCTCTCTCTCTCTCTCTCTCTCTCTCTCTCTATCTATATATATATATATATATATATATATATATATATATATATATATATATATATTATAGATCATTACATATGTTTTGTCACTGCTGTCTGCCTACTAACTGTTCATACTGTGCTTCAAAAGCTGCTTACTTTTAGGGATACTTCATATCGAAGCAACACGCGACAAGCAGCACGTGTCTCTTGGTAACTGGCTCTCAGTAATGAACGCAATCAACCATTCAGCTTGTGTCGTCTGTTGCTTGTGTGTCCCTCGGACTGAGTTCTTTTTCATACCGTGCATCGTGTCGCCCTGGCTTGTTCGCGCATGCCCAGTGAATATTTTGCTTTAGACGGCGTGAAATATCCTTGTCGCTTCATTGAACGCAGTTTGTGTGACATGTTATCCTACAGCTGTGTGAAACGTGACAGGAACTGTTAATTTAAAGGAATGACATTTCTCTCTGTACATTGCATGAAATGAAACTGTGTATTTTCAGAATATCTGCATGTAATATTTCAGATTGTTGAAATTACTAAAGGACAGGGGTTCGAGGCTGAGAGCTTGAATATAAATTCCTCGTAAGTTGGGGTAGTTGAAGTGTTTCTTAAATCGGGTTGAATTGCCCGCACGCCCCTAAGTCCTAGCCTGGCTACCTTAGTGATATTAGACGAACGTTGATTGGATTGTTCTCTAGACGAACGAGTATCTTTTTATCTTCGTATATTAAAAACAGTAACTACTATATTCAAGGTCTGGTGTTCAAATTTCCTGCAGATCGGTAGTATTCTGGTGGGAAATAAATATTTACAGTCTAACTTATAAACAGTGGGTGGATTTTCTTTACACCTACCATGAGATGGGTTGATGCCCCGACTACTGGAGAGGGATAGAGGAGTTTCTAGGAACGCAAACCCTTTCTGAAAATAAAATGGTCGCTACGCTGCGCCGCTGTTATTGTTGTTACTTTTATGACAGTTTTGCCATTCGCCGGCTTTACTGATCTTCAAATTTAACAAGTATTATTTATATATTTTATTCAATTTCTGTTATTTAGCGTAATTTTTTAGCCAACTTCGGCTAATCGCGATGATGATGAAGTGACGCCACCAAGGTCTAATATATTATTGTTGTTGTTGTTTCATTTACTGATTTTTAATTGTTTCATAATTTCACATTTTGTAATGTGTAAATATTATAAACCATTGCATAAGAAGAAAGTATCGAAAGACATGCATAAAATGTCGGTGCTTAGTAGT
This sequence comes from Lepisma saccharinum, assembly GCF_977018435.1. Classification (NCBI taxonomy): domain Eukaryota; kingdom Metazoa; phylum Arthropoda; class Insecta; order Zygentoma; family Lepismatidae; genus Lepisma; species Lepisma saccharinum. The sequence continues at coordinate 34,237,789 of NC_139257.1, forward strand.
GCGGAGGAAAGGGAGGCACCAAACGACAATCCTGCCCAGGGACTGATCTATGGGGCTGGCGTCTCGTTTCAACTCTTAGAACCTCGGAAAACTGAATTCGCCTGAATATGTGAAATGACGGCACACAGGTTCACAGTTGACACTTACGATTTATCTTTATGATTGTAATTTCGATTATGATAATCTGTAAATAATGAAGTAGATAAATAACGTTCAGGTATGTTTGAAGTAGTCGAGACCGAGAGTATGAAATACTAATTAAAAAAATGAAACCTGCAGAAATGAGGTAACGGCGAGAAAGAAGAAAGATCATCCGTGTTAGATGTAGTGAAACAGCAGTATATAAAAAATATATAAAAATTACAGACAAATAAGAAATACAAAGAAAAAATACATATAAGAATGGTAATCTAACCGATGGATACGGGCTATAGATACGGGGAACACACACTCACACATACAGTGCTGTGCAAATTAATGAGGACAAAGAGAGAAAAATCACCCTTCCACAGTCCTCCACCTTTTATGGGAGATAATCGAATAAATACGTAACATACACTTATACTAGTAGTATCAGCTAACTGTTTGATGCGTACTTGATACTGTTTACAACAATTGCAACAATTGCAAGGTTTGAAGCATTTTTGTTGTTTCATTATTGTCGTTGTGGTGCAATGCCAATTGTTAACCAACAGACTTTTGTGAGTGCTTGGCTGTAGTAGAATAAACACGCTTTTGTTGTGCTCCGTGTTCCTACGTGTTTTCAGTATGGATATAACACCCAGAAAACGTTCTAGAATTATTACATTGAGTAATGTTGCGAGTGTTGTATGATCGACCGGCTGAGGACGAAAGCCTTTAGTTCATTGAACTTCGCAGAAAATACAACAAACCAACACATATTCTAACTGAATATGTTACGAAATCATACACAAGGCATTTTAAAACGAGTTACTACAACTCTGTAAAATTATTAACTGGATATTCTTCCAGTGGCAAATTATATTGTTGTCCTTGTTTGATCCTGAGAAGGGAGTCTGGAATAGTTCGGGTTTTGTCACATTAACAACTTCTACTAATCTAGCGAACGTCATGAAAAAAACTCAAGCCATCTGTGAGCCATTATTGCATTGAGGGCGTTGAATTACAAGAATAGTCAACTCTATGAAAAAACAACTTAATCTAATAATAAAGAGATGAAACAGGTTCCGACAAAGTATTATTTTTTCTCTGATCACTCAAAAATTTATATTATCAATTTTTTCTTTGTTGTGCATCAACAATTTTATTTTTAATGTTTTCTTTATATTATATCACATTTGCTTTAACATTATTATTGTCAAATAATTTTAACGTGCCTCATGTTTGTCACTTCTGACAATTTGTAATACAGTATATGAATCGTATATTTATTTGGTTCATTTCAATAAGGGTTGAATTTTACTTCATCTACTGTATTATATAATTACATCCATGCGGGGGGGGGGGGGGGGCAAGCGCAGGTGACCTGTTCCCTTGCCTGATTTATCACCGCACGCCACTGTTTGGTACTGTCCTTATAAGCCCCCTAATTCCAATCTTTCTTCCAATAAGTTCAAAGAGTGGGCCTCCTCGATGGCGCAGTGGTATCGTCGTTGCCTTGTAATTAAGGGATCCCAGGTTAGATACCCGGTGGATGCAAGTTGTGGTTCGAATCTCACTTTAAACTGTAAGTCCAGTCCCGATTAGCCTTTCTGTGCAAAATCAACAAATCAATCAATAAGTTCAAAGGAAATTATAACCATCGATTATGTAATAAATGCTACACAAATATATTTTCATTATTTAATTCTTGCACTTGGTAAGTCTTTCTTGGGGAGGGGTCTGGACCCCTCCCCAAATAAGTCCTTGAGTTTCCTCGATGAAATTAGTAGTAATTATCTCGCCTTGTATTCAAGGGATCTCACGTTCGATCCCCGGTAGAACTACACAGTGGTCTGGATCCCACTGTATCCTGTAGCCCCAGTCCCGATTACCCTAATCGAGCATGTAATTGACTTAAAACAAACTTTAATTTTGCTATAATGTATGTAAGATTCAAATGGGACAGTCTCTGTACTAATGTATTTATTCTTTTGGAAAATATAAATAAGACAAATGAAACACAATGAAAAAACAGCCGGGTGAAGGGAATCAACTTTGGATTTTCCGAAATGGTCGGAGCACGGTCAAAAGCCGCCCCCAAGGGAAAAGACAATGCCAAGGGTAGAAGAAGAAGTAAGCGAAGCCACGCCCACTATTGTAAAACCTGGTCAGAGTCATCTATCGGCAGACGGCTGAACTTGTAGGACTTGAACATAACCCCGCCAGCCGATGGCCAGCCCCGCTATGGCTCGAATAAAGCCATTCTCAAAGCTGTTTGAAAATGCATATCAATGTTTGCAAATGCCGTATTGTCACAATGGGCCTCTCAATTTGAAAAAACAAAAAATCAGTTTACTCAGGAAGGATGCAAGAAAGGCTTGCAAGGTTAATTTTTTACAGTAACTTAGAATCGGGCTCTATACGCCGATCCAAAAACTGAGATATTTGACAGCTAATATCTTTTAAAATATGGAAGTGATAAAAAAATTTCAATTTTCACTGTTAAGATTCATCCTTTCTAATCAATTCACCACAAAGCTCATTCAAATGTCTCAAATAGTTTTCGAGTAAAAGTGTTCTGAATGAAGGTCTGTTTTTCCGCTGCCCATGATATGGCCTCTTAAATCCTCCTATAAGAATCTTTGTAATTTTTTCTCATTCAGTGGCGGAGATTACGGGGTGTGGGGTGGGGCAGTTGTCCCCTTTTTTCCCCACATCTTACGCCCTAACATACTAAACCTTGTCTACGACGAGAAAGTAAACTGTCCTTCCCCCCAGTTTTATTATCATTATTATTTAATAGTTCAGCACCGGATACATCTCCCAATTATGTTGAACCCAACTGTCCTCATTTCGTTCAACAATACAAAAAATGGAAAAACCATCGAGTTCGCTTGGGTTAAAACATATAGTAATATTACAGTCAATTTTCATGTTGAATGTGCAAAGAAAGAGGCATGCCTTGCAAATATTACTAACCTTCTGCCTAGAGTGAAAAATAAAATCTTGAACCTAACCTAACCTAATGTAACAGTTGGAGAATCATACAGATCAATTGCTCATTTCAAGCCACACAAACCATAGCTTTATCATGTCAGTAGTCATAGGCGCCGACTCCATGGGGCTTGGGGGCTTGAGCCCCCCCAATGTTAACGATGTGGGGGCAGAGCCCCCCAAATAATTTTGCTTAAGAGGATCTAATGTATTATTTTGCTTCTCTTGTAAAGTTTACTCTGAATTGTGCCACATGAACTTAACTTTAAATACACACTTGAAATGTTTTAGACCATCAACTTTGGGGGCTGAGACCGCTAAACTATCAACTTTGGGGAGGCTATGACCAGAGACAGAAAAACACATGACTTATTACTAGAGGCACATATTTTTGGTAAATAAAAAAGCAAAATTTCGGTATAAAAACTGAGTCAATTTCGGGTTCAAAAGCGGTAAATAAAATAAAATATCGGTATTATAGCGGTGAAAAATTGGATCAAAAGTGTTATATAAAAAGACATTTTGGTTTTAAAATTGTGAATATAATCCTGAAATTTGATTTAAAAACTACACTTATTCCACAGAATTAACATTTCACTTCTAATAGCCAATTTATGTAGTTATCCGAGTATTAAGTTTATTTCTGTGTAAAGGAGTCAATGTTTGTTTCTCCAATATTAACAGCAGAATTAATCAATTTTCCGGGAATTGCATAACTCTCAGGATAATTCAGACCTCAGAAGGTGCCGCGTCGGTGAATAAACCCTACATTTTGTGTTTAAGAGTTAATTTCGCTTTTTGCAGTTCATTTCGCATTATTTCGTGACAAAACATGGTCACAAAATGCATCTCACACCTTTCAAAAATATGAAAAATTAACACTACAATGTGTTTTTTTTTCAAATTTCGTTTTTTCGTCAAAAACGAAATATGCATGCCCCTACTTATTACTATATACCAAGTATGTATTACTTACATTATAATATTACCACACCTTAAAAGGTATTATGATCTTCGATTACAAAGAAATTTTTAATTAGTTGGTCCTTCAAGATTTTTTTTTTCAACTCTTGTCCCTAAAATACTTTGCTACGCATAAATGTTATACAAAAATTATACAATTGTTCTACAGTTAGAGTTTTACAAATTAAAATAAAACATTATAATATATGCAGTGTTATATAATTAAAAAGTGTAAGACTAACAAGGGAGGTTATCCAAGTGTCCAAAATGTTGGAAAACTAACCAAGTTTATTTGTTGAAGGTTTCAGTAATGTGGCTGTAGTGTAGCAGTGTCAGTGCCAAGGAATCCGGAATTAATGCTCTTGACATCGGGTGGCATCTTTCCATACAATGTTTCTTGGACTTGACAGAGAGTGTTGCCCACGGGACGAGACGGGATAGGCTTTTAAAAATTCGAGACGAGACGAGATTGATCATGTGTCTCGAGACAAACGAATATTTTCGAGACGAGACAGCATTTCACAGCATTTCCACGAGACGAGACAGGCCAAAGTCTCGTCTCGTGGGCAACACTATTGACAGGATTTGGGAATGAAGATCAATTCCATTTTTTAAATACCAACTTATTGATGTCAGATATTCTAAACGAAAGAATTCTGTACATTTGAAAGTTCCTCTGCAGTCTTATTGGTGACCGGGTCTCGTGATACCAGAGAACATGCTGAACTTTTTCCTGATTTGTGAACATTTCCGGTTTTCTGGGCACTGACACTGCTACAGTACAGCCACGTTACTCAAATCTGCAACGAAAAAACTTGGTTAGTTTTCCAATATTTTGGCACCACTTTCATATCTCTACATTCCATATAGCGGATATGAATAAAGTTTGTAATCAGGGAAAGACTTCTGAGTCATTCCATGCGAAATCAACACAGCCTTTGACCTGACCATCTCCGATTTTCATGAAATTTGGGGAGTTGAAACTATGCATGGAACTTAGTAACTATGAAAATTTTTAGTCTCGTGCGTCTTTTAATTGTTAAATTATTCAAGGTCAAAGTTCGCAAAAATTGCCCTTTTTGGGCCCGCTTAGCTATACTAAATGTGCTGTAACTCCGCCACTATTTCGCCTAGAAAGCTCAAATAAAGCTTATTGTACAGGGAATTGAACAAGCTTTCCATTGATATATAACAAGCCCACCTTTGGATTAAAATATAATTTTGTCACGTGACCTTGACTTTTGACCTTGAATATCTCAAAACATGTCATCACCAAAAATCGTGAAAAAAATATATTTGGTCCCTCATGCCATACTCTAAAACATATCAAAAAAATATTCTGGGACTGCAATGGGATCAGAAGACACAAAATAATATGTTTAACTATGTGACTGATAAAAGCTTCATTACATGAACTACGACGAGTCAAATGTCCCTTAACACCCCCTACAAAATGTAAAGGAGTTATCCTGGTCATGAAAGAAATATGTTAGGCACAGGGAGATCTCTAGCTGTGTGTGTCAAGCGCAGGTCCGGCATATTGTTGACCGCCATATTGAATTCAACGCAAAAATTTCAAAGGAAAGTGGGTGATGTGAAATATCAAATCAGGCTAGAATTTCACGAGAAATGAAGCAGCGAAGGTTTTTCCAACTTATTTTTAGGCAGCAAAACGTTATAGGCATATCTTTCACTTACGATATATACACATTATAGTGTTTTCAATATTCCTGTGAGCTCACTTGTTGACGTCTCTCACACTCACATAGAACATTTGGCAATGTAGCAGGTGCAACATCATCGCAATCAGCAACTATGCCTTCTCTCAGATGGTCAATATCAGGGACTTTTAGTGCATGCACCATTCTCTTCAAATGTTTCTGAAGGTAAAAGTCCTCCCAAGATGTTAGATCTGGGGAATGTGCAGGCCTTTTAATAGATCCCCATCTGTCCATCAATCTATCTAGAAATTTACCATGAAGACATTTCCAAAATGTTCACATAGTGTGGTCACACACTGTCCTGTTTCAAAACTCTGGAAAAGTGCCATACCCCGTAAGCAAGGATGAAAAACCTGTTCACTTAACATAACACATCCAAGAAGCCCTCACCATTTCAGGTTCTGTTGTTGAATATGACCAACCATTCCCGTTCTCTATACACTATAGCACATCATTAGCTTACCAGCAACTACCATTCGGCTGGGATCTGTCTACTGTAGATTATCAAATCACAGGTATTGCGTATAATTTTTATTAACTTTACCGGGAACATAAAAATTAGCATCGTCACTGAAGAATTTTTCATTCCAAAGGAAGTGTCACGTAATTGTTTGAGATACTTTTCTCAATATTCTCCACTATTCAAGTATTTGGTGAATGTTTCTGATTAAAATCATATGCAATGGTGCGTATACTTATTTCTGTCCCAAGATGTCAGCGTGATCTCGACGAGTTCCTAACCCGTTAGGAGCATTCTTAATACTTTGTTTTTAACACCTCGAAAAGGGGAAAATGATTACAATTATGCAGTAATTTTTTTTTCTGGTTAAATATACTTTGGAAAAACCTTCGCCGCTTCATTTCTCGTGAAATTCTAGCCTGATTTAATATTTCACATCACCCACTTTCCTTTGAAATTTTTGCGTTGAATTCAATATGGCGGTCAACAATATGCCGGACCTGAGCTTGACACACACAGCTAGAGATCTCCCTGTGCCTAACATATTTCTTTCATGACCAGGATAACTCCTTTACATTTTGTAGGGGGTGTTAAGGGACATTTGACTCGTCGTAGTTCATGTAATGAAGCTTTTATCAGTCACATAGTTAAACATATTATTTTGTGTCTTCTGATCCCATTGCAGTCCCAGAATATTTTTTTGATATGTTTTAGAGTATGGCATGAGGGACCAAATATATTTTTTTCACGATTTTTGGTGATGACATGTTTTGAGATATTCAAGGTCAAAAGTCAAGGTCACGTGACAAAATTATATTTTAATCCAAAGGTGGGCTTGTTATATATCAATGGAAAGCTTGTTCAATTCCCTGTACAATAAGCTTTATTTGAGCTTTCTAGGCGAAATAGTGGTGGAGTTACAGCACATTTAGTATAGCTAAGCGGGCCCAAAAAGGGCAATTTCTGCTAACTTTGACCTTGAATAATTTAACAAATACAAGACGCACGAGACTAAAAAGTTTCATAGTTACTAAGTTCCATGCATAGTTTCAATTCCCCAAATTTCATGAAAATCGGAGATGGTCAGGTTAAAAATTGCACATATCTGTGTTGATTTGGCATGGAATGACTCTTCTGGGACACCCGGTATATTGTTAAGTTATTGCATTCCGAAGCAATGCTTCGGTAGCTTACATTGTATGCACGCCACTGTTCTTCTCACACGTTAACAACTGATATAATTTTGTTTTACCTCTACAAGGCCCTTTGCTAAGCCATCACCTTTGTCCATGTTGTTTACACAGATTACCTTATCTCTACGTGTAAAAATAGTCTACGTGTACGAATGTAGACTATCGTAGCTTACGTGTAGATAGGGTGACCATAATATTTTGACCGAAAAACGGGACATCACAGTTTACCCCCATCCCTCCTTTCATGGAAAATGATACACCATCATTAACAATAAATGAAATATGATCTCCCATTGTCAAAAGGTATTAATTATTACAATCGCGGTATGACTTATATAGCGTTTCTGGTCCTTTCTGATCAACCTTTATGCTGAAGATGAGTAATGCCAGAAGTACAGGGTGTCCATAAATTATCTTTACAACTTTAGACTTGAATAACTTGAAAACTATACTAGATAATGACAAACTGTTTTCAACATTTGACAAGAAAACTCATAAAGTTTTTGTGTTTTCCAGGTGACGCAGATTTAACGAAAAATGTGGACATCACAGGAAAAAGCTGAGTGTGTAGCCTTGTTTATAGAGACGAAGTCTGATACCCAAGTGCCTGAAGCAGCTGCACTTTGTAAGCATACAGACGTAATCTCTTATACTAGACTTTGTGCACTGTTGCCAACTCTCTGGCTGCCGCACGCACTGATTTTGTCGGACTGCTTGCAAACGCCTGCCGCACCCTGCCCACATTGGCGTCTGACACCCGCTCCCTGTTTATGGAGAACACTACCCGTTTCCATGAATGACGTATGCCAAGCCCGAATGGTGGTTCCCTTCCATACTGTGTCCGAACGTTCCGTTGCACTTGGGTATCGGACCTCGTCTCTATAAACCAGGCTACACACTGAGCTTTTTCCTGTGGCGTCCACATTTTTCGTCAAATTTGCGTCACCTGGAAAATACAAAAACTTTATGAGTTTTCTTGTCACACGTTGAAAACCGTTTGTCATTATCTTGTATACTTTTCAAGTTATTCAAGTCTAAAGTTGTAAAGATAATTTATGGACACCCTGTATTTAGCAGAAGAACTAATCTTCTTGAGAGCAGCTTTATCAATCGTTTATAAATCTCCACGAAAACCTTATCCTACGTATCAGACACACAACTCTAGATTTTTCTTTTCAGTTTCTCTCCTCAAGACGCAGGAAGTTTAAATTCCTTTTGCAAATCCTTAAAGAAATTGCATGCTTATTCACTGCTCTACAAATAACGGAACACACACAAAACATATTTTTTTTTAGCATGAAATCTCTCTTTTCAGACTTGGTTTTCAAGATAACTCCTAGACTTTTATTAAACGGGTCAAATAGTGATTTTTTTTTAATAATATGGAAGGAACACTGACCTCTACTTAATAACTCACATAAGCTATTGTTGACGAGACTGTGGACATTGTTGAGGACCTACTGAACCGCGTGTTGTACGCGGAACCATGCGCGCGTATGGCAACTCTCGTGGGTGCGTGGGGCAGTGGAATAACCGCGAAAGGGATTAAGCTGGACGCTCACTGAACGGAACAGTTTCGCTTCTGGGTCTCAGTGATAAGATAACCTGCAGACTTCTAGCAGGAAAATCCGGGCTTCGGTGGCGCACGTTCCCCTGCAGTAAGCGTTACACCATTTCATTTCAATAGAAGCAAACGATAGAAGTTCTGTTGCCGGATTTTTTCGTGTCTCCCCGCGTCTCAGTGCGCGAAGTCCTTAAAGCGCGAAAAGGCAAAACCGCTAAACGTAATACAGGATAAAACGCGAAGGGTTTAATTGCGAAGTGGAATAATTGCGAAAGGTTTAATCGCGAAGTGGAATAAGCGCGAAAGGTTTAATCGCGAAGTGGAATAAGCGGGAAAGGTTTAATCGCAAAAGGAATAAGCGCGAAAGGTTTAATCGTGAAGTGGAATAAGCGCGAAAGGTTTAATCGCGAAGTGAAATAAGCGCGAAATGTTTAATCGCGAAGTGGAATAAGCGCGAAAGGTTTAATCGCGAAGTGGAATATCCGCTAAAGGTTTAATCGCAAAGTGGAATACGCACGAAAGGTTTAATCGTGAAGTGGAATAAGCGCGAAAGGTTTAATCTGGAAGTGGAATAAGCGAGAAAGTTTTAATCGCGAAGTGGAATAAGCGCAAAAGGTTTAATCGCGAAGTGGAATAAGCGCGAAAGGTTTAATCCCGAAGTGGAATAAGCGCGAAAGATTTAATCGCGAAGTGAAATAATCGCGAAAGGTTTAATCCCGAAGTGGAATAAACACGAAAGGTTTAATCGCGAAGTGGAAAAAGCACGAAAGGTTTAATCGCGAAGTGGAATAAGACCGAAAGGTTTAATCGCGAAGTGGAATAAGCGGGAAAGGTTTAATCGCGAAAGGTTTAATCGCGAAAGGTTTAATCGCGAAGTGGAATAAGCGCGAAAGGTTTAATCGCTAAGTGGAATAAGCGCAAAAGGTTTAATCGCGAAGTGGAATAAGCGCGAAAGATTTAATCCCGAAGTGGAATAAGCGCGAAAGATTTAATCGCGAAGTGGAATAATCGCGAAAGGTTTAATCCCGAAGTGGAATAAGCGCGATAGATTTAATCGCGAAGTGGAATAAGCACGAAAGGTTTAATCGCGAATTGGAATAAGCGCGAAAGGTTTAATCGCGAAGAGGAAAAAGCGCGAAAGGTTTAATCGCGAAATGGAATAAGCGTGAAAGGTTTAATCGCGAAGTGGAATAATCGCGAAGTGGAATAAGCGCGAAGTGGAATAAGCGCGAAAGGTTTAATCTCGAATTGGAAAAAGCGCGAAAGGTTTAATCGCGAAGAGGAAAAAGCGCGAAAGGTTTAATCGCGAAGTGGGATAAGCTCGAAGGGTTTAATAGCGAAGTGGAATAAGCGCGAAAGGTTTAATCGCGAAAAGGAAAAGCGCGAAAGGTTTAATCGCGAAGTGAAATAAGCGCGAATGGAATAGCAGCGAAGCCGTTTAAGCGCGAAACCAAAATTGAACTCCGGAATAAAGGAAAAATCGCGAAACAGATTAAGCGCGACGAATTAAAGCGAAGCGGTCTAAGCGCGAGCGAATAAGTTTGAACGGAATAACCGTGAATGAATAAGCGCGAAAGGAACAACCGCGAAAACTTCACTTGCATGCTTAACTCTGCCCTCACCGCTGTTATCTCCACCTGTTTCATAATCCCGCCGTCCCGCTAACCTAACCGCCTTTGAAGCCATCACATGCGGCATTAGGTAACGACCTTGAAATGAATCCTCTGTGGAGGACCTCTGGATGACGTATGTACTCATTGCGTAACGGAAATATTATAATCACCGTAAAATACATTGCCTGGAGACGAAAGACACCACTGCACTTACAAGAGGCATTCCGGTAACAACCAGATAGGATTGAATGCCTGCAGCAGTGGTTGTCATGGTGCGTTTGCAACCCAGAAGCAGAAACGTTCCCGCAGTCAGCCTCATTCCGCTCTGCTGCTCATCCAAAATAGCACACATGGAAAATTTTCAGAATCATTTGTAATATTGATTGATTGACAGAGTTGCTTTATTATACTTTTATTGAATTAGGCCTCCAGTTGGTTTCCAACTTCCCCCCCCCCCCCCCCCCCCGCTTTTCCTAACCGTAGCTATGGCTTTCATCACAATTCCTCTTTACCACGGGAAGTTCTGTCGAAAGAACGCACAAGTTTTGGAATTGATGAACGAACTATCCACGGGCCAAGATTCTCATAAAGAAGACGTTTTCTTTGTCAGATGATGATGATGGTTATGCTCTATAAACGAAAATATACTATTGCATGCTATAATTCACCTTTTTATGACGTAGCGCTATTTCTGGTGATTTTTTCGCTTTGCCTAGTGCTTTTCTGGTGATTTTTAAACTGAAATCAAGCGCGTTTCCACGCTGGCATCTGGCAACACTGATTTGAGTAACTGGTGTGAGTAAGGTAAGGCCAGCTACCCGAGAGCAGGGATGGCCAAACGGATCCGGATCCGATCCAGGTCCGGGTCCGAAAGTTTCGGATCTGGATCCGGATCCGAAAATCCGGATCCGAGAGTTTCGTATCCAATCCCATTATAATATTACCACAACCTAAAAGGTATTATGATCTTCGATTACAAAGAGATTTTTCATTTGTTGGTCCTACAATAATTTTTTTCAAGTGTTGTTCCTAAAATACTTTGCTACGCATCGGCTAACACACTCGTGCACAAAAATAATCTTACTTGTTTAACATAAAATGTCGGGAGGTGATTTTGTAAATGCATTGAAACGAATAATTATTTATTCGAAAGTATTGGAAATGGAAACACACATAAATGTGAGACATTCCATTCCAGGATCAAACCTTTAACACATATAACAAGATAGAAATGTTATACAAAAATTATACAATTTTTCCACAGTTACACTTTTACTAATTAAAATAAAACATTATAATATATGAAGTGTTGTATAATTACAAAGTGTAAGACTAACAAGGGAGGTTATCTAAGTGACATTTGAAGGGGGGTTGCCCCCTAAAACCGTTTTTTAGCTGAAACACAAAAACACGTATTTCTTCTTTGGGCCCCTCTATACACCTGCCACGTTTCATGGAAATCGGAGGGGAACATAGGGGTCAGATCCCCACTTCAATTTGTCCTCATCTTGACATTTAATGGGAGGTTGCCCCCCTAGAACAGATTTTTAGCCGAGACAAAAAAACACGTATTTCTTCCTTTGGGCACCTCTATACACCTGCGAAGTTTCATGAAAATCGGAGGGGGACACAGGGGTCAAGTGCCCACGTAAATTTGTTCTCATCTAGACATTTGAAGGGGGTTGCCCCCTAAAACAGTTTTTTAGCCGAAACAAAACAACACGTATTTCTTCCTTTGGGCCCATTTATACACACACCTGCCAAGTTTCATGGAAATCGGAGGGGGAGACTTAGACCTCCCTTGTAATAGTATTAATTAATTACAAATCGCGCACGCGCGCACACACACTATATATAGTACATGTGTATATGTGTGTATTATATATATATGTATATTAGCAGGTAACAATATGTTATAAAAACATTCTTACTTTCCAAAGAAGCGCATGTGGGATGGCAAAACGGATCCGGATCCGGATCCGAAAGTACTCGATCCGGATCCGAAAATTTTGGATCTGGATTCGGATACGAAAGTACCGGATCCGGATCTGGCCATCCCTACTCGAGAGTACTGGCGGGTGTACTCTCTCCAGGAGCTTGAATAAGGATCATCAATGTAAAGTTGCTCGATAACTTTTGAAATGCAAAATTGAAGCAATTCCTCTCCTTTGGAAGGTGGCAATTTGTGGAATTTGGATTATCTCAGCTGGATATCCAATGGATGTTCTCTGGAGGATTGTGCTGTATGGGAATCGATAACGGTTAGGCGATGGAGTAGAGGTAGTGTTAAGTGTGCATAATATCTGAATCGATATTCAATTGTTTGTAAAGTTGTTATAGATAAAATTGGGAGTTCAGCCATCTTAGAAATGGTTATTGTAAGTTTAGTATTAAATCGTTATTTTGTATCCTCGTTTTTATCTTTATACTGTGAAGTACCTACGTGTGTGAATCAATTAACCTCTGCGTGTGAATACACGACAGAGATCTATACATGGCGACGAGAATTTAGTTAGAAATCAAGGATAAGTATATTTCATTTCTAAGCTTTGTGTTATAGTGTAAATGTATAATGGCTTTAGTAGCTGGTTTTGATAAATATTATCCCCAAGATGGATCGATAGTAGCGTATTTGGAGCGCTTTGATAATTATTGTCAAACACAAGCTATTCCAGAGGACAAGAAAGTTCCTAGATTAATATCTGTCATTGGAAACAAGCCATATGAAGTTCTGGGTGAATTATTTGCACCTACATTGCCTCATGATAAATCCTATCAGGAAATTGCACAAAGATTATAATCCATCAAGTAACTATATTGTGCAAAGGTTAAAGCTTAGAAAATGTGTACAAGAAGAAGACGAACAAATAGAAGATTTTGTAAGGAGATTAAGAAAGATCGGAGAGCAGTGTGGTTATGGTGAGTTTCTTTCCATTGCTTTATTTGATTCACTAATTAGCGGAATCAGATCTAACACTATTCGTAAGAAACTCATTGCTGACAATGTAATGGAATTTCACAAAGCTTTTGAGGTAGCTAAGCAGATGGAAAAATTAGAAGCAGATATGAAGGAGTATTACGTCCAGGCCAATGTTAATTTTGTGAACACTAACCGCGCAAAGGTAAATAAGTGCAAGGGCGATACACGTTTGAACTGCGGTGCAAATTCTAATCCAAAACAGGGTAGCTGGAAATTCCAAAATACTGTGTCAAGTGGATCCAATCTTAGGTTCAGACAAAATCAATCGGATAATGAGGGAAGTAAAAATGAACGGGAAAGAAAGCAACTATATTTCAAGCATTGCAGATACTGTAAGAAATTGGGTCACGATGTTTTCCAGTGTTTCAAGTTACAGCGCAATAAAGAAACTAATAGTACTAAACCTTATAGCAAGTACAAGGCTAACGCTGTACAGGCTGTTGAACCTGTTTCTTCGGATGATATGGACAGTGATGTGTTAGATGTATATGAATTAAGGGTTGGAATGATTACTATGGAAGTAAATGGAGAAAGTAAATTTATGCAAGAAAGATCGATTGAGTATAGTTTGTCCAACTGTAATGAAAGTTCAGTTTCGTCGCAACCATATCTTAAATCTGACCATTCTTCATTGCCTATGAAAATAGCTCATTGTGATAAAGCTACTAGTAAGTTTGTTTCTTCGTCCGAATATGTAATTGCTCTCAATATTAATGATTCTATGTTGAACTTTGAAATAGATACAGGTTCACAAGTTTCGATTGCAAGAAAAACATTTTGTGACAGTCAACTGCATGGTTTGCAATATCTGGAAGGTGACTGTGTTTTACGATGTGCTAGCAATATGACTTTGCCGTTAGTAGGAAAGGTTGCTGTAAGAGTTCGTTATGAACATGTAGATAAAATACTAGACTCATATGTAGTCGCATGTGATTTAAAATATCCACTCATGGGAAGACAATGGATTATGCATTTATTGCCTGATTGTCACATTAATCTATCTCAACTTAGGTCATCGTTGGAAGTGTAAGAAGACAAGACTCGTGTTTCGTCTATGTTATGTTCGACAAGTTGAAATTTGTTCAAGGGCAAACTTTGGTTAAGTCGAAGGATACGACTAATGCTTCGTCTGTGTTAACAGCTGACAAGTTGAAAAATGTGAATGGGCAAACCTTGATTAAATCACAGATTGTTAAGTGTGAAAATCTGATTGCATCTTGTGACGTGCAAGGATTAATAAAATTTATTAGGCACGAATATAAAGAGTTATTCGATACATTTTACCGCCACGATTCCAATGAAACAAGGCATTACACCAATTTTTAAGAAATTTTATAATGTTCCGTATGGTTTACGTGACAAAGTGAAGTCTGAATTAGACAAATTGATTGAGCAATACATTCTAGAAAAGATTGACTCAAGTGATTGGGCGAGTCCTATGGTCGTTGTGTGTAAGAATGATGGTAATTTGAGGCTTTGCTGCTATTTCAAGAACACTGTGAATAAATATGTCGAAAACGTAATTTATCCATTGCTCAGGATAGACGAAGTGTTTCCAAAAGTTAATGGATGTGATGTATTTGTTACCTTGGATCTCAGAAGTGCTTACCTTCAAATAAAACTTGATGATCAAGCCAAACAGTTACCAGTAATGAATACCCCATGGGGATTGTTACAACATACTAGATTGCCATTTGGTGTACGGATCGCATCACAAATATTTCAAAGAACTATTGAAGGCATACTACAGGGATTAAATTTTGTCATTCCATACCAAGATGACTTACTTATTGTTAGCAAGGGTTTAGAACAAGCAGTATCCAGAACACTTCAAGTTTTAAACCGTTTGAATGAGTACAATGTAAGGTTAATTGGAGCAAGTGTTCATTCTTCAAAAACAAAATTGATTATTTAGGATATACTTTAAGTAAAGGAGGAATACATCCTTCTGAAAAGAAGCTGCATGCATTGATACAATGTCCAAAGCCTTGCAACACCAAACAATTAAAGGCTTTCCTTGGTGGTATTAATTTTTACAGAAGATGTGTGCCTAATATGTCAGTTATCTTGTCAGATCTTTACAATTTATTGAAGAAAAATGTGCGATGGCAATGGCCAAATTATTTTCAGCGGCAATTTGAGGCAGTTAAACTGGCTTTACAAAATGTCAAGGTCCTTGTTCCATACGACCAGAATAAAGAAGTTATTATACAGTGTGACGCATCTCAAAATGGATTAGGTTCGCAATTATGCCATAAAGTACAAGGGGATTTGCGTACGATTGAATGCATTTCATGTACGTTAAATAAGCATGAGGTTAAGTATCCTATGCATGAAAAGGAATCTTTATGTATCGTATATGCAGTTAGGAAATTCCAAAAATACGTACAAAGTAGATCGTTTGAAATATGGACAGATTCAATGCCAGCTAAGCAATTGTTAGCTATGGAAAAACCAATTCCTATTATGGCGTCGCCACGCATTCAAAGGTGGTGCTTATTTTTGGCTTCTTTCACATATACACTAATATGTACTAAAAAGGTTGAACTTGCAGACATGTTATCAAGGTTGCCACTTCCTGACGTACATGATGATGATCCTAGGCAAGAAGAATTTGTGTACCAGGTTACGCTTACGCCGAATGCAAAGCTGGCGATTTTGACGTATTTGAAACGAGATGAAATTCTTAAGTTAACGAAATCTTATTGAAAGAATGGATGGCCACAAGATGTGAAAGGGTTCCAAGGAGATGAATTGAAGGAACTGTTGTGACAGTCAGATTTACAGTCATTATTATTATTATTATTATTATTCATGTCTGTAGCGGTAAAAAGATGTGTTGATTCAAAGTGTTGAGTGTTTTAATTTGTAAGAATACATATTTGATTTTTGCCAAGCCGACGGGAGGAACGAGACGTTCGCGTGTCTTAAGGGTGATTACCTGAAGGGTCACGTTATGCGTCTAAAGCTTAGGAAATTCGACCGTAATGACAAACATTTAAATATCTCGGTTTCCAGCGGTCAGATTCATGTGAAACTTATACCAGCGCAGCAGCATGTGTGCAAGGACGGATGTGTGGAGTTTCGTCGCGATCAAGCAACAATTACGGACGCCAGATCAAATCGGTTGTAATTGATCAGTTTGTGGACACCGGTTGCAATTGAGCTATGGGCGACGGCCAGGCGGAAGCTTAATCCGCACATACCGAACTTCGAGCACGGCCCGTCCAAGTTGGGAGACAATAGAGCGAAGTGGAATGACCTCTCCGGAAGCGTCGCTTCAACGAGCGCCTAGCGTCTTTTTTCAAAATCCAAATAAAACGAAGGACATGGTTTTTCGATACACAGTCTTACCGCGATCCTTGTAGAGAGAGCACCTCCGTGCTACCTCTCCGTATACAGTTTTGCCGCGATTCTTGTAACGAGAGCACCTTCGTGCTACCTCTTCGTGTACAGTGGACCTTGTTGTGTTTTGTGAACACCAGTGTGTGTGTGTGATAGGCAGTAAGTCTACACGAGTGCGCCTACCTCAACCGCTGGGGGAAGTTGAAGCGAGACCGTGTTTCCGAGAGTACCTTACGCCGTTTATAATTTTTGAGAAACGAGGAACACCGGAAACTATGGCGGGCTAGAGGAAGAAGAGAGATGAGGGCGTTACCGTCGATTCGCCCGATGTCAGAAGAGACTACGCCGATGATACCTACCCGCCGCCACGGAGAGAGAGAGAAACGACGAGCTACGCCGATGATGCCTACCCGCCGCCACGGAGAGAGAGAGACGACGACGAACGCCGCCCTGTTGATACGCCGATGATGCCTACCAGCCGCCACAGAGAGAGAGAGAGATGTTGAACGCTGCCCTGTCGACGCGCCGACGACACCTACAAGCCCACGGAGATGTTCACCGATCCCGAGAGGAAGAGAAGCCGAGGAACCAGACGTATGAACGCTCTTCGCATCTTCATCGTCGCGACCAAGACCTTTCGTGTGAATACTATGTGTTTTCAATCGCCCATAAAGACGCCAGGATGCACCTCGGAAGCTGAGAGATGGTAATGTATTCATCTGTGTGATTGTCAGCACGTGACGGCCCGATTGATTTAGAGAACGCCCTTGAAATTCGTCAACATTTTGAAAACGCCCACACAACTCGAAACTTCATATCAAAACTCCCGTCGCGCTTGTCATTTGTAATTTATCTGTCTCAGGTCAATTTTTCTTATTCCTTGTGATATTTTTTTTTATGATCTTAAATTCATTGTTGTTTGTGCTCCTTTGTATTTGTTTAAAGTACGTACCATTAGAGTAAAGCGCCGCCCGCTTAATGGTTTAATCTACTTGAGGTTTGTTCATTTTTATGTGTCAGTGCTGTGTCGCTGCTAGCTACGTCAGGTCGCATATGTGATTATTTGTTAAAGTATTTGCCTGGTAATATGAATTGCTCGTCGCGGCGAAGTGTTTAAGTCCCGCCTGCTAGACAGTATATGTTTGCGTCACTCAACGGAGGTTATTTGTTATGTTTGGAACCACGTGAGGTCTTGTAAAAAGGAAAACGTCCGCCCACGTGAATGTAATTGCAGTTGAGACGCCTTTGTTTATGCCGGACACATAATGTATTGTCACCGCGCCGACCTAGTTTCTTTTTAAAAAGGTGAACTTAAGTAAGGGCTGGCTAGGATTTGAGTAGCACTGGAGCAAAATCACAAATGACCCGGTTAGACAAAAATTAAGGAAAAATTAATTGAGAATGCAATAACTAGGGCTTGTCGTCATAAAACCTGTACATGTCATGTATCATTTTTTGTGTTGATGACCCCGAGAGGATTGATTCTGTGAGTGAAAGTGAGAGTGAAAGAGGGGGAGATGTAGTAAATTGATTTTTGTTGGTTATGAATAGAATATACTTTTTATTTTCATGTTAATTTTTGGGCTATATCATTTCGTACGCATGTCGCTACCCGTGATTTTCAGGTATGCAGCTAGCCGATTCCCGGCTACAGGTAAAGAGGTGGTAATTTGAAAGTATATATGTGTTTTTTTATTCGATACGGCTAATTACTATGCACTGTCGGTCACCGGTTCCTACACACGAACTCAACCTGGACCGTAACGCTATTTCGCTTGTCCGAGGGAGATTTTGCCGCCTCTACCTAGGTAGTGGTAGCATTTGTTTTCCCGGGCACTGTTGGCGTACAAGAGAAGACAGGCAGAATTAAGCATTACGGATGAGTTACTGTATTGGGGTCGGAGACTGGTTGTTCCCAAAGGAGTGCGAAATTACATTATTCAGAGAGCCCATGAAGATCATTGTGGTATTGTAAAAATGAAAGAATGCTCAGAGAGAGATATTGGTGGCCAGGTATAGATAAGTCTATTGAAGAGTATGTAAATAAATGTGAAGTTTGTGCAGCAGTCAAGCCAAATACAAGTGCCAAGAACTCTAGTGCATGGACTGAATGCAGACATCCGTGGGAAAGGATGCATATGGATTTTTTTGTGTATAGAAGTATTACTTATATTATAATAGTAGATGCCTACAGCAAATGTGTAGATTGTGATCGAGTTTCGTCTACTTCATTTAAAGAAGTAAAGCGTTATCTAATTAAACATTTTGCTATTTTTGGGCTACCAAAGTGTATTGTGGTAGATAATGGTCCCCCATTCTCATCTTCAGAATTTTAAACATTCTGTGATGAACGTCACGTTAATTTGTACCATTCTCCTGCGTACCATCCTGAAAGCAATGGACAGGTCGAGCGCTACGTGCAGACAGTGAAAACAAAGCTAGACTGTGCTGTACGGGAGCAATATAATAAGAATACGCATGTCAACGTTGAAGAATTGTTGCAGAATGTATTGGTAGCTTTGAGAAGCTAATATAACGTATCAGGTGACAAAACGCCACAGCAAATTATATTTTCCTTCATTCTCAGGAATAAATTTGATGCCCAAATTGAAGAAATAATAGATCAAAACTGCGAAAGGGATAAAGCAGAAGCAGATGAAAAGGTGAACGAAAGAGGCGATTTTGTATGGGTTATGTTACCATTTAAGGACAAGAGGAATGCTATGAGGTATGTCAAGGGAAAAATTATAGCACGAAAAAGCAAAGTTACATGGCTGTTGAATGTTGAAGGTAGAAACCGGGTCGTGCATGAAGATCAGTTAAAATTGATGCAAGACAAGAAAGATAGATATCATTTTGGAAGTCAGAAGAAGGAGGAGGATAATGATGAACGAATTCAAGGACCAGATACAGGTCAAGACGGCGGATCAGTTTTCTGCGATGAAGACTTATTCATTACAGGAAAAAGTGGAAGTAATGACAGTGGTTCTGTGGCGCCGGAAGCTTCTACGCCAAATGACAAACCGTCTACATCGTACTTGGATGATTCCTGCAGCCAACATCAGCGACAACAGCAGCATCAGTGTAGGAGGTCCTCTCGACAGAGAAAACAGCCTGATAGACTGAAATATAACTAAGTCAAGTAAGGAAGAGGGGGAATGTTAAGTGTGCATAATATCTGAATCGATATTCAATTGTTTGTAAAGTTGTTATAGATAAAATTGGGAGTTCAGCCATCTTAGAAATGGTTATTGTAAGTTTAGTATTAAATCGCTATTTTGTATCCTCGTTTTTATCTTTATACTGTGAAGTACCTACGTGTGCGAATCAATTAACCTCTGCGTGTGAATACACGACAGGTAGGGTGTCTCACTCCAACGATACCTGGGACCCGGATTCGATTCCAGGGGTGGATTGATCTCAGGCAGGCTCTGGGCAGTGGGGTGCCCAGGATTTTCGAAAGGGAGGGGTTACGTATACTTTTTCGTAGCAGTCAACCCTCCCTTTGCCATGTTTTCCTGCACTTGATTTTATTATTTTTAGGAATACTGGGCCGAAGGATGGGTATAACCCCCGCCAATCCCCTCCCCCTTGGGCACGCCACTGGCTCTGGGGCACAATGGGGGAGGGGCAATCTTGGGGGGAACGTCGTGCTGACCATATCACCTCTTCCATGGCATTGATCGAGAACCATGTCCTCTATATGCCATCAGGGCACGGCACGTTCAAATACAAAATGAATAGCTTGACCTTTATCCAGGTAAGCAAGTTTGGTAGGCAGATTATCTTGAAGGGGCTGGAGCCCACCTTCTCCCACATGGTGACGACGCCCAGGATCGCGACTGTGGCCGTGTCCGAAAGGTGGAAGGCCGTACTTGAAGCGAGCATCCTCCGAGTATGGTCTTGGAGTGCGGTCTTCAAGTCGTGGACTGGAAGTGAAAGTCTTTCGAATTGCACTTCGACTGCAGCGCCAAATACGATCAGTAGATAAAAATTATACTCGTTGTTTTCCCCACGGTTTAAACACATGTTTTTCACCATAGAAATCACGTTGCATTTTCAAATGTTCGTACACATACATTTCCACACATTAGAAGCACTTTAACCAAAAACTTGCTGACCCATAACGTATATTTAACCTGTGTTGCTGGCTTTCTACTTTCGTGATTTTAAACAAATGAACAACGAATGTGGAAATCACGTGACCTAGTCAGCTCCCGTCTGTACTGCAAGCTGTGCACTTGCTTACTTCTGTTCTTGGCGCTTTTGAACTGTACTAGGTGACGTCACTTCCGCTAAAACCATACTTCAAGTCCGTACTTTTTACCTTTCGGACAGAGCCTGAGTAAAGGTCACTTGAGTACAATTCTCATAAGATTGTTACGTCACTCGGGGAATAAGTACTTTCCCCAAGGTCTCGAATAATCATTTCGAGAGTTCATGAAAAAGGTGAAATACAGAGAGAAAAATCAGAATGAGCTTTGACAAGGAAGGACGATTGCATTGTTTCCCGATTGAGGTTCCTTAACCCGTTTCCCATTCTTGAGAGTGCAGAAGGCCAACCGGTGCTATCAAGTGCGCCGGAAGACGGCCTATACATAAATAGTTCCGTTTCTCGTGCTACCACGTGGTTTGGCCGGGCTGCAAAAAGGCGGCAAAATTAGTTTTTGACTTCGGACCAACAGGGGGCGGGGAGGAGGCAGTCACGAGACTAAAACCGTGTGACGTAGAATGCCAATTCACATAAGAAGGTGCACTCCAAGGCAAGTGATGCCAGGGAGGGATTTTTCTTACGGGTGGGAAATTCTAGTCATGTTGAACCAGCCGCTGTAGTAGCCAAGCCAATTAAGGTTTCATATCTGGAATAATTCCCTAGAACAGGGGTTTCCAAACTTTTTCGTTTCGCGGTGCCCTTAAAGCATAGGCGGAGTTCTGGAGGGGCCAGGAGGGGCCTGGCCCCCAACTTAAAAAATACTAAAAAAATAACACATGATTAAGTTCTATAACTACATTTTTGTTATGAAGCCATACCGCAAATCTTGGTAATTGCGCCACAATAGCGGGTCTTAGACGATTTGATTGATGTGTACAGTTTGAAGAAAGAAAAACGTAAAATGACTTTGTGTTGAGTCAACAGTTACTGCTGAGGCATCAACAGAACTTTTCAATTTAATTTTTCTAAAATTTCTGAAGCTTACTATTGTACCGTAACTTTTTAAAGTAATACGAGTATTGTATCAATAAAAAATTAATGAAATGCAAAATGCAATAATCGTACTGTTTTGCTTCTTTTAAAACTGACAACCAATATACTAATTAATATTTGTTTACTTAAGCGAGGATATTCAACATTTTCAAATGTAAAAGGCCCAGAACTCAGTGTTTTTAAGTTGTTGTTTTTTTTTATATCCGGGGGAAGGTCTTCGGACCCCTTATAAGCTAGGGGATATTCAATAACCCTCAGGTACATCATATGCTTCTCCCAGAGTCTGCCCCCCAAAGCAAAAGCTCAAACTCCACCCATGCCTTAGTATTTCAAGATTTTCACGCGGCGCCCAAGTCAGAATTTAGGCCTATCAAACACTTGCAACGCTCGGTTAGTGCGGTAAGGTTGCTTGGCTTAAGTTAAAAAATAAACACATATTTCAAATTCAGAAACATTTTATGTGTAAAAAGTACTAAATAAGCACATATTTTGAACAATCATATAATTCCAGTGAAAATATTGGAACATTTCGCGGCCTCCCGCCCCTGTAAGCAGCGCACACTTTGAGAACCACTGTCCTAGAAGCTGAATTTTCGTAAGTTGTTACCAGTGGCGCATCCAGAAGTTGCAGTTGGAAGGGGGCGGTTAGTAGTGTACCTTGCCTGAACAAGAATCAATTATAATCAAAACTTGCACCTTTTTTTACATAAAAAATATATCACACTGTAAACAGGAACCAAACTGACTTCTATGTTCCAGGAATTATAAACAAGGGCACAGGACTGGAATAAATGATTATTATTGTTATCTCAATTCCTGCATTGCCACGGTAAACCAATCGATCTGAGGTACAAAGTGAATAAACATAGAAAACAAAAACCTATTCTCCAAACGATATCGGGTGACATGTCCTTCCCGGACGTATGAACAGACTGTTGAAGTACACCATCCCGCCTGGTATATATGAATCTTGTAGCTGAAAGTTATGAGATTAATGGAAGTTCATGAGAGAAAGATTGTCCTGTTACTGTGATTTATTTTTGTGAGTTTCGTTATGATGTACAACTTTGGTTCTTTTTAAATTGCATAATCAAGATAAATAGATTCTGAATTCATATGTTAAAACGTAAGTTCTGTGTTTTTGTGTCTATTTATGCAAATTTTAATGTTTTCTCGTGCCCTGGGAGGTATCACGCGTATACCAATATACAGTCTCATGTTGCTCATTCTCAATTTGTATTGAGATAAATATATTCTTATGACTATTAATGTCCTATGGTTGAATCTGGCACGACCGTGTCACGGATTCGATATCCTTTTGACGTATATTTCACACTAGTTTGGACTCAACTTTAAACTGTACCGCAATTCCGATTAACCTATCTTGAACATGAAACACAAATCAAACTTTAAAACCTATTTTAGAGCCTGTGAAACTTGCTGATACATCCTACAAGACCGAACATTTCTACAAAAATATTAGACACAATAATTTATCCAAGAGCCTGGCAGTTTGGAGGGGCGATAGTCCCCATTGCCCTCCCCGTAGATCCGCGTGCAAAATACCAAAAGTCACCGGCTCCCCTCTCCCCCTTAAACCTCAGATTCACAGTTCTTGACCTGTATCTTCGTAACTAAAGGTCGTAAGCAGATAAGCTTTTTTAGTCATCATCCTCATTAGATGAGCTACAGAAAATATTCTGTGATTTTTCAGTAATGTCAGTGATTTTGCCGTAATTGAGAAAATAATCTTAACAAATTGTAATTTTTCTAGTGCTTTTTAAAGTTTTTGCCTTGTACTTTTGAATAAATTACATGACAGGAAATCGTTTGGAGTATACAATAGTAGTCTAATTTATAAGATTTAAAACGATATAAGTTTTAATTTATTTATCACAGTCCGTCGGCTGAGTCCATAATAATCGACTGTTTGATAGAAGGCAGAGACTTAGTAGGTAGGATTAATTGTTTCACCATTTAAGATATTTTCAGTCGAATAGCGAATGGATATCGGCGTACTGACGCTCGCAATCTTGAAAAGAGTTGACCATTTTCTGATTTGATACTTCTCTGGAACGGTGACACCAGGAGCGTATATTATAGGCTATCTGCGAAGCCTGAAGTCTAGAGAAAAAAATATAGGAGAAAAATCGATCACAAATTGTAAATAATATTATTCATATCAGTGAGGAGATGATACTGATTCTCGAGTTGGCAACCTGATTTTTTATGAGTTGGTAACCTGATTTCTTATCAGTTGGCAACCTGATTTGCTACGAGTTGGCAACCTGATTTCGTATGAGTTGGCAACCTGATTTCCTATGAGTTGGCAACCTGACTTCGTATGAGTTGGCAAACCTGATTTCTTAGGAGTTGGCAACCTGATTTCTTAGGAGTTGGCAAACCTGCTTTCCTATGAGTTGGCAACCTGATTTCTTAAGAGTTGGCAACCTGATTTCTCAGGAGTTGGTAAATTTCTTTCTTTTCATAGCCTAGGACCACGTGACATAGTGAGATAGGCCAGATATTGGACTCAGTAAACGCTACTGGGTGACCTATCAACGTCTGGTTTTTTCAGAAATGCTCCATAAGTTTTCATAATAAATCAATACATATATTTTTCTAAAATTAATTAGTAGTTTTGTAGAAAAACTCAACATTTATAACAGTTTATGAAAATAACTACGAGTTGAAAGTCTTAATAATTCTCGATCGAAACGATAACATTTTACATATTGTAAGTTTATGAAACGTTTGAACTGAACTCTTATAATACTATTTTTTATATTTATAAAGTTAGCTTCCTTGAATAACATATTTAAGTGAAACACAATTGATAAACAATTCCGTTTTATTTCTAAGAAAAAAACATTAACCTAGCCTCCTAACAGCCGTCTCGATCTGCTCTAGATTTTCACACGATCCTCTCGTTCTGGTCTTGAATAGGGATGGCCAAACGGATCCGGATCCAAATGTTCCGGATCCGGGTCCGAAATACCGGATCTTGATCCGGATCCGAAAGTTCCGAATCCGAGAGTTTCGAATCTCAATCCCATTATAATATTAACACACCTTAAAAGGTATTATGATCTTCGAATTACAAAGAAATTTTTCATTTGTTAGTCCTACAAGATTTTTTTTCAAGTGTTGTTCCTAAAATAATTTCCTACTCATCGGCTAACACACTCGTGCACAAAAATAATCTTACTTCTTTAACATAAAATTTCAGAGGTGATTTTGTAAATTCCATTGAAACGAATATGTATTCATTCGAATGTATTGGAAATGGAAACACATAAATGTGAGACATTCCATTCCAGGATGAAACCTTTAACCAATTTAACAAGATAGAAATGTTATACAAAAATTATACAATTGTTCTACAGTTACAGTTTTAAAAATTAAAATAAAACATTATAATATATGCACTGCAGTGTTATATAATTACAAAGTGTAAGACTAACATAAGTGTATTAATTACAAATCGCGCACACGCACTATATAGGGGAGACCGGGGTAATTAGAACAGGAAACAGCCTGTAGAAGTTCCACTGTAAATTACTCAGAAAGTTACTGATGGATTTTTTAAAAATTTCTACCATTTAAAAGGACATCTTTTGCATATTTTTGAAAAAAATAATGACCATACCTGCATTGCAAATACTCGTCCAAAAAAAAAATTGTCATGACACCATAAAATTGTTCCAATTACCCCATTTGGGGTTAATGGAACATAAGTTAGAAATTTCAACTGAATAGCTTTAGATTGCTGTTGGGGTAATACGAACATCATATATAAATGTCCCATTTACCCTGCAAATTTGAACACAATAGCTCTACTTCTTCTGGAGTTATCAATGCTTGTTTAAATAAAATCCCAAGTTAACGTCTTTTTTTCATAAAGTTCAATTTCCCAGCTGTGAAGCAAATATGTGTGAATGAAAATCAGTGTTCTATGATTTATTTGAAAGGTTACAGGCCATTCTACAATGTAGTAAAGAAAAAACTTCTAATAGTTACATGATCTAGTATACCCAAGCGAAATCAAGCAAATTACGCAATATTCTAATAACCCATTCGCAGAAATTTTTGGGGTAATAAGAACTTTGCTTATAAAAACCAGGCATTTGACCATAGACAACCAAACTCACATGAAATGATGTGTGCCCTTATGTTTTATTATAGGGGTGAAGAAAATTTTGAAAGGGTTCTTTCATTCACATCCAGTATATGCAGAAGCAGAGAAACACCAAGCATGCGTCACATCATTTTTGCAGGTGTATAATAAAAGTCAAATAAAACTTACTTTTGTGTAGTTATTCCAATAACAAATTTTCTGCATGTAGGTTTAGTGTAGGTACATAGGTATGAAATGTTATTACACCAGTCTTTTCGTTTTAAATTATTCTACATTAACATGTTCCAATAACCCCATGTTCTAATTACCCCGGTCTCCCCTATATATATATATGTACGTATATTATATATATATATATATATGTATGTATGTATGTATATTAGCAGGTAACAATATGTTATAAACACATTCTTTCTTTCCAAAGAAGCGCTCATGTGGGATGGTCAAACGGATCCGGATCCGAAAGATTTTAGGATCCGGATCCGGATTTCGGATCCGCCAGGATCCGGATCTGGCCATCCCTTTCTCGAATTGTCCAGATTAAGTCTCGATTTGTACACGGCCGTCTCGAACTCGATACCATACTTACAGTGGGAATTCTTAAGCGCATAAAATGATTTCTTGATAAACCAAAGCAAAGTTTACGCTACCGGAAGGGAATTTTCAGTCCGAGCCAAGAACAACACTGCCGCACGCCCCCTCCACGGACCTGTGGCAGGAGCACTTCTCCACACGCCTACTCTTGCAATACGAGGAGAATCCACGAAAAGGCAACACGCCTTCTTTGCAGTTGTGCAACCTTTTAGCTTCCACAACCTTCAACGTGCTCGAACTTCGCGACCCGCTGTGGGCTATTATCGTCAGCCAGCCGCCCGCAGCAAGCAGTCAGTCTCAGCTTGGTTACTTCCACTGTGAAAGTGCGCGCTTTTTCCCCCCAGTTCCACGATGCATCGCGATAGTTCGCCCGATTACGGTGTCGGTTTTATTCAAGAGGATCATCATGCTTTGCAATCAGAAGCTCAGCTCACCCTTCTGCAAGTTCCTGGAATGGATCGTTCCGGTTCTGGACAAATGTCCTTGTCGTCTTCCGTTACCGATCTGGAGGCTCCCATATACCAAAGGGACAGGCTCACTGTTCGTCAGCACGTAAGTACAATGTTTCTTTTACCTAGACACCCGGAAAAGTACAGGGTGATTCAAAAGTCGCGTGTCTCCAGCTTTATTTAACCCAAAGAGATATTACCGTACAAAGAAAGTTTGATTAAGGCCACGAGGAACAGTTTCAGTGTCCAGCCAGACACGAGGATCTGGAAAGACTCTAGCTGCGAGCTGGAGAATTAGAGGCCTGTGCGCTGGATGGTCGTAGGAGGGTGAGAAACTTAATATTACGCTTATGAGAGTATTATTTCACTTGTTCTCTTGGGGATATCAAACTTCCGAAAGCGTAGAAAAGCACGTGAGCGGAAAGAGGACAGGCTGAAGATTTTGTTTGCATGGGAAAAGTTGAAACTTCCATTTGATTATCAGTAATTTAAATTTTGAATTGAATTACAATTTTTTGGGTGCGTCAGCACTGAGGCTATTTTGCACACGTCACTACACGGGGTCCAGCCCCTTATCATAACAAAAATAAAAGCGTGTCTGAAAACTAAAATTTCCTTACCTTGGTTAAAAGCTGAGGCTAAAAAGGGCGCTCAGCACAAATAAGGACAAAACACAGGACGACACAGAATTATACTGGCCATGGGGCCAGTCGCCAGAGCCTCGTTAGTCTGCAGTCCAGGGTGTACTACGTGGAAGGAGCACCCCTTACACCCCTGATTAGCAGTAAGTTTAAGTTGTTCCTCCAAAAGGAGTAAATGGGATTATGTAAATACTTATTCATAATATCTTTTACAGATCGTACCTAGCTGAATAGTGAACTTTAAAACCCGTTTCCACTTGCAACATGGGGAGAAATCATACTCTCTTCTATAATTTTTTCCCCAGTAAGAGAGAGAGAGAGAAAATAATTTTGACTAAATATTTTGGGAACTCTAAACAAATATGGACGATTACTGAATGAATTTGGTGAGCATTCATTTCCTTGTCGTCTACTTAAAAAAATATTTGATTACGAGAAACTAATTTTGCTAATTTCCAACAAACGTTTATTCTCTGTGTGTTGATGAAATACTGATCAATTAGCGCATCGCCTTAGAGTTTGGTAACACACATGACACATTGCAGAGGAATCGAGTACTTCAGTTTCATTTTTATTGCGATCGACTGTACGTACAAGCAGAAGAAATATTACCGTTGTCAGGCACTTATTCAAAAACACATGAGATTCCCACAATTCCGCAATCCAGCAATTATAGTCCATGAAGTGTGGTGCTAACAACACCATCGTTGTCTATACCCCAAGATGGATAGTAATCTCTAACCTTGCGCAGGCGCCTCTATGGAAAATTGATAAACTACGACTCTCTGAATAAATTACTGCGAAATCTACAGACATTTGCAAAAGTTAGGGCTGTTGACAACATTCGGAATTAATTAAACGATATATAGTTGTTTACGAAGTAAAACTGAAGCCAATGGATGTAGGATTTTGTGAAACTGCCAATCCACAACCTTGGTCAACATCTTAAACAACTGTCTAGACATCAACGACATGCCCCTGCATTTTAGCATCTCTTTAGCACACTCATAAATTTCCACACTAGCTACAAATCGAAAGTGAATGGGAAAGTTGCTCCTTCAACCATATAAGCACTAAGGACAATCGATATGATTATGGTCTACTTGCCAATAACATTCTCCTCTATAGCATAAGGATTTTTGATTGATTGATTGCGTTGGTGTTTTAAGTCCACTTTATGCACAGAAAGGCTAATCAGGACTGGACCTACAGTTTAAAGTGTATTCGAATAAATACTCGTATGTTAAGTAAAACACATGTACACTTTTAAAAAATGCTGCTACATATGGGAATTTTGTTACATCTCCACTACAAGAGAGATGTCAGATAATATAATTCACGGCTCCAGTAATATTAACATACGTTAAAGAATCATTCTGAACGTTTCTAATTTATTAATTATTTCAAAACTGTCGTCTAACTGTCAAGCACACGTTATAATATTAGTTGCTTATAAGGTAGAAATTTCGAACTTATACCGTAAGTTCACTTTAGACGCGAACTAGTATAACTCATTGACTATATCAATGAAATGGGTAAAATTAAGTAATTTTTATTATCCAAAATATCAGGGGTCGAAGCAAGATCAAGGAATTTCTATCTGCAGTGGATATACTGCACTGTAAACACGACTTAGTCAAAAACGAGCAAAATTTTGTCACTTTTGACTAAATCCAGTACTCAAAATAGCACCGGCCCGATTTTCGTCAAAAGTGACTACATGCATTTAGTAAATTTCATTTCAGTGAGTTATATAGTAAAATGTAAGAAATCATGGGGGGTATGTCAAAGATTGTGTTTACCGAACTCCTGTTCCAGATGTTGCTACTCTTCGAAGAAGAAAAACGGAGAGTATCCTAACTGTTACTGGTGATATGCTGGGGCGGTTTGGGCAGAAGTGAATTGAGGACTAAAAGTGGTAAACGTCGTAAGTGCCAAAAGCGAAAGTGTTGGGAAATCGCATCGTTCCGCACATCAGCCCGTAAGAACGTGCACACTAGTGACCTCTTTATACGCCCTTTGAACTACTTAGAGGGATACCAGCCACTTTTAATGTTTACCACATTATAGAGCATGGCACATTTCACAGTTTAAGTTGGAAAACAGTGTTTGAATTATTGTGGCACTTACAGCGTTTACCAATTTTAGTCTTCAAACCGCCTTGATGTTCTGAGAGTAACTAGAGGGGCGTACATTGAGGTATATGGCATATAAACGTGGAGCGTTGTAGCTCATTTTGCAATCAACAGCATTGTTCTATTGCATGTAGTTTCTGAGCTATGTTTTTTGTAATGGTACCCGAACTTTATGAACACCCTGTATATCTACCTAGGTACGTATGTATTTCAAGCAAACTCTCGCCTCACGTAAAATATCAAAGCATAAATTCAATACAATGAATAATACCTGCCTTTTCATTCTCGTCTCTCTTATATGTAATATGTAGGCATTTAAAAATTATTTGTAGTGATACAGAAAAACAATTGTTAGATTTTTCCCAAGAAATCCTAGGTTCTACTCAGTGATGTGCGTCTACGCGTAAACAACGATAGTCTACATTCTACACGTAGACTATTTTATACATATAGATTACGTAATCTATGTAAACAACATGGCGAAAGGTGATTATTTAGCAAAAGGCGCTGTGGAAGTAAAATAAAATTATACTGCGTATCAGTTGCTGATGTGTGAAGATAACTTTTCATACTCTTTCTTCCAAATTCGAACAATTTCTCACCTAGGAAGAAACCTAATATAGGAAACATTCTAGTGTTTTATGGGGAAAAGACCACTTTTTCCTTACGACTGCCATCTGTTGTTGTTTCTTGCATACTATTTATCTTCCTCCATGGTTCATAATAGAAGAGAAGAGAAATTTTGTTGTAAATAGGATTCTTTTCATTTCCTTAGGAACCAATATAGTTGAAAATGTCACTTTCCTTTCATGAAACCCTTGAAAATTAATTTTAATGCACTTTAGATTGTCTACGTAGTCTATGTAAACTACAACCCAATGTAATCTACGTGTAGATTACGTGTAGACAACGCATGTAGACGTAAACTTATAGTCTACGGCACATCACTGGTTCTACCTTCACATGAAAGTGCATATAATACGATGAAGTGGGACAGTGTAGAACTTGCCAGGGAACACACTAATATCTGGCATTTTGCACCTCGCATTCCAAACTGTAACATATTGTTCCTAATTACATTATCTGAGACTCTTGAGCTTGTTCACATCTCTGTGTGCATCCATTTACCTAGCATTCATTTCTCAGAATAAAAACCCTGTGTCGTACAGGATTGGTTCTGAATATTATCATTGGGCTAATCGAGAGTAAACACACTCAACTCAACTTGTATGAACCTTGTATGAGGTTCACAATACCTCTTACATTTTCGACTCACTGAAAAGAAACAGAATTGTATTAGCTGCACTCTTAGATGTGAGCGCAGCATATGATAATGTAGATATTAATATCCTAATACAAACAATACAACAGCTAAAAATACCTCACAATTATGTTTTGTTATTATGGAAGTAATTTAGTAAAAGATCTGTATATTTGCACTTTTTCAATGAAAGTATAGAGGACTGTACTTACCCTGCTGCAAAGGATTACCTCTGGGAAGTCCTTTAAGCCCAGATGCATTCACGACCTGCTTTTTCATTAGATTATCCTCAACAGTCTCTGGATAATATTCATTTCCCTTGTTATTCGCACACATCGGAATAGTTTAATCAATGGCAAAGGTTTTATTTCATATACATAAATGGATCAAAAAGTGGGTCAGGATTTGGATGTGCAATGTACGACCCACAACAGAAAACCGATCTATTATTTCGGCTTCCACAAGAATGTTCAATATTTACAGCAGAAGCTTACGCAATTTACCAAGCTTTAATATATGTCGGACAATTAAATTTGAGAAAGTTCTTAATACTGACCGACTCGCAAAATGCATTACAGGCGCATAAATCCTCTTACAAGAGTCTGTACAAATTATCTACTTATATTATAAATTGTATTCAATTAGTACAAAGAATACAAAAAACTGGAAAAACCATTGAGTTTACTTAAGTTAAAACACATAGTAATATTACAGGCAATTCCCATGCTGATGAGTGTGCAAAGAAAGCAACGTGCCTTCCAAATATTACGAACGTATCATTATACTATACTGATCTTCTCCCTAGAGTAAATAAGAAAATTTTGAATGAATGGTTTGATTGGTGTCGAAATGAATTTGTAACAGTTGGAGAATCATACAGACCATTTGCTGAATTGAAACCACACAAACCATGGTTTCATCATGTTAGTGGTACGAGAAACGTAATTGTTTCAATTAATAGACTGAGAGCTGGTCATCGGTGTACTAGGCAACATTTATCCAGAATTGGAATAACGAACAATAATAAATGTGAATGTGGCTGGGAAAGTGAAGACGCACAACATATAATACTGGAATGCACAAAGTATAAGAGAGAGAGAAATATATTGTATAAAACTTTATACGAATCTAAAGGTTGTTCAGTTTCCAATAAATTTGTCAAGTTTGGTTGTCGATTCAGATGTGCGGATGGGTTATACCAGAGACTGTGGTTATACTTTGTTGTTTTTATTCTAATATCTGTAAAATAAGGGGGGGATATTGATATTTTTAATGAAAAACAATTATGTATATTTCACATGTATATTTCACATGTATATTGTAATTGACAATAAACGACATAAAAGCTGTTAGGTCCAAAATAAAGGAATGAATACGAGGTCTTGTGCCTTGGTTTGTCTAAATTGTTTTAGGGGGTTATGAGTACCTTTACATTGCAATGTGTTTTCGGGCGTGGCTATAAGTATACACATGACCTCTGTACGAGGTTCGGAGATTAATGTTTATGGGGATGTCGGAAATGGGTTTTTACGCGTTGTAAGTTTTTATATGAAGTGCAGAGGTGTCTCGTGAACGCATGCGGTACATGCTGCGCATGCGTCAATTGTGGGGAAAAAGGACAGCTTGCTCTGCGACGACATTCATGAGCATGTCTACATTCTAATTTCTTCATATAGGAGAAGTATTTATTTTACACGAGAGCGCTCAACTAAGCTTATATTACATTTCTTGGTCTGAAGTGACGCATGCGTCAATTGTGGGAAAATAATTATTACTTTCTTTCACTTCAGATCCAATAAATGGGATATAAGCTTAGTTGAGCGCTCTCGTATAAAGTAAATACTTCTCCTATATGAAGAAATTAGAATGTAGAAATGCTCATGAATGTCGTCGCAGAGCAAGCTTTCCTTTTTCCCACAATTGACGCATGCGCAGCATTCACCGCATGCGTTCACGAAACGCCATTGGAGTGTTATATTTATACAGACCCTTCAACATCAGGGATTATATAATTGTATCTTTATTTTCGTTACATTTGGATATTCAATTATTTCTATCCAGCATGTTATGAATTAGGGACCGCTTTCTCTTGATCTAGTGCTTATTTACAAGTCTCATAAGACCTCCCTATACCATACTCTGGTGTTGAATGTTATCAACAGTGACACTGTGACAGCAAGACAATTCAAGAAATAAAGAAAAACCGTACGGAGTTGGCGTCACTACATTACAAAAAGGTAAAAAGGTCCAAAGTTATTTCCACTACGTCATGCGGTTTCTTTTGCGCGTGTCTCTTATCGGCGTAGAATGTTGATTGGCTCTCGTCTAATCATCTGACTCTGCAATCCACGTCTGCCAGTTTATTTTGTTTCTGCACTGACGCAAGGGGCCTACAAATAGTCTGGTCGTCCAACATGTGCGGTCGTTGCAACATACGAGGCGGAAGCTCGAAAATCTTCCTGCTAAGCGGAGTCAACCAGAACTGGAAGGTCGGTCGTGTCTCTTGGCATATTTCACGCCAGTTCCCCTATCCAGTGTCTTCGTAAATTATGCTTGAATCACACGAGGCTAGATCTACTGCTGGATTTTCCAGTTGGACTTGAACTAGTTGTCTGGTATTGTCTCAGATTCTAGTTTTCGTCTCACACGATACTTGTTATCGTACTTGTCGATGGACTTTTGTTCCCATAAGACATTGCGCAGAGCAGACAATCTATAAAGATTTGAAGAACGTTGTAGAAGAATTATGCGTACTGAACAAGCTTTTTAATGAACTCAGGTATGAACAGGAATCTCATGCATGAGATTCGCAGTATTCATCCATAAAAAATATTTTGTTCAACTAAATACGCCAAAACATTTAATACACTAGTAATAAGAAGGATTTTCATTATCGGCTAGTAACATCCATGTTACTTTTTCTTTTATCGAGAAGAAAACGAAAACATTCAACACCTGGAAACCACAGAAAAAAAACTTTGCCAAAACTCACAGATCATATTCACGTTCGGTCTGATTGGCTGTTCCACACAATCCAGCAGAGAACATCAGTTGCAATTACAACATGGCTTAGTCGTCGAAACCAGTCAAGTAGCCAGCCCAGGGACCATGATTTGCACCCAGGTAGCTTGTCCAACGTCAACAAGGGCATTCATACTAGAAATCCAGTTCAGTGCCAGTTCGGCCTTTAAGCCCGCATCACACGGAACTGGATATCCAGTAGGTATGCCCTAGTTGGCGCTGGACTGTACCCATTTGCTAGTTTTCGCCTCACACGATACTTATCAGCGTACAATGTATCAATTCACATTTTTAAAAGCCGATAACTATTCAACCGAGAGGAATAACATTTCGTATAAAATGTTATTAGATACAAAACAATGGCGCCGCTTAAATACATGCTTTACAACGTTTACTGTACACGTATGGAAGAATATTTTAGTTGTTTCAAATGTAAACACCGTGCACTCAGCATAGATGGTGTAACTCAACGCGCCTTTCATGCTGTATACGTTATACATTGCTGGAGTAACACTCGTAAACCACAGACAAAATCGCTTCTTTGCACACTCACAGATTATCTTCACATGGCGAAACTTTGCTCTGATTGGCTGTTCCACAGAATCCAGCCGAGGAAAGCAAGTAGCAATTAGAACATGTCCTATTCCTCCAAACCAGTCAAGCAGTCAGCCATGATTTCTACTTAGAAAGTCAGTCAAGCGCCAACTAGGGCATTCCTACTAGAAATCCAGTTCCTTGTGATTCGGCCTTTAGATGCGTCCACTCCACTCCACTCCACGGGTTTTGTGCGGGGTACGTCCAGCTCATATCACTTCGCGAAAATGGATTTCTCAAACATGCTGATAGCACAAAAGTTATCCTTTCCTAACCAACTTACATGCATTCTTTTCACAATTACAATTCTAACATTGTTAGGTTAGACGGTCAGATTTAGGGCTGTTAGAAACCAATTTTCGCAACGTGTTAGCAGCTGAATGTGCCCCGCATCCGACCCCCAATCCCACTTTATAATCAAGGAGCAAAACTTTAAAAGGAAAGGTATCCTCTACGTTCATCACTGTAAAAAGTTTATCGCCGCTGGACAGCGACACTCTGTGTGTGTTGGGAAGAATTTAGCTAGTTCAAGATGACAGGGCATCCCCGATGGCGTAATGGTAACGTCGTCGCCTTGAAATGAAGGAGTCTCGGGTTGGATACCCGGTGGAGGCACATGGCAAAGTGGTTCGGATCCCACTTTAAACTGTAGGTCCAGTCCCGATTAGCCATACTGTCTACAAAGTGAACTAAACAACAATTCAATTCAAGGTGACACTCTTTTACGCTCAGAGTTCGCGTACACCATAAATACACCTGATTAATGTATTTATTATACCGGGTGATTCAAAAAGAATATACGTATTTTTAAACAGGTATATTTGAAAAAATAGTAGTACAACTCTGAAAGTTTTGGCACTTACTTAAGAATATCTATAGATGTTCAATATGTCCCCCACCAGCGGCTCGAACAACATCACAGCGGTACTCGATTTCGTTCAAAACTCAAGCAAGCATGTCCATCGTAACTGACGCTTCAGTAGCAGTGATGCGATTTTCAGCTCTTCCAGGTCACTTTGTATTGGTGGTAAATAGTTTCCTTAATATACCCCCACTAGTCACAGAAAGACAAATCCGGTGACTGTGGAGGCCAGCTGAAAAGTGCCTAGTCTTTAGCTGCTTGACAACCAATCCAACAGTTAGGAAGAGTTTCATTACGAACATTTGGCTGAAGTAGTGGGATCGTGAAGACAAACAGTGCTGCACGAGCGATCTAGCGACAATTGATTGAAACTAGACAACGTTATCTTCTGCCAGGGAGCGCCATGCTTCTCAGTGATCAGCAGTTTAGACAGCATACTGGTTTGAAATACGTATATTCTTTTTGAATCTCCCTGTATTATTGTTCCCTCCGGACTCCTATACCCTAATATCCATTAGTGAATAATAATCAGGGAACACATTCATATGTAAATACATATCTTCATATGATGATAAAATCACTGATATTTTGTATTACCTTTGAAAATCGTGGTTATGTAAGCTAAAATAATGCTATACAGGGTGTCCGGGCTAGAGGTATACAAAAATACACACATATATTTTAGCATCTGTAAAGTTTATTAACTTTCTTGTCCTGGTCATGTACAAAGTAACTCAGAAGGTTTTTATGTACGTTGGTACACCTCAATATTAGCACAATTTGTAGCTCGACACATATCTAAACGAATAGTCAAGCTCGTGCCAATTGTTGACCAGTATTTGAGGCGTTATTAGCGCAACGATACGCTGTCTCAAATAACCCAAATCGTGAATTTTCCATTGTGCACAACATCTTTAATGAAGCCCCATGTAAAAAATAGTGTAATGGTGTCAAATCTGGGGATCTCTGTGGCCAGGCAGTTTCTGCGCATGCGTGACTCAACAGCACGACTGATCGTACAAGTGGACTACTGAAATCTTGGATCGATGGTCAATCGACTGAGCTCGAGACAATACAAAGAGCAGTTTTCGCATTATAAGCAGTTATTTTTGTATACTTCTAGCCCGGACGCGCATTTGCTTTTTCCAGTCAACTTGTGAATGCGGTTTCATTTCTTGCTCTCTGATTGGCTGTTGGAAAGTTACGGTGCTGTGATTGTGAGAATATCTTGTTTGCGCTGTACGTTAGGTTAGGTTAGGTAAGGTTAGATTAGATTAGAAAGCAGCAAATTTGCGCTAAAAATAAGAAATAAGACATTCTCACAATCACAGCACCGTAACTTTCCAACAGCCAATCAGAGAGCAAGAAATGAAACCGCATTCACAAGTTGACTGGAAAAAGAAAATTCGCAGCCCGGACACCTGTATTTATTTTCCATATTTTAGTTATGTCTATATATAATTTCCATATTTTTAAAACATTTTCCAACATATTCCATATTCGTGGGTTTACTCTTGTGTGAAATAGCAAGGGCTGTTCATGTGCATTCTGCTCGTTTTCTACTCTCTGTTCATTTCAAATCTTGACAATAGACAATGCATCTGTCATCCTATCGCCAACAATATAGAACGCAAGCTTAAGCTTTCCGATGAAATCCATTGCATATTTTAAATGTAGTTCTCACATTACTTCCTGTGATACCGAAAGAAGTTCCAGTTAGTATAAATGTGTCCTCAGGGACAACAGCTGAAGATTCAATAGTGAAAATGTAATGAAGTGACAGTCACAAAGAACGCTCATGCGCACTATAGTAACCACACCGCCACGTAGGGCGGCTCATTTTCAGGTGACAAATGTCGCTTGGAATTTCATTAAAAACGACCTTTAGAACTAACGATAAGCCTTCATTTCAATTTGTGGGTGGCAGTTAGATGAAAGGCAATAGATAAGCCGACAATCCACCACCATCACTGGCTACATTAACACCATTGTTCGTTTACATGAATGTAGAAGTGTGGTAAACGAATGCAGAATCGGCAACGTTGTAAAGTACTAATTTCGTTCTCCCTCCCACATGCATTGAACCTTATGGAAATTATCCTTGAACCGTTTTTGACGCAACAAAACGCCTGCCTTTTTCTCTATGGAAATTTACAGGTTTCCAACCGGCGAAGATTCGAAGAGACGTCACTCTCCCTCTGCCGAACATAAAGAAAGTAAAAAAAGGAAAGTAAAAAAGAAGCATGGTACAAATGTAGTACGTGCGTTCGACATATGCATTTCGTCTCACTAAGGTTGAGGACACGTCGTGTGAATATTGCTTACGTAACGAAATGCGGGTTCTTTGAGAATGAAAATGGAACTGAACTAATTAAAAACCTTCACTGTAGTACACAATATATAATTTTCTGATAATTTTGCCCCTCAAATAGTAAGTTCAGTCAATATAAATTCTATATTTTATATCAATGTTACCATTAAGTCAGTCAAACTTATAATTGTTAAGGTGATCTCTAACCTCTTCAAATCTTCCTTCAAGACTGTGCAATGCATACGGGGTACAACTGGTCACGATTATCTATGCCATTAGTGGACAGAAAAGCTTCTATTTTTACCTGAACGCTGATGATTAATTTATCTCGCGATTCATGGCTTCGAAATTTCAGTTGCTGCATTTTCTTCACGGTAAAAAAGGGATAAAGCCATTGCACAGCGCGATGAAGGCACACAGGGACTGTGCAAGTATGGTTTAAAACACTCTCGATCTCAGCCGTAACGGAGGTGATGTTATCGTACCAGCCGTCTTCATAAATCTCAACTTGCTTGATGATTACATGCAGAAATGGGTGTTGAAATAGACAATTATATAGCTTAGAGTAAGAATGAAATTAATGTCTTTTTAAATGTTTCTAGAATTTTCTAATGGTGTATCGCACGTCAGCATGAGTAAGACTTTCAACCTCTTTAAGAACGTCTGCATTTCCTCTTGCTCTACTCTGTAAAGGAACGTTACATAATCTTCCTCCTTACCTTCCGATTTCACCGTTAGCAATTTACACGGATGTAACAGATCTTATTTGAAATTTAAATTTGGCGAGAACTACGCACACACAGGATGCCTAAGAAGGCATTCTGTCATCTATACATGAAGACGGACATTTATCCTGCTTGAAACTCGGGACATAAAAGTTCGACAGATGAGCCCTTTTCTGAACAATATTGCACAATTCAACTTGTTCGAGACCTGGTCGAGCCTACATTTTTCGCTGAAATTCTACTTTGCGGAGGTGTTGAGGAAATTTTTGGGGTGTTTGGTGTGTGTGGACAATCTAATCCGAACCAAACAAGTAACTATTATTGGATTTTTCCGTGCAAATTTTCGACATTGGACTTGACCTTAGGACATTCCATAAACAAGTTGAAATTGCGGAAGAAAAATATGTGGAAAGTTAGCTCCCCTTACAACTCCATGTACAAGCATGTCAACAAATATAATGATAAGCTGTGACTAAGCCTATTGACGAACCTCCTAGAAGAAGTACGAAAAGATCGAAGAGCGGAGAAGATTGGTTATCATCGCTCCCCGAAGGCCAGTTGAATCTTACTTGCTTGTATCTTGGAGACCGTGGGAAGTGTTGCCAACTTAGACCTTTTGGAGCTGAATCTCCTTCATTTACACTTTTGTCACTGGGAAATTACCTAGCACCTTCAAAGACAAGCGACACGGGCCCCTTCAGTCTACACGAAAGAATTCTCTAAGCATG